>NC_072422.2:33455277-33768888 GCF_028858775.2 Pan troglodytes
GAGAACACATGGATACATGGAGGGGAACCACACACACTGGGGTCTGTGGTGGGGAGAGGGGAAGGGGAGGGAGAACATCAGGATAAATAGCTAATGCATGTGGGGCTTAAAACCTAGATGATGGGTTGATGGATGCAGCAAACCACCATGGCACACATATACCTGTGTAACAAACCTGCACATTCTGCACATGTATCCCAGAACTTAAAGTAAAAAGTAATTTTTTAAAAAAAGAATAACTGACAATGTTTTTATGACTGTTATTTGAGACATCAATGATCCTTTACTCAAATGTTTTTTCTCAGACTTAAAGAAATTTTCTATCTTAACCTATCCATAACTTTTTACAATTTGTTAAAGTACACTTTTATTAACAAAGATAAAAATATTTTCTTTTCCCTTTTCTATTTTGATTCCTGAAGATTTCAAAACTATTTATGAATAGTCTTATGGAAATATGGTTATTTGCCTAAGTCTAATAAAAATGTGCTCTCTCTTTGTAGCAGAATACGACTGAAAACATGGGTTATACATTTGAGTACAATTCCATATAAAAGTATACATAAAATGTGTGACTTTGAGGGTCTTGCAATATGTAAATAAAAACTGTCACTTCTTGTCAGGTTCATGATTTCTAAAGCTGTAAGCAAAACCTAAAGTCTGCCTTGGTTTGGGTTTCTAGCCTCAATAAGTTTTTAATCTGATATTCCTATATGAAAATGTAAAAAGAAGAAAAAAAGCTATGATACACCTGTTACTAGATTGTAGCTGTCTATATTGTCTAGAGCCCTCCAATCCACATTGGTTCCATAAAACACGGAAACAGAAATTGCGGTGTTCCTGAAGTCTTATAAGCTGATTATATACATATATATACATATATACATATATATGTATATATGTGTGTGTATATAGATAGATAGA
This sequence comes from Pan troglodytes, assembly GCF_028858775.2. NCBI lineage: Eukaryota > Metazoa > Chordata > Mammalia > Primates > Hominidae > Pan > Pan troglodytes. The sequence continues at coordinate 33,456,202 of NC_072422.2, forward strand.
TAGATAGATAGATAGATAGATAGATAGATAGATAGATAGATATGGAGTTTTGCTCTTCTTGCCCAATCTGGTGTGCAATGGTGCAATCTTGGCTCACCACAACCTCAGCCTCCCAGGTTCAAGAGATTCTCCTGCCTCAGACTCCCAAGTAACTGGGATTACAGGGATGTGCCACCGCGCCCAGGTAATTTTGTATTTTTAGTAGAGGTGGGTTTTCTCCATGTTGGTCAGGCTGGTCTCGAACTCCGGACCTCAGGTGATCTGCCCGCCTTGGCCTCCCAAAGTGCTGGGATTACAGGCATGAACCACTGTGCCTGGCCCAGACACATGTTTTTAAAAACAAGTCTTCTGCATGATACATGAGGCAGCAAATCACAAAATGAATAGATTTGCATGAGCTGCACCAAGAGTTTACCAAACCACCCAATGCCATCACCAGAGACATTCAAGACAAGACAAAAAGTTGACATTTTCCCACACTGTACACAACATTTCCTAAGACATCAGAACAAGACTTTAAATCAGAATGAGACTATCACCCCGCTAATGCTACCTTCTTCTTCATTTGGCAGGATAAAATTTTCCAGTCAGTAACTGCTATCGGTAATTCGACAAAACCTGGCATAAGGAATCCTTTTAGTCCACCTAGTGGCCAACTGAAAATATCAGTATCGCAACTTTTTGTTCAAATCATACTAGTGGGTCCCTTTTTATAAAGCTGGTGTTCTTTGCTTTAAGTCAATCTAGTCATAAGATCTACTAAACAACTAACACAGATCTCATCCAGTTTACCCCACAGGCTTTTTATTTGTCTGGCTTTTTGCTCTTAGTCTTAGGATCTTAGTTTAAAACTGTTAAACAAACTAAATTTATAATATTACTATTAATTATTTTTATATATTTTTTAAACTTCATTTTTATTGCCTGTCTAATCCTCGTAAAGCCAACTCTCCTACAAAGATAAAGTTCTCGGGTGCAGTGGCTCACGCCTGCAATCCCAGCACTTTGGGAGGCTGAGGAGGGTGGATCACCTGAGGTCAGGAGTTCGAGACCAGCTTGACAAACATGGTGAAACCGTTTTTACTAAATACAAAAAATTAGCTGGGCATAGTGGATCATGCCTGTAATCCCAACTACTTGGGAGGGTGAAGCAGAAGAATCACTTGAACCTGGGAGGTGCAGGTTTCAGTGAGCCAAGATTGTGCCATTACACTCCAGCGTGGGCAACAAGAGTGAAACTCCATTTCAAAAAAAGAAAAAGATAAAGTTAATGCAACACTTTGAGACAGTTGCTGATGCTTATGGACTAATAAGACAGAACTTGATGCTGGACTCCAGACAGATTTGCTTGAGAAAATGTTCCCTTCTGGCCTCAAATGTGACCTCCATAATGTTCCCCTCCACATGACTGAGAAGCAACCAGGACAGGTCCATCCAGATATTAATGGACAATTAAGCCTAACTTCAAAATGGTTGATCAGCAATGCTTTCAGAGAAAGGTCTTTATCAAAATGGAAAAATGTAAAAGTTGATTATACAAGTTGGGTCACTTGTGATAGCCAACTGAAACAGAGTTGAAAGGCTGGGGTTTGTGGGGCCATAATGGGTGAGGAAACAGGTTACATAACATTGTTCCAGACTGGCTGTGGTGGCTCATGCCTGTAATCCCAGCACTTTGGGAAGCCAAGGCTGGCGGATCACTTGAGGCTAGGAGTTTGAGACCAGCCTGGCCAACATGGGGAAACCCTGTCTCTACTAAAAATGCAAAAATTAGCTGGGCATGGATGCACACACGTGTAATCCCAGCTACTTGAGAGGCTGAGGCAGAATTGCTTGAACCTGGGAGGCAGAGGTTGCAGTGAGCCAAAATTGCACCACTGCACTCCAGCCTGGGGACAGAGCTAGACTCTCTCTCAAAACAACAACAGCAACAAAAGATTGTTCCAAGAATGTAACTCTCAGCTAGCCTGGCTACTGAAACAACTTGCTAAAAATCTAAGACTAGTTTTATGCACCACCATCAGCTTGCTTGCCAGCTCTCCAAAACCTGAATAGTGCCAATGAACTTTCTCAAGGAACAATACACCATTTCTCTTTTTCTTTTATAAAATCTTAAAGCTTGTGTTTGTTCCTCAGACATACTGATGACCACACTGTCTGCGTGTAGGCACCAGATTGCAAGCCTTACTTCCCAAATAAAACGTTTTTATTCAGAGATTCATCTTCACATTTTCAACAGAGCAAAACAAAATCACACAATGAATTTATAAGCATCTCAAATAAGAAAAGGTGAGCCCAGACAAAATATAGACAGAGACAGTTTTTTGTTTTGTTTTGTTTTGTGTTTTTGAGATGGAGTCTTGCTCTGTTACCCAGACTAGAATGCAGTGGTGCAATTTTGGTTCACTGTAACCTCTGCCTCCCAGGTTGAAGCAATTCTGCCTCAGCCTCCCAAATAGCTGGGATTACAGGTGTGCACACACACCCAGCTAATTTTTGTATTTTTAGTAGAGACGGGGTTTCACCATGTTGGCCAGGCTGGTCTCGAACTTCTGCCCTTGTGATCTCCCTGCCTTGGCCCCCCAAAGTGCTGGGATTACAGGCATGAGCCACCACACTCAGCCAGAGACAAGGTTTTTATCTAACAGGAATGTGTGTGTGTGTGTGTGTGTGTGTGTGTGTGTATTTGTGTGTGTTTTAACAAGAATAAAAGACAATCCAGATATCAAACTGCTAATCATGCGAACTACTTCAAATGAATTCACATTTAAGCTATAGTCCTGCATCAATCACTCAATAATGGGGATACCTACTGAGAAATGCATCATTAGGTGATTTCCTCATTGTAAGCACATGATAAAGTGTATTTACAGAAACCTAGGGGGTGTAGCCTATTACACGCCTAGGCTGTATGGTAGAGCCTAGCACTCCTAGGCTACAAAGCTATAGAGCAAGTTACTGCAAGAAATCCAGTTGGCAATTGTAACCCAATGGTGAGTATTTGTGTGTAAACATGGAAAATATACAGTAAAAAATATAGTAGAAAACATGAAAAAAAGTAATACAGCTATACAGGTAGGATACTTGCCATGATTAGCACTTGCTGGGCTGGACGTTGCTCTGGGTGAGCCAGTGAGTGAGTAGTGAGTGAAGGTGAAGGCCCAGGACCCTACTGTGTAATACTGTATGCTTCACAAACACTTAGGCTACACTAAATTTATGTTTATTTTTTTATTTTGAGACAGAGTCTCGCTTTGTCACCCAGGCTGGATTGCAGTGATACCATCTTGTCTAACTGTAACCTCTGCCTCCCAGGTTCAAGTGATTCTCCTGCCTCAGTCTCCCAAGTAGCTGGGATTACAGGCGTGAGCCAACATGCCCAGCTAATTTTTGTGCTTTTAGTAGAGATGGGGTTTCACCATGTTGGCCAGGCTGGTCTTCAACTCCTGACTTCAAGTGATCTGCCTGCCTTGGTCTCCTAAAGTGCTGGGATTACAGGCATTAGCCACTGGGCCCGGCCATTAAATGTAATTGTTAATCAACAACAAATTAATCTTAGCTCACTGTAACTCTTTTAACTTTAGAAGGTCAGGCGTGGTGGCTCATATCTGTATTCCCAGCACTTTGGGAGGCCAGGCGGATTGCTTAAGCTCAGGAATTTAAGATTAGTCTGGGTAACATACTGCAATGCTGTCTCTACAGAAAATGCAAATACTAGCCAGGCATCGTAGGCAGAGCCTGTGAACCCAGCTGCTTGGGAAGCTAAGATGAGAGGATTGCCTGAGCCCAGAAGGTCAAGGTTGAGGTAAGCCTGCACTCCAGCCTGTGTGACAGAGTGAGACACTGTCTCACCAGAAAAAAAAAAAAAGCGAGAAAAAGAAAATAATGCCATTTTGAAGTTACAACTGCAAACAGTGATGCAATCCGATACCTTGCTTGGGTAGTTGATGGTTTTGCCTCAGGTCATGAGAAATCTTTTTTTTTTTTTTTTTTTGAGACGGAGTCTTGCTCGCTCTGTCTCCCAGGCTAGAGTGTAATGGCATGATCTTGGCTTAGTGCAACCTCTGCCCAGGTTCAAGCAATTCTCCCGCTTCCGTGTAATCCCTCAGTGGCTGGAATTACAGGCGCATGCCACCACACCCGGCTAATTTGTGTATTTTTAGAGACCGGGTTTCACCCTGTCGGCCAGGCTGGTCTTGACCTCCTGACTTCAGGTGATCTGCTAGCCTCGGCCTCCCAAAGTGCTGGGATTACATGTGTGAGCCACGGTGCCCAGCTGAGAAATCTTAATTCAGTCAAAACAAACACAGAGCTGGCACCATACCCATGACTTGGGACCACCCCAGAAAAAAGTTCATCAACCATAGTTGTGAAAAAGATCCGAGGAGACATATTTCTACCAGAGCTGGTAAAAGATCAATGGCAAATGTTATTCAGCATTCCCCAAGATCTTCAGCCAAGAGATAGGACAATTGAATATGGACTGGACTGGCAACTTCCCACAGATTAGATAGGGTATTTCTTGTGAGAAAGTAAGGAATCCCCTGGGCAGCTACAGTGCCCTCTACTGATCCTGTTGGAGTTTGGGCCAAAACGTTCCACATACCAGGACACCAGAATACAGCCCCTTTGGTCAGCTGTTTAATACGGTTGTTTGATGTTGCTTATAGATAACTTCACCCCTCAGGCAAAATGCTTGGTATGTACTCGCAGCCCATAATCCTCAGGCTGCCAATATTCTAATAATGACTGAGATAAAAGTTCCACTGTCATTTTGTTTGATGGGAAAGAACTGCTCTGCCAAGTACCTACAAAACACTGCTATTTCTGCCCATAATCTTCTGTTCTTCTTACTTCTCTGACCTATGAAAGGAAAAATGAACCTCTTCCTACAGAGGGCTCAACATTATGCTAACAACTTACAGAAGAGGCCTGCTGGGTTTGCGTTTTGTTACCCTTCTCAACACTTCTCGTCTGCCTTGGTGGGCATCGTCTATGCAGGAAAACAACTGGCAACACTTAAAAAGCATTCATGAAAGCTCTTCAACATTAGAACAGCACATTAGCTGGTATGACAGGGGATGATGTGATTAATTGACCTACTGATAAGACTCATTTCAGTAAATGCCACACAAGAATGTATAATAGGCTGGGTGCTGTGGGTCACACCTGTAATCCCAGCACTTCGAGAGGTCAAGGCGAGCGGATCACAGGGTGAAGAGATTGAGACCATCCTGGCCAACATGGTGAAACTGGGTCTCTACTAAAAATACAAAAAATTAGCTGGGCGTGGTGACATGTGCCTGTAATCCCAGTTACTCAGGAGGCTGAGGCAGAAGAATCATTTGAACTCATGAGGCGGAGGTGCAGTAAGCTGAGATTGCGCCGCTGCACCTCAGCCTGGCAACAGAGCGAGACTTTGTCTCAAAAATAAATAAATAAATAAATAAATAATAAAAAAGCATAATAGCTAGCCTATCCTACCCTATATCTAAAATTCAAAAGTAATGGTTTTTGTTATGAAATCTTGTAAGTCTTGCCATAGAGTTTTCCTCAAATTCGGGTGACACCAACTGCAGGGCACTTAACTCAGTTGGTGCCCCTATGTTAATAACAAGGGAACCACACCCATGACTCATAACCCACCCTTACTCTGGGAGTAGTGTCAATACATTATAATCCTGCAGGCCATGCACTCACTTGCTACAGACCGGTCCTGATGATCCAGCTTAAACTGGTGTGCTCCAAATGGTAGTGAATGATTACATGAGTGGCTCTAATCTCTGTCCTTGGGTACCACAAGGTTGGCTAGAATGCTGCACTTTAGGTTCTCCATGGGTCCAAGGATGATGGATAAATTTAGTTGGCAGACCTGCTAATCTCCTACATGTGATTAATAGCTAGACAAGAGCTATTTTTCATTGGAATGATCATTTAGCACCATCTTTGGGCATTAAAGACATTACCTATTAATGGCATGTAGAAGCTCTCACTAAGAATATTCAGCAGGCTCTCAATGAAAGTTTCCAAAGTATTTCTTGAAAGAACTCTGAAATATCCCTCATGTATACATTGTTTGGTGAAATTGCACAGCACTGGATATCTTAATTGCTGCACAATAGAGAACCAGTGCAGCAGGTTATTATAACTGAATGCTGTTTATATATTCTAGATAATTCTGACAACATAATGGTAGCCCTGCAAGACATGAAAAGCCAGATAACTGCAATGTTTGACCGTACCCTCCCTTTATCCCACTGGCTTTCTCCTTGGTTTAGTTCTGGGGGCTTACAATCGCAAAAGCAGTTAATAATTCTTGTTATCGTTTACATTGCCATTGTGGCCTTTTCTTGAAACTAGAACATAAATTTATTAATACAATGTCTGGCACTGGATGCCTCCTTCTAAACTCTCAGGGACCATCTCAGAAGAGGTAAGCACATGACATTGGAACAGCTGAATTAGAGGTAGAGTGTGGGGACAAGAATTACTTTAGTTTAAAATCTGAATCTGGCTAACATTGAGTCTAGAAATAACCTCCAAAATGTCTAGTTTTTGTATTACTCTTTATGTAGAAATATCTATTAATTGTTAAGTTTCCTCCCAAATAACCCCTGTTGTTGTAGAAATTATAGGCTGTCATGCCTGCAGCTAACTACACATTCCTTCCTGAGCATGTATTCTTTCTTCCCCAAGATATATGCCATGGATATGGGAGATTGCGATGCAAATATCTACCTGTCTAGTGGACACCCAAGACCACATTTTGTCTGTAAGTTTCCCCAGTAAGTCATCCCATACTGACAAATTGGATTTGTCTGCCCGCTACTTTGGTTTCTTGGTTCCTTCTGCATTTAGGAGTTGCTTTGCATGTATATGGTCTTTCTGAAGAAAAGCAGGTCCTAAGACCCTCATTCCAGAGGGGCCTTCCCTATACTCAAAGGAAAGGAGCTGATGGCACAGAGAGGCCCAGAATCTGAACACACAGGACTTGCTAAGTTCCCCATTAGATCTGGTACCATTAGAATCTGGGCTTCTTTTGTCCAGTCGTACCTCTGCACACCTGTCCACTCCATCAAACTTAAGTGTACGAACACACAGCTGGCCAGGCGCAGTGGCTCACGCCTGTAATCTCAGCACTTTGGGAGCCTGAGGCAGGTGGATCACGAGGTCAAGAGATCAATACCATCCTGGCTAACATGGCGAAACCCCATCACTACTAAAAATACAGGAAATTAGCCCGGCATGGTGGCAGGCACCTGTAATCCCAGCTACTTGGGAGGCTGAGGCAGGAGAATTGCTTGAATCCAGGAGGTGGAGGTTGCTGTGAGCCAAGATCATGCCATTGCACTCCAGCCTGGGCAAAAAGAGCGAAACTCTGCCTCAAAAAAACATACAAACAAACAAACAAACAAAAACACATAGCTTTCTGTTTCTTTGGGTCTTCATTTTTGAAGGTTCTCATGTCATGTAAAACATTTACTAAATAAATATGAGTGTTATTCTCTTATCTGTCTTTCATCATAGTGTGTCACCTATTGGCTTTGTTGACAGGTGAGAAAAATATATTACTTTTTCTCTCTCCTAGGTTGGGGGCAACTCCCTACTAATGTAAGATTTTGAAAGATGCAAAATGTTCATCTCACATCACAATTGTAACAATGTACATGCAGCCAAAAATAACAAAGAGTTTCATGAATCACATTTTCACTGGGACTTGTATATTAATACCATTGCTTTAGACTTCTCCTACATCATTACTTTAGGGTAAAAACATTTAAATGGAGCATGAAAAGAAATTACTCACCATAAATAAGCCTAGTTATAGTTTTATTTTAACAACAATTTTTTGTGTTCTTCATCTGTAGCTTCTTTGTGACCTGAACAAGAATTGAGTAGAAATAACTTCTCCCAAAAAGCCAAAAGGAATTACAAAGAGGATTAGCAAAAGAAGAAGCCCTATTTCTTTTAAAAGCTTGCAATATTAAGTGCCCTCTTGCTGGTATAGATTAAATACAAATATAATAAAGCAAATGTAAGTGATATTATAAATGAGAAATTAGATATAACCAAAGCTATGAGAGAGGCAGTAAAAACTAATTACAAGACGCTTATAATAACTTATAACAATTAAAATTATTTGAAAATGGAAAGTAAGTATTGTTTTTACCACAAAATACAAACTACTAACCATCATAGATCAGACAAAGACTTACCACTTTTTAATTACCAGACTCAAACAATTGTTTTAGCCTTTTTCTAATCAAATTTCAAATAACATATAATTGCTAGGTAATACAAAAATTTGAAAAGCCCGGAATTCCTCAGATTTTTCCTGTTGTGGTTATTGGATACTTGCTGCAGGTTTCTGCATAAAGGCTATTTTACAAACAAGCAACATTTTTTAGCAGTAAGATACTAAAGCCATTGTCAGTCGAAGAAGGCAAAAACGGGCACAAATTATAGTAATCATTGTTATATTATTGTTTTGAAGGTTAAGATAAAAAGGATAAATGCAATTTTAAGTCCAAAATCAGGAAAGTATTTTTGAAATGTATGACAGCTAAAGGATAATATCTCTTAACTATAAATCACTAAAGGAACAATATTTTTCAGAAGAAAAATAGAACTATTCATGATTTGACCAAGCCTTTGGACACTAAACAAAATATTTCAAAACATTAATAAAAAGAAAGCAGTCTCTAATCTTAATGCAACAGACTGAGAAAAAATAATGTATGGAAGGGTACAACAGAATGCTTCCATGAGGTATCTTTAAAAACTGTTTCCTAAAATGGTTCTTGGTCAAACAGCTGCTGGCTCACTAGACAAAGAGGAGTGTAGTTAGCCTTGGACAAAAAGGAACTGAAGGAAGACCCTGGAAAAGATCAAAAGTGACCTTCATTTTATGGAGAGAAACAAGCTATAACATGTAGTATCTAAGCTGATTAGAAGAACTAAAAAGAGAAGCTCATACTTGTGCATCAGAAGGTAAATGAAAAGAGTGAAGTTACCTCTTTGTTTTAAGGAAGAAAGGAAAATTGTGGATGTCATCTGTTTTCTGTTTACATATTTCAGGCATGGATAGCCACAATGTGATTTTAAGACCGTTAGTTACAACTGATTTGAAAAAAAAAAAAATGCTTCACTCTATGAGAAATTTCTTCCCAAGTTTGAAACCTTGTTTTTACAGGCAATTTCCTATACTTTGAAAAAATCAAAATAATAAACTAAAAGAAAAATAATTCAGGTGAGGTTAGAGAAAAAAACAGGCAGCATTATTTTAAAGTTGTAAACTATTTTGTTTACTTATAGTTTAATTTACATGTAGTAAATATGCATTTGTAAGGTTCTTCGGCTCAGGTAGGAGATCATTCTATTTCCCACTGCACCCTACTTCATCCTCCCACCGGCAAATAATTAGATTATCCCTGGGAAAAAAAGATGCCAATAAAATTGATCATGTTTAAATGCATCAGTTGCTAGGTGATTTATCTGATTAAGTCTTGAAACAGTAGAACCTAGCAATTAAAGTGAGCATTAATTTCTACCTACCAAATCAGAAGACTATTCTAACTTTTTGAGAATTAGATGTTGAAAATATGGCCCATGAATTTAGCATGCTTAAAATAAAAAACATGCAAACAAAGCAAACCCAACATCTTGAAAGGACATTTGACTCTAAAGTCCCAAAAATAATCACAAGTCTAAAAATCCTAAGTTTAGTGTTACTCTATTACACCTTTTTATTTGTAAGTGTCCTTTCACAAAAGTTTTAAATTTTGCTCTTGTGCATTTTATTTACCTTTTCTTTTGTTGTTTGTGTCTTTGGTGACCTGCTAACCATTAGACTTCAAAAAACAGCCTATAGCCAAGCTGCAGGATAAATGAACACATAAGTTGACTTAGAATAGTCAACTCTGTCTAGTATACAATTTATGGGGGATGGTTTATGACCACATATATTTCTACTTTGATGGGAATATCTTGAGATAAAATTAGAGAGAATGAGTGGAGTAATATTCACAACATTTTTGCTGCATTCATCCCTGAATTTGTAGAAATACCAAAGTACATCTTGTGAGGAGAAAAAATAAATAAATTCGTATAAAATGTTGTGGGTTTTACTCTTTATGCAGTGGTAAACTGTGTTTGCATACACCATAGAAATTAAATTAGGGCTACAAAGGATATTTAACTAATGAGCATAAAATACCTTAATGTACCTCAAATGCAATTAATTGCATTGGACCAATCTAAGTTACTATTCTTTCTTCAGTTTTCATTTTTATTTCATTATTCATTTCATTTTTATTCTGATATAAAAATGAACCAGGATCTGTGTGAAATTATTTGAATCTAATGTCTTTGAACATTTTTCTTACCATACCTTAAGATTAAAAAAACAAAAAAAATCCCTTAGTTTGGCAACTTTTGTTGTTGGTTAAGCCCGTTTGGATTTAACATTGACAGGACCAGCTAACTTCCTACCAGTTAACATTGCTTGTGGGCCTGACTGATGTAAAAATATTTAACAACTGTTGAGAAATAGTCATCAGTGAATCTTAAAGGTCATACTCATATAAAACAATATAGCGCTTTAACTTTTTATTTACTGAATTTGAGAGAAAGGAATAGTGTTCCAGAAACTGGGATCACTCAGGCGCTCAGGGAAGCATATGGTTAGCTGATGATACAAAGGCCCAATATTGGAAGAACTGTTAATGTAGTCCCCTGGAGACAGTGAGTGAATTATTAGCGCTGGTTGAGAGATTAAAATGTGTTGATATGATATTATAGAGGTAAATTAAATGCTCTCGGCCTCCGCCTGCACCGTTATTTTTGCATGTAGGTTTGTTACTTTACAGGAGAACCAACACTTTTGTTTTTCCTTTTTTTTTTTTTTAAGTGGTTGAGTTTCTTTTTCTGAACCCAGAGGCATGTTTACACATTTCATTAATTTAAGTACCAGAGAAGTATACTGAGAACCTACTACATGTCACACACTATCCTAGGAGCTGTAGACAGAAAAATAATAAAATTTCGTGTCTTTATTTAAATTTTGTTGACTGCCACCCCCAAGTGAGTCTCCTCACACACCCCGTCCTGTAATATATGCATCTGGGAGGTCTTTTTTGCCTTTTTAAAAACATATAGATGGTTGGACATATGTATATAAGAATATAAAATTCACCACTTTATCTTTTGTGAATGTGTGCTGTGAAGAGCTCCTTTACTGGGGTGATGGAACCAGTGGCTCCAAAGTAAGGAGCTGGTTTACTGCTGTAAAGGGTTCGCGGCTTTGAATTTCAAGCTCTGGTTCTGTGTCCTTGGGCACCTGCGCGTGAATCGTTGCCGCGAGGCTGGGCCAAGTTAAGGCCCCACGCAGTTTGGCTTCCGGGCCAAGGAAGCCCCACAGGGTGCCCTACAGGGTGAAGCGGCTGAAGCTGGTAGTGGTTCCGAGGAAGCGGTCAAAGTCCCGCTCCAGAAGCTCCTCTTCTTGGTTGTCACTCCCGGAACCCCGCCAGGGGTTTGGCTTCCCCATCGACACCTCCTCCTGTTCAGTCACCATCACGTATCCCACGAGGCCGGACGGCACTGCCACCTCGTCGCCCCGTAGACTGCGGCCCCGAAACTACACTTAAGAGTCCCTCGGGGCCCTGGCGGATGGCAGGCGTGATGAAGCGCCGCACCGTGGTGGGCCGCAGGGTATCAGGTGTAGTGTGGCGGGGGCGGCGTCCTGCAGTGTGGCTGGGCGCAACTGGACGCTGTACCTCCCGATAGCCGCCTAGTCGCCGCTCTCCATCCTCGCTCCTGTGCGACGCCACTTTATCCCTCTTAAAGTGGACGATTCAGTAGTACCGGGGAACGAAGGCAACAAGAGCTAACCATAGCAACAACATTTTGTTTTTGAAACCCATCTTGCAACTGCCTGACTGCAAAATGTACTTGCAGATTCTGCAGACAAAAATTGCTGCCACTTATTAAAAGACTTCATAGTCAAAACTGACTTTTTACCCAAATCCCTGATTCAAGGACTTTTGCCTAGAAACTCATGAACTGTTAAGATAACCCTTCATTACCAATTAAGATAATAGGTTGTAAGTAACCTAATGAGTACCAACTTTCTCTTATTTCCTTTAAAAACTGTCTCTCAAAACAGCCGGTCACGACACAATGTCAGATGCTTCTGGAATCTGTTTCTCTAATTACAGTTCTAAAACTGCCAACAAACTCCTTATTTGGACTTCAGTTTCTCTGACTCTTTGGTTCACCATATTGTGCAGCCATCACCTCTCTCTACTTCCAGAGCATATTTTATCAATCCTCAAAAGAAACCGTGCATCCAACAGCAGTAACTCCCCACAACCTCTTTCATCCAGTCCTTAGCAACCATTAATCTGGTTTTAGTCTCTATTCATTTCCTTTCATGGATATTTCATATACATGGGATCATTCAGTATCTGGCCTCTTGTATCTGACTTTTTCACACAGTATAACATTTTCAAGGTTCACCTATGTGGTGCCTTGTGTCATTTTTTGCTATTTTCATGTCAGGTTTTGAAATGGTATGTTTTTTTCTCATCTTGTAAGGGATTTCCAGTTGTAGAAAATCTGTTTCTGTGTATGACTGCAATTTAACCATTTTATTTGCTATCCAGATACATGTTTTAACTTGAGTCAACTATATTTCCACTTTGTATAATGAATACTAAATTTTGTATCTTAGATACTAAACTTTAGTAGATAACTAGGATACGAATTACAGTTTTCATATTTTTCTTTTCATGGAATATAATTTTTTAAAGTTTCTGATATTAATTCATTATAACATTTACTGGACAACCCAACCACCTTTGGTTCTATGAACTCTTTTCATATTTTACAGGATTTTTATTTTGTTGTCTTAGGAATTGTGGCATCATTCAGTTTTGCTGAGAGTTTATTTTTATTAATAGGTTCTGTGTACTATGCAACTTGTACTTGTTACTCCTGTTTTGCAAATATGGCATTAAAACATTGGTGAGTGGGGGGACTTTCCTCCCATTTTATTTCAGCAAAGAAATCTTGTCATTTCTCTTCAGACTTTAAGATTTATTGAGGAGAGTTATTCACTTGTTTAGTCTGGTAAACTGTGACCTTTAAATTTTGAAGGAGGTTGAACTAAAAGGTGAAATATGATAAATTGATGGCTCTATTTGTTGTGAATGGAAATTTAATTTAGACTTGTAAAAGATTGTTTTTTAAATTGCTAATTGTGTGACAGTGAAGAGAATGACTTCAAAATATCCCACTATACAATCTGCAAAGAAAAGAATTGTGTCCCCTTTTTAGTGTAGCTTAACACTTCACTGAAACTGTTTTGAGTTCTTAGGTCATCTTTTTTTTTTCTAAACGAATTTTTTTCTAAACGAAACAATTACTTTTTTAAAAGTCAAATGTTAGCCATCCTAGAAGTTGGGCATAAAATACTTGTAAGTATATGCTAATATTCTGATAGTTAATGTCTGTGAAAAATGTGTATAGAATTTTCAATTTTTAAATAGAAGTGAAGAAAAAGCGATAATAATTACTATAAATTCAATATGCAGTTATGTATGTATGTGTGTGGTTAACACAATTAGGTTCTCATTAAGCTTTGTTTTTTAAAGATAACATACACATATATTGATAATGATAAACAATTCATATAGCTTTTTGTATCCTCTCGTTTTGTGACATAAAAGGTCAATGAAAAAATTGGCGATTAAGTCAAATTTGCATTTTTCAGGACAGTAGTAGAGCAGTCAGGGAGGCAGATCAGCAGGGCAAGTAGTCAATGTTACTGAATTACCATGTTTTGCTTGAGAATGAATACATTGTCAGGGCACTAGGGGGTAGGCTGGTTGGGAGGGGTTGAGGGGGTGTTGAGGGCGGAGAAATGAAAGTTTCATTACAAAAGTTAACGTAACAAAGAACCTGGTAGAAGTGAGTTTTGGATAGTAAAATAAGTTTCGAACTCTGGCACCTTTAAATTTTGTCGCACCCTCCTTGTTTTTGACAATGCAATCATATGCTTCTGCTATGTTAAGCGTATTCAACAGCGATGATTACAGTCCAGCTGTGCAACAGAATATTCCCGCTCTCCGGAGAAGCTCTTCCTTCCTTTGCACTGAAAGCTATAACTCTAAGTATCAGCGTGAAACGGGAGAAAACAGTAAAGATAGCGTCCAGGATAGAGTGAAGCGACCCATGAACGCATTCTTCGTGTGGTCTCGCGATCAGAGGCGCAAGATGGCTCTAGAGAATCCCAGAATGCGAAACTCAGAGATCAGCAAGCAGCTGGGATACCAGTGGAAAATGCTTACTGAAGCCGAAAAATGGCCATTCTTCCAGGAGGCACAGAAATTACAGGCCATGCACAGAGAGAAATACCCGAATTATAAGTATCGACCTCGTCGGAAGGCGAACATGCTGCCGAAGAATTGCAGTTTGCTTCCCGCAGATCCCGCTTCGGTACTCTGCAGCGAAGTGCAACTGGACAACAGGTTGTACAGGGATGACTGTACGAAAGCCACACACTCAAGAATGGAGCACCAGCTAGGCCACTTACCGCCCATCAACGCAGCCAGCTCACCGCAGCAACGGGACCGCTACAGCCACTGGACAAAGCTGTAGGACAATCGGGTAACATTGGCTACAAAGACCTACCTAGATGCTCCTTTTTACGATAACTTACAGCCCTCACTTTCTTATGTTTAGTTTCAATATTGTTTTCTTTTCTCTGGCTAATAAAGGCCTTATTCATTTCAGCTTTACTGGTATTTCATTTTAAACTTAATTTCAAGACAAGTTGTGTCAACACGATTAACATGCAAAGAAATAAGACATCCAGAAGTGACCCTGCCTATGTTTGTGGCCGTCAGAGTACTAACTTGATACAAACGGACACTGTGGCTTACTTTAAATGCTCTAATGAGAAACACACTTGAAAATCGTACCAAAAAAAATCACACTTCTATATGCAGCGTGTTAAGCAGTCCTTTCTAGAGCGTGTATTCATTGGTCTTTCAGCTACTTTGTACGTGTCTATAAATTGCAGGTAACTAAGCAATGGATATGTAAGCAGGATCAAACTTGTTTCTTTCTCTCCCCTTCGCGCTGTGGAAAAAACCAGTTTTGCCTCCACTTGCAATTCAGTTCCTTTACTCCATATAAATCCAAACGGTTGACATTTCCTTTCAACTAGTTATAAGATGCCTCTGGTAAAACAAAATCTTTAATTCCTTGTCATTTTTGTATCTCTATGAAACTTATCATTTTGCCTTTCTTCTGAAAACTATCTTTTAAAATGGCAATCTACTTGTTTCCATGGCCTATTAACTTTTAAGCCTGTGGAATGAAAAATACAGAATTTTCATTCTCAACAGGAATGTTGAGAACGCCGACTACCCAGATTATGGAGATGGAAGGGTGGGGGCTGGTGACCCAACTGGTTTAATTTGATGGGATTTAAATGAAAATGTAATGCCAAGACTTCATAAAATTTGCACATAAGCTAAAGCAGGAAACTAGAAGTTTACAAATAACTGTAAACCACAGTTTAAAGTATAAATTACAAATAAATTTTTCTACAATAAAAATAAATCAAAAGTCAAAATTAATGGTATGTATCAAAGTCAGCTTTCCAATATTTCAAAACTTTTCAGAGACATTACCTTAAATAATAAAACTCAAATACTAAAAGAGTGTATATTAGAGATGGCCGTCATGTTTCTCAAAGTTCAGGGTTTAAAAAAAGCTGTTAATTCATAAACCACTTTATTCCAGAGACAATATTACTTAATCTGAGCTTTATGCCAAATGAGAACTGTATATTGCCCGTTACCTTTTAAACACTGACACAAAACTACTTTGTAATATTTAAAACCACTCTTTTCACTCTCCCAAAAATAACACCCATTCTGACCTTCATTACCATACATTAATTTTCCTTTTCTTGAACCTCTGACACAGATTCTCTGTTTGACCAAACTTTAAGTCATGTTTCTGAACCTTCTCCTAGACTCGCCTGTGCACTTCCTTGCCAAACTTAGTTTTGGCAAAGAACTCTCCTAAGCCAGGTTAGCAAGACTGTACCCCCACCGCATATCTGATCACACTCAACACTTGATCGATCACCCTCAATATCTGATCAGGTTTCTCATCCTCCACCACTCTCTAGGTGATGTCTGATCAGCCTAGCCTGTCTTCAGCAAGAATCCTCCTTATCTGTGATGTCTTCTCTTAGTGATTGTCCATCCATTGACCCTACTCCCTGCTCCTTGGCTATAAATCCCCACCTGCCCAGCTGTATGTGGAGCTAAGGCCAATCTCTCCCCCAGTGCAAGACCCCATTGCTGTGCTGTTGGTCATGAATAGTCTTCCTTATCAAGTTTGAACAAGTATCACTGAATACCATTTTTCCTTAACAATGTGAATAAATATAAATACAAAATATTATGTGGAGCTTCTTTTGCTTAATAAATTTTGGTGGTTTTCAGATTATTAAAAATTATGACATCATGCATGTATACATTTTGGAAAGACTAAAGCTAATGTATCTACTACCTCATATACTTCCCTTTCCTTTTGCACTGGGAACATTTAAATTGTATTCTCTTAGCAATTTTCAAGCATACAATACATTCTTATTACCTATATTCAACATGCTTTACAATAGATCTGAACTAATTGCTTCTATCTAGATGAAATATTATAATTTTTGAATAACAATACTCATCTCTTCACCTGACCCTACTAGAGGGTAGCCACAATTCTACTCCCAAAAATATGAAAGACTTCATATTTGAATACCCTCCTGGCCCAGGGGCAGTGTTATTCTTCTCCATATCATTCTAATTTTAGTGTATATGCTGCCCAAACCAGAATTTTTAAGAAAAAATTGTTGTGCATATTTCATTCTATTTTTGTTGGACAAATGAATGGACACTTTCTGGTTTCAATTATTACAAACAGTGCTTTTTTATACATTCTTATACATGTACAATGGAGAACATTTATAAGAATTTCTGTGAAGCACACTCCCAGGAGAGGAATTGATACTTTATGTATGGTTTACTTAGGAATTACTGAAATGAAGCATTTTTGTATTTTTGTGATGTTTAAACAAACATCAATAAACAAATTCTAACTATAAGTATCAAGTGTGCTTTGGCTGCCAATGGATGTTTGCTATATTTTAAAATGCCAACACTTAAAATACATTAAGAGGGAGCTTGGTACTGAATAAAGAACACAGGCTCTGGAAGGTAAACCCTTCAGCTTTGGCTCACTTGAGTGCCACTTACAGGCTTGAGCTTGAACAATTTACTTCGCTGTCTGAGTCTCAGTTTTTTCAATTCTGTAATAATTTTGTTAGTTGAAATGCTATTTACTAATAAAACCAACCAATGAAGAGATGTTAAGGCTACATGAATTAAGGTACACAAGCATTAAATAAGTGAGTGTATATAAGAAATACTTAGAACAGGCTGGGAGCGGTGGCTCACGCCTGTAATCCCAGCACTTTGGGAGGCCAAGGTGGGTGGATCACGAGGTCAGGAGATTGAGATCATCCTAGCTAACATGGTGAAACCCCGTCTCTACTAAAAATACAAAAAATTAGCCAGGCTTGGTGGCGGGCGCCTGTAGTCCCAGCTACTTGGGAGGCTGAGGCAGGAGAGGGCGTGAATCCAGTAGATGGAGCTTGCAGTGAGCCAAGATGGCGCCACTGCACTCCAGCCTGGGCGACAGAGCGAGACTCCATCTCAACAAAAAAAAAAGAAAGAAAAGAAAAGAAAAAAAGAAATACTTAGAACAGACATCAGCATTAGTGAAGAATTAACTAAATATTTGCTATTATTAACCTGAAAGTAATTGCTCCATCTAAAAAATATCTTAGTGAAGAGTAATGTAGATATTCATGATTGATTATAGACATTATTTCATTAGGCATTGAAGTGGGTAATGTTTTTCCCAATATTGTGCAATGTCACGATTTTACTGATGTGAAATACATTAATTTTCCATATTTGTTCCAAATCTGTTCCACAAAGATTTGTTTCTACAAAGTGTAGAAACAAAGGGTAATTATCAGAGTTCTAGTATTTCAAGAAATTTAATTAATATTTTATTTCATATTGGACTATGTAATAATGTCAAGAGTAAAAATCTTCATGAGATATTGTGCACAGATCTTTTATTTATAGATGCATGAACTTTGGCAAATGCATATGCCTGAGTAACTATCACCCCAACTAGGTTACAAGCTATTTACATCATTCCTTCAACCCTTAAAATTTCCTGTGCCCTTTTGCAATTCCTCTGTCAATTGCATGATTTCTATCATGCAATTGAGAGTTTTTTTTTTTTTTTTTTTTTTTTGAGACAGAGTCTTGCTCTGTCACTCAGGATGGAGTACAGTGGCCCAATCTAGGCTCACCGCAAGCTCCGCCTCCCAGTTCACGCCATTCTCCTGCCTCAGCCTCCCGAGTAGCTGGGACTACAGGCGCCCGCCACCACGCCTGGATAATTTTTTGTATTTTTAGTACAGCCAGGGTTTCACCGTGTTAGCCAGGATGGTCTCGATCTCCTGACCTCGTGATCTGCCCACCTCGACCTCTCAAAGTGCTGGGATGACAGGCGTGAGCCACCACGCCCGGCTGAGTTCAAGGCTTTATATCAACGGAGCTGTATTCTGAAGGGCATCTGGCTTCTTTCATTCAGGTTGAAATTTGCATGAGTTTACAACAGTTTGTGTACACTGTTGGTGGTGAACACTGGGCTATTTTGAGCTTGAGGCTTTTATTAATAAAGCTGCTATCAACAGTTGAGCTCAAGTCTCTAAGTGGACATCTGTTTTTAATGTACCTGGGCCAACATCTAGGAGTGAAATTTTCAGCTCAGTTAATTTTGTGTGTACCTTTCCAAGAATTTTCCAGGGTTTTTGTGCTATTTCACACTGCCACAGCAATGTCTGAGCTTTCCGTTGCTATACATGCTCACCAAAATTTGGAACTGTTAGTGTCTTAAATTTTAACCACAGAATGAAGGTATGTAGTTAAAATAATTAAAGTGGTTATAAAAATATACTTGATTTTCTGCTAGAACAAGTTACCCCTCATTACTCTTCTTCCTCAGAATTTCTAAGTTATAATCAGTTTTCTTAAATTTGAATATTGCTGATGTTCCTTAAAATCTCTATGCTCTTTACAAATGACCAGAAAGTTCTGCTTTTTAGACTGAGATCACATAAAGTTGGTAGATTACAGTAGGGAAATTAACAGAACTACAAATACGTTTAGCAAAAACAACAACAACAAAAGTTCTGGATTGCTGTTTGTTAGTTTAATAATGTTCTTCATATTTGTCCAGAAAATTTTTGTAAGTCTAAAATATATGTAATTTGAGTTTTCCTTGTTGTCAGGTAAGAAAGTAATCCTTCCTCCTACTTTTCATTAGAGTACTACCTTTAGAAAACTAGTATTTTCCCCTCTGTTTTTTGAGGTATATGTAAATCTTTTTAAGAACTAACTAAGCCAGATGGAAGGATGGCACCCCAACAGGTCTTTCTTAATGGCCTTGAGCCTTCTCTTTGAAGTGTAAGGAGTGTTCCCAAGTCCCCTTGTCTTTCCTGAGCAAATTGAGGGTCAGGCTGCTATTTTTTTATGGCCCAATAATGAGATGCAGATGAACTGAGGAGGAAGAGAGTTTTTATTTCTACAAGTGGTTACAGGGAGAAGGCATGTAGATAATATTACCAGACCCACTCAAAATGATAAAATTTTATAGAGCTTATATACCTTCTGAGCTATACGTCTATGTGTAAGTGCGCATTTATGTAACGACATAAATGATTAACTTTTTTTTTTTTTTTTTTTGAGGCGGAGTCTCGCTCAGTCGCCCAGGCTGGAGTGCAGTGGCGCAATCTCAGCTCACTGCAAGCACCGCCTCCCGGGTTCACGCAACTCTCCTGCCTCAGCCTCCGGCGTAGCTGGCACTATAGGCGCCCGCCACTACACCCGGCTGATTTTTTTGTATTTTTAGTAGAGACGGGGTTTCGCGGTGTTAGCCAGGATGGTCTCGATCTCCTGACCTCGTGATCCGCCCATCTTGGCCTCCCAAAGTGCTGGGATTATAGGCCTGAGCCACCGCGCCCGGCCTTAACTTCTTTTAATCTATAACTAAGGTCTGAGTCCTGAGCATCATCCTCAGGAGCCTCAGTAAATTGACTTAATCTAATGGGTCCAGGTGCCGGGGTGATTACCCTCATGTTGTCTCCTGCTAAATCCAGGAGGTTTGCAGAGTTCCTTCAAAGCCCCAATAAACTTGTTTGTGGAGGCCTGGGGAGTTTCTGCAGACCCCCAGTAAAACTTGTTTAATCCTAAATGGGTCCTGTTAAGAATTCCTTCATTATTTTGTCACGCTTTAAGGCCCGGGAAAGTCCTCGGAAAAACTCTCGGTGGGCTTTTGTTACATTCCAGCCTTTGTATAACAGCACTGGCTTTTAATATTTAACCACTCAGTCAATACTGAAACAGGTGTTGTGGGGGCCTGTGTTAGTGAGACCTGGCCTGCGACACTTCCACTCTCAGTTTCCAAGTGCTCTCACTCATACACTGTGAAAGGAACTAAATCTTGGGGCCCCCAAGTCACTAAGCTAAAGGGAAAAGTCCAGCTGGGAACTGCTTAGGGCCAACCTGCCTCCCATTCTATTCAAAGTCCCCCCTCTGCTCCCTGAGGCAGATTCGTATCTGATCGCCTCCTTTGGAAAGGCTAATCAGAAACTCAAAAGAAGGCAACTGTTTTGTCTCTCACCTGTTTGTGACCTGAAAACCCTCTCCCTGCTTCCAGTCTTCCTGCCTTTGCTTCAAGTGGTCCGTCCACCTTTCCAGACGGAACCAATATACTTCTTTTTTTTTTTTTTGAGACGGAGTCTTGCTCTGTCGCCCAAGCTGGAGTGCAGTGGCATGATCTCTGCTCCCTGCAACCTCCGCCTCCTGGGTTCAAGTGATTCTCCTGCCTCAGTCTCACAGCCTCAGGCACACACCACCATGCCCAGCTAACTTTTGTATTTTTAGTAGAAACAGGGTTTCACCATATTGGCCAGGCTGGTCTCAAACTCCTGACCTTGTGATCCACCCACCTCGGCCTCCCAAAGTGCCGGGATTACAGGTGTAAGCCACCTCGCCTGGCCTAATTGACTTTTTTTTTTTTTTAGAAAATTGGTTTAAATTTAAATAGTGGCTTAAATTGGCTTTCAATGAATATGTGTGACCCTGAGCATTTCTAACACACATCAGCTGGTCAATTGCATAATTCCCTCCTCTTTGAATTTTTCTTGTCAGCAAATGGAATCATCATATCCCTCTTCTTTTAGTCGCCTCATAGTCTCTCTCCTCCATTTTCTTTTTCTTTTCTTTCCTTTTCTTTTTTTCACCATCCGTCTGTTTTGGTAGGAGCTATCTATACACAGTTTGTGCTCTATAACCAGAATTTCTGCATCTATAGATCCAACCAGTCTTGTATTGAAAATATTTCAAAAAATAAAATATAGCAATCCAATAAAAAGTAATACAAATAAAAAATAATATAGTATAACAACTATTTGCATAGCATTTACACCGTATCAGGAGTTATGAGTAACCTAGAGATAATTTAAAGTATACCAGAGGCTGGACACCGTGGCTCATCCCTGTAATCCCAGCACTTTGGGAGGCCAAGGTGGGCAGATTATGTGAGGTCAGGAGTTCGAAACCAGCCTGGACAACATGGTTAAAACCCGTCTCTACTAAAAATACAAAAATTAGCTGGGAGTGGTGGCGCATACCTGTAATCCCAGCTACTTGGGAGGTTGAGTCAGGAGAATCTCTTGAACCCGGGAGGTGGAGGTTACAGTGAGGCAAGATCATGCCACTGCACTCCAGCCTGGGCAACAGAGTGAGATTCTGTCTCCCAATAAATAAATAAAAATATACAGGAACATATACTTGCATTATATGCAAGTACTGCACGTTTTATATGAGAGACTTCAGCAGCTGTGGATTTTGGCATCTGCGGGGAAGAGGGCATCTTAAAAGTAATCCCCCATGAATTCTGAAGGATGACTGCATTGTGCATATTAAACTCTCCCTGGTGGTATGAGCAGTAAGGAGCCTCTTCTAGTTGACAGCTCATCTTTTGACTTTTTTCAGAGCCTGAAGTTGGAACATGATTATTATTATTTTTTTTAAAATGTAGACATAGTCTAACCCATTTTTAAAGGTTATGCTTCTTTTTTTTTTTAATACTCTCACTCTGTAGCCTCAGCTGGAGTGCAATGGCAGGATCTCGGCTCACCGCAACCTCCACCTCTTGAGCTCAAGTGATTCTTATGCCTCAGCCTCCTGAGTAGCTGGGACTATGGGCGTGGTTATGCTTTTTGTATTGTATCTAAGAAAAACCTCCTAACTCTGAGGTTATAAGACATTTCCCTCTATTTTTCAAAAAAAAAAAAAGTTTTCTTTTATATTCAGGTTTGTAATCCACCTGTAGTTCATTTTTAAGTATTACATGAGGCCGGGTGTGGTGGTACACACCTGTAATCCCAGCACTTTGGGACACCGAGGTGGACAGATCACCTGAGGTCAGGAGTTCGAGACCAGCCTGGCCAACTTGGTGAAACCCCGTCTCTACTAAAAAAATGCAAAAATTAGCCAGGCGTGGTGGCACATGCCTGTAGTCCCAGCTGAGGCACGAGAATTACTTGAACCCGGGAGGAGAAGTTTGCGGGGAGGTGAGATCACACCACTGCACTGCAGCCTGGGTGACAGAGCGAGACTCCGTCTCAAAAAAAAAAAAAAGTATTGCATGAGGTTGAGATTTGATCACGTATCATCCACAAGAACAGCCAATTGTCTCACTCCTGCCTATGTGGAATTTGGTTTCTTCTCTCATTGTTTTATAGCTGCGACCTCTCTCATATGCCAAGACACAATTCAGTCTGTTTCAAACCCTTCTGAACCTACGCATTGCTCAGTTTCTCTGTCTCTGAGCTACGGTTTTCATTTCTTTCTTCTTTTTTCTTTTCTTTTCTTTTCTTTTGAGACAGGGTCTTGCTCTGTCACGCAGGCTGGCGTGCAGTGGCGTGATCATGCCTCACTGCAGCCTCAACCTCTAGGGCACAGGTGATCCTCCCACCTCAGCCTCCTGAGTAACTGGGACCAGAGGTGCATGCCACCATGTCCAGCTAATTTTTAAAAAATTTTTTGTAAAGATGGGGTCTCACTATGTTGCCCAGGCTAGTCTCAAACTCCTGGGCTCAAGAAATCAGCCAGTCTCGGCCTCCCAAAGTTCTGGGATTACAGGCGTGAGCCACCACGCTCAGCTCCACATCTTTATTCTTAATAACATTTCCATCTACAGATCCTGGTATTTCGGGGGAAATGCTTTTTAAAATCTCACACTTAGATCTTTAAATTTCCACTTTTAACTTAACCTGAGGTGCAGGCTGGGTCAAGATTCCATTATCATTCAGCGAATCATTCTTTTAGTGGGAAGAATCTCTATTTGGGCCTCAAAGTTGTTTGCACCTCGAAGGTTATTTTGTCTGATTTTGCTAGCCCAACTTGGCTTTCTTCTATTGGTGATTTGCTTTGCGCATTTTTTTCCAGCTATTTTCACCTTCTCTTTGGCATTTTGTTGCAAATGCTTCTCTCATAAATAGCATGAAACATTTTATTTGTATTTTTAGTAGAGATGGGGTTTCACCGTGTTAGCCAGGATGGTCTCGATCTCCTGACCTCGTGATCCACCCGCCTCGGCCTCCCACAGTGCTGGGATTACAGGCGTGAGCCACCGCGCCCAGCCCAAACATTTTAAATCGCATCATCTAGTCTCCGGCTTTTTACAGATTTATTAAATCACTGAACATCTAACATAACTAAGGATTCACTATTCCTACTCTTTTATTTTACTTTTCTTCTTTTTTAATTCCTTCCTTCTTAACTTCCATTTAGTATTCAGGTTTTTAATTTATTATTATTTTTTATTTTTGAGACAAAGCCTGGCTCTGCCACCCAGGCGGAAGTGCAGTGGCGCAATCTCAGCTCACTGCAACCTCCACCTCTGGGGCTCAAGTGATCCTCCCACCTCAGCCTCCTGAGTAGCTGGGACTACAGGCATTCACCACAACACTTGGCTAATTTTGGTATTTAATTTTACTCTTCATTTTTTTGTATTTAATTTTATTCTTCATTCTTCATTTTCATCCACTAGTTCAGGAGTTATATGTTCAATTTCTATTTTTAGCAGGAACACTTAACCTTCAAATGTCAAAATCCAGCAATATCTAACTACTTTTACTCAGTTCTTCCTTCCTTATCCTCTCTGTGAAGGTAGCCTAATCTTCAGAAGTTAAGTTTCACTTTGTTGTTAACACCAGTTATTATTATTTTTTTAAACAGCTAACAATCACTTAGTTTTACCGGCTTGTTTTCAATGTCTTTGGCTGGCATTGCTATTCGCATCCTGCTGTGCTATTCAGGGTGTGAATTTCTTCTTATGGCAGAGCATCATTTGGAAGATTTTTCAGCAAAAATTGCAGAGCTCCTTGTTGGAAATCTTTCTGCTATCATCACTCTCCAACAGCAATTTAGTTGCATTTTCAATTCTTGCTTGATAGTGAACATTTCTTGAACAACCTATAAACACCCGTCCATTGACTTCCTGACATCTCTCATGGCAGTCAAGGAGTCTGCTGGAAGTCTGGGAGTTATTTCTCTTTTTGTTGTTGTTGTTGTTGTTGTTGTTGTTGAGACAGAGTCTCGCTCTGTCGCCCAGGCTGGAGTGCAGTGGGAGATCTCGGCTCACTGCAAGCTCTGCCTCCCGGGTTCATGCCATTCTCCTGCCTCAGCCTCCCAAGTAGCTGAGACTACAGGCGCCCACCACCATGCCCGGCTAATTTTTTTTCTATTTTTTAGTAGAGACGGGGTTTCACCTGTAATGCCCAACCTCGTTTTTACTAACCTGTTTTTAGACTCTCCCTTTTCCTTTACTCACCTAGCCTGGTTTCCACCTGAATGGACTCTCCCTTAGCTAAGAGAAGCAGACAGACTGCATCTTGGCTCTTTCACTGGCAGCCCCTTCCTCAAGGACTGAACTCGTGCAAGCTGACTCCCAGCACATGCAAGAATGCAATTAACTGATAAGATACTGTGGCGAGCTATATCCACAGTTCCCGGGAATTCGTCTGATTAGTGACGCCCAAAGCCCCGAGTCTATCACCTTGTAATAGTCTTAAAGCCCCTGCACCTGGAACTGTTTACTTTCCTGCAACCATTTATCCTTTTAACTTTTTGCCTACTTTACTTTTGTAAAATTGTTTTCACTAGACCCCCCCCCCATTCCTAAACCAAGATATAAAAGTTAATCAAGCCCCTTCCTCGGGGCCGAGAGAATATTAAGCATTAGCCGTCTCTCGGTCGCTGGCTAATAAAGGACTCTTAATTCGTCTCAAAGTGTGGCGTTTTTCTAACTCGCTCAGGTACAACATACCGTGTTAGCCAGGATGGTCTCGATCTCCTGACCTTGTGATCCACCCGCCTTGGCCTCCCAAAGTGCTGGGATTACAGGCGTGAGCCACTGCACCCGGCCCCGGGAATTCTTTCTTTTTCTTTTCTTTTCTTTTTTTTTTTTTTTTTTTGAGACGGAATCTCACTCTGTCACCCAGGTTGGAGTGCAGTGGCATGATCTCGGCTCACTGCAACCTCCACCTCCCGGGTTCAAGTGATTCTCCTGCCTCAGCCTCCCAAGTAGCTGGGATTACAGACATGTGCCATCATGCCCAGCTAATTTTTTTATATTTAGTAGAGACCGGGTTTCACCATGTTGGCCAGGTTGGTCTCGAACCCCTGACCTCAGATGATCTGCCCACCTCGGCCTTTCAAAGCGCTGGGATTACAGGTGTGAGCCACCGCCCCCAGCCAAAGGTTACCTTTTTAATTGTAAATAAATAAATAAATTGAAGTCAAATTTACATATAATTAACCATTTAAAAGTGAATAATTCAGGGGCATTTAGAATATTCACAGTGTTGTGCAGCCATCACCTCTGTGTACTTCCAGAATGCTTTCGTTCCCCCAAAAAGAAACCTGGAATTTATCAAGCAGTCACTCTCTCTTTCCCCTCCAGCCCCTGGCAGTCACGACATTGCTTCTGGTTCTAGGGATTCACCTATTCTTGAAATTTCATCTTCATAAAAATATACACTATGTGATCATTTGTGTCTGGCTTCTTTCTCTTTGCAAAATGTTTTTGAGGCTCAACCACTTTGTAGCAATTTTCAGTGCTTCATTCCTCTTCAAGGCTAAATAATATTCCATTGTGTGAATGGACCACATTTTGTTTATCCACTCCTTCCACTGATTAACATGTGAGTTATTTCTACCTTTTAGCTATAATGAATAGTGCTGCTCTGAACATTTGTGTACACATTTTTCTTGGAACCCGTGTTTTCAATTATTTTGAGTACATACCTAGGAGTGGAATTGCTGGTTCATAGAGTAATCCTGTATTTAACTTTTTGAGGATCCACCAAAGCATTTGTTCACAGTGGCTGTACCATTTTAGACTCCCACCAGCACTGTACAAACATTCCAGTTTCATCACATCCTTGCCAACACTTGTTATTTTCCATTTTAGATTTTAGCCATCTCAGTGGGTACGAAGTGGTGCTTCACTGTGGTTGTGATTTGCATTTCCCTAATCACCACATTTCGCTTTCAATATCTGCTATCTGGTACAGTTGTTGCATCTCTTTCATATACCCCACAGTTCTGTAAAACATCCTCAACCATCCCCTCCGTAAGCATCAGTTCAAGGACGTTGCCTCAGTTTTTCCCAGCCAAAGAGACACTCACCTGAGTTTGGCTTCTTGGTGGGTTCTGTGAACAAAGAGAGAAAATAAATGCAATATGCATTGAAGATTCATCGGAAGCATGAAGAAAGGCCATGAACGCCCTGATGAAAGGTGAAAAGGGAGTGACAAAGCCATACAAAGTAAATGATATAGACACAAATTCCATGTTGAATTGAGAAAAAAGGCAAGAAAACACCCTTAAAATCCATTCAAAAACAATCCACCCTTGAGGCTGTGAGGATGCCCACAGGATGGCCAAAGTAGCTGAGAACATCCAAGACAAGTAAGTGAGCCACCTGCCCGTAGAGCCACCACAGGGCTGGATGGTGGAGGGTGAGGCAGGGGGAGGCAAAAGAAAAGAAGGAGAAAGACTTGCAGCTTCCAGAATGATGGCTTATCTCCCTTTCTTTCATTCATTCATTTATTCATTCAGCAAATATGTATTGCATGGATGTGGATATCAGGTCAGGAGTGCTCAGGGTGCAGCCTGTGACTGCCCTGCTTAGTGAACCTGGGTGTGCAGTGTGGATGGGCAGACGAGGGCAGGAGGAGGTTTGAGGAAGATGGCTCAAAGGAGGTGGAGTCGGCCATGGCTGGGAAAATTGGAGCTTCAGGGCTGTGCCATGGCCAGACTTCTTCCAAACGGAGGAAACACCGTATTTGAAAGCACGGTTTACATAACAGCCTAGCACTGCCTTGGTAGGAGGCGGCTGGAACACAGGGGTTTGTGTGTGGTGGGGACATTCACTGGGGATGCAGAGACTGCAAGAAGGAGAGCTTGAACCTCCAAACGGGGCATGTGGTTTCGCATGTCCTGTATTTTAATAGGTTTCTCATCACCTTTTCTCCTTCCTGCCACCTCCCTCTCCCTTCCTGCCCTCCCTTCTTCCTTCCTTCTCTCCTTCCTTCCTTCTCTTTCTTCCTTCCTTCCCTCCATCGTTCCCTCTTCTTCCTTGTCTTCCCTCCTTGTTTCCATCCTTTTTCCTCCCTCCCTCCCTCTTTTCCTCCGTCCTTTCATTGTTTCCTTCTTTTCTTTCTTCTCTTCCTTTTCCCTTTCTCCCTCCTCCTACCCTCCCTCCCTCTCTCCCATCCTTCCTTTCTCCGTCTTCTTTTTAAAATGTAAAATTATAACGATTTTTTAAAATAGTGATACACACTCACAGAGTTTCTTAAAGCCCAGGCAGTATAGACAGTGAAAAGTGAATTCCCCACAGTCGCCATGCAGGTGACTGTGCTTCCTCTGCACTGGGACTTCCTTCCCATAAGGAAGGGCTGTGTGTGAACAGGCACATGCCTGCCCATTCATGGGGGGTTCTTGGTAGCAAAACGATGCATTCAAAGATGTGTTTGCAGACACTGGCAGTCCTCTAGGTGAGCAATGAAAAGGTAGTAGCAGGTGAGTGGAAAAGAAGTTTATTTATGTGATTTTTAAAAAATTAATGTGAAACTCACATATAAAATTTGACATTTTAAAGTGTGCAATTCAATGGTGTTTCATATATTCACAATATTATACAATCACCACCTGTATCTAGTTCCAGAACAGTTTCATCCCCCCAAAAGGAGACCCCATAGCCACGAGCAGTCCCTCCCTTTTGTCCCCTCTTCCAGCCCAACAATCACTAATCCACTTTCTGTCTCTCTGAATCTGCCTATTCTGGACATTTCATATTAATGGGATCCTACACCCTGTGGCCTTTTGTGCCTGGCTTCTTTCACTGAGCACATTTTCAAGGCTCATGTAGCATGCATCAGAACCCCCTTCCTTTTTAACAGCCAAATCATATTCTGTTGCCTGGAGGGACCACATTCTGTTCATTCATTCATCCCCTGATGGACAGTGGGGTTGTTTCCACCTTTGGCTTATTGTGAATATTGCTGCTGCAAACATGGGTACACAAATAACTGTTTGAGTCCCTGCTCCCAATTCTCTTGGGTATCTGTCTAGAAGTGGAACTCCTGGGTCACATGTCAGTGATCTTTCAGATCAATAACATGTCTTGTTCTGTATCTGAGCCTACCAGCCAGCCCCTCCTTCACTATTGCACAGGGTTCTCTTGCAGATATGCCTCATTCTTTATCCAGACCAAACGCTGGTGCTACACACTCGGTCTGAATTTTGGAGATAATCCCCCAATGCTTCCAAAGTGGTTGCAACCACACACCTGCCTCCAACCCCCACCCCTCAATCTGCCTTGACAGGGTAGGATTCAACCTTCACCTTTTCTAACTTCATGGGAGAAATGGCATCTCCATGTTGGGGTGAGTCATTACATTTTCCTGTTGCACTGACAACAATTTTGTATCTGCTTTGTAGGATAATTATTAGCAAAAACATCACTGTGTGCAGAAAACTGGGAGAGAGATGAGTTCCTATCATCTTGTTGTTGGCTTTTTAGGATCAGATCTGGTTATCATTCTCTCTTCCTCCAACAAACACCATTATGTAACTGCACTGGTCAACCAGTTGTTCCCAATGCTAAAGCCCAATGGATTCTTCCTCTGTGTACACAAAAGTTTATTTTTCTTTCAAAATAAATGTTTGGTTCCATTGTGCCTGCATTAGAAACCAAATCTTTCCCTTTCTCCCACCCACCGCGGTCTGAATACACCTGAATCTCAATTAGACTATCTGCCTCAAGCAGGACTTTCTGCAGGGCCCAGGACACATATTTTCAGCATTCTGGTCAGCCAGAAAGGTTCTAGCTGAACTTGGACTGATGAAAACACAGAATGGGAAGATTCCAGGTCCTCAGTGCCCTGGAGAAGAAAAACTCACAGCCCCGTCAGTGAAGGTAACCAGAGAAGTTGAGGGGAGAACGGAATGAAGTGTGCTCTGGGAGGGGAGATTGGAGGCCACGGATTGGGATCGGGGTGTGGGACAATGAGGGATATGAACTGAAGTGTAAGAAAAGCAGAAACTGGGCCAGGCATGTTGAGGCACGTCTGTAATCCCAGTGTTTTGAGAGACCAAGGTAGAAGGATTTCTTGAGCCCAGGGGTTCAAGACCAGCCTGGGCAACATAGTGAGAATCCGTTTCTACAAAAAAGAAAAAAGAAAAAAATTAGCTTGGCATGGGGGCACACACCTGTTGTTCCAGCTACTTGGGAGGCTGAGGTGGGAGGATCACTTGAGCCAGGAAGTCGAGGCTATGTGGTAAGCTATGATTGCACCACTGCACTCCAGTCTGGGCATCAGAACGAGACTCCCATCTCAATAAAATAAAGTAAAATAAAATAATAAAATACTAGCATATTCCTAAACCACAGGTTTAGAAGCACAGACCTACCAAGAAATGAGTCTGAGACTTTTAGAGAGTGTGTAAAGGTTTGTCTCAAGGTGTCTGCAATCTCCTGCAAAGAACAGAGATCTCAACACCAAGAAATTCCCAACACTGGCCCAATCCAACCCCAAAGTAACTATACAGCTGATGCTGTTAGATCCAAGCTGAAAAGGGAAGGCTCCCCTTGAAATATCGGCACTTACCAGGGTCATCAAGGGCGTCTGCCAAATCAAAGTCTCTCTGACCTATTGGGAGCAAACAGGGCATAAGTCACCCCATGATGGAAAGGCCAGAATCCCCCTTGTTCCTCACCTCATGCTGCTCCCCTCCTCCTGCAAGCCTAGGGTCGCCCAGAGCACTAAAACTAACCTGACCATGAGCTACGTGGGAGATGCAACCACCACCTCCACCTAGTCCCAGAGCATACTCATCACCCAAAAGAAGACCCCTGTCCCCATTCAGCAGTTAGTTCCCCTCCCGCCTCCCCAGCCCCTGACAACCACTATCCACTTTCTGTCTCCATGAATTGTCTGTTCTGCAAATTTCATATAAATAGAATTCTACAATATGTGGTATTTTGTGCCTGGCTTCTTTCATTGAGCATGATGCTCTTCAGTTGCGTTCACGTTGCAACCTGTGTCAGAGCTTCATTCCTGCTCATGGCCAGGAAACTTTGAAGGAAGCCTCTCTCCAAGCACATAGACTTCTCTCCTGGACTGTCCCACTCACAGTTTAGGACAGGCATTTCCCCCCCACTCCCCAAACACACACACAGAGTCTAGGTTGAGAGGGGCTGCCCTAGAAGAAGGTGAAGCATAACAATGTGAGGGTCCTGGATGCCTGAGAGACTATATGGAGCATAGGACACCTTTGCCACCTCACCTGGCTGCAACACAAACAAGAGATAAACTTTTAATTCTTTGGGGGCTGTTTGTTACAGCAGCTAGCCTACACTGACAAATACAGGGTCAGGAAGCAACCTGTGTGGACAAGCTGAGGTTCCTACCTGATCCAAAAGCAGTTAATCTAATGAATGCGTCTGCAGCAGAGAGAAGAGAACATTCACATCTTTGTGACACATCATTAAAAACACACTGCAGAATTTGTGAGGGTGAAGGGTCCCTCCTGCTGAAATATATGCACACCTTGATCTTGTTCCTCACTTGCCCCTGCCAGTACTAGCCTTGTAGAGAAAACACCACCAGAGAATTTATCAGGAAGTAGAGGATGCAGCCAGGAGCACATTGAATCAGCACTTACTATGCATTGAGTTCTGTTGCAGTAATGCCAGGCACCCAAGAGTCTCATCTGCCCACCCAAGGATGTTGGTATGACCAGCATGCATATTTCCCAAAGGAAGAAACTGAGGTTCTGGGAAGTTCAGGGCAAGGCAGGAGCAGAGTCAGAATCTACAGAATTGTCCAGGGGGGACAATCTCTCACTCAAACACTAAGCCCTGGAGGAGGCTAAGCCTGGGGGAACCAGGTGAGCCCTAGGTGCTGGGTCTCCCCCGCTCTGATGTCTGTCTCCCTCCTAAAAATCGGTCTGTCTGGGTGACGCTTGCTCTGGGGGAAGGTTCAAGGGCTCCAACATAGATTTGTATAGGCTGTGGCATGGCTCCAGTCAGATGCCACCCGGGCAGGCTTTGCAGCTCCTTGTGGAGGCAATTAGGGCCTCTCCAGAGCAGAAGACGCATCCCCAGACAGGAATCCCTAAGTCAGGACAAAGTCACAAACCTTGGAGGGAAGGGGAACTCTGAGCCCAGGGTGCACACAGCAGCTGCCCCTGGGCCCAGACTGGAGGCTGGGAGCTGGCGGTGCCATCACAGGTCAAATCCCACACGGCCGTTTCTCTTAAACTCTGGGAGCCCCCACGTCCCTCTCAGATGACATTCTCTGTTACCGGCGATCACTACAGGCTCGCCTTTAAGAACAACCCAGCCAATCTTTGCTCCCTCCAGCTCTCTTCTTATTTTTTTTTATTGTTGTTTTCTTTCTGTTTGTTTTGTTTTTAGATGGCGTCTCTCTCTGTCGCCTAGGCTGGAGTGCAGTGGCACAATCTCAGCCCACTGCAACTCCCACCTCCTGGGTTCAAACAATTCTTGTGCCTCAGCCGCCTGAGTAACTGGGATCACAGGTGCATGCCATCACGCCCAGCTAACTTTTGTATTTTCAGTAGAGACAGGGTTTCACCATGTTGGCCAGGCTGGTCTCGAACTCCTGACCTCAAGTGATCCACCTGCCTCGGCCTCCCAAAATGCTGGGATTACAGGCGTGAGCCACCGCACCTGGCCTCCTCCAGCGCTCTTGATCATCATGGTCCAAGCTGCTCAGACTGGGCTGGGGGACAGGAACCGTGTCAGCCTCTTGGATCTGTGCAACATCTCCCCTCCAAGGCTGCCAGCAGTTCCAGTCGAGACACCTGTCCAGGACGCCAAAGTGAAGCGTCCCGGCTATGCACACACCCTGAGAATTTACATTCCAATCTGTGTTCACCATTGACCAATATCTTTCACTGTGTTATGTCTCCGCCCATCCCAGCAATCCCAGGCATCCCCTCAGCAACCACTTAATCTCCTCCAATCTGTGCACCCGGCCACTCCCTGCTGTTGCCCTAAATAACCGAAGGCCTCGGTGTTATCTCTCCCCTCCCGGCCCCTCCTCTCTGAAATGCTGTTGCATAAAACAGGCAGGTGGCACGGGAGGGCTGCAGACAGGAGGCCAGGTTGCAGCGGAGGCTCCTTCAGCTTTGAGATGCTCCGGATGACCCTGAGAGATGACAGGAATTGGGGTTGGGGAGGGTCACAGAGGAAGCGGAGCCTGGGGGTTTTAGGCTTTGCTTGGTTTCAGGGGTTGCACTGCAGCCAGAAGTTGCTGCATGCGTGACTCACACACACGAGGCCGTTGTTGGTCACACCCAGACTTCGTTACATAAACCAGGCGGACTCCGGCCAGCATCACACGGCCTGGGCACTGAGACAGTGTCCAGTCCTGCATGCCAGGCAGGAAATCTACCTCCCAGGCAGGGCCCCCTGTCCGCTCTCCTCTCCAGGGAAGTTGCAGCAAAGCCACGGCTGGGGCCCTCACGGGCCTGGAGTAAGACCCCTGGGCTGGGAGATGTCCCAGGTAGACAGCGCTAACTGTGGGGTCTCTGTCTCCAAGGTCGGGTTGCACGTGACGCTATTGCTTTCACGGGGTTTATTTTCCACTGGGAACATAAGACGGGGCAGGAACAGGAGATCTGTTTCCGATTCGCTTTGCTTATAGTTAGTGAACTGAGCAGCTTTTAATCAAATCCCTGTGGTCTGGGATCCCTAAACCCCCAAGAAGAAAGCAGCCTCATTTTGTGCTGGGACTATGACAACGGTCCTCGCTTGCTGGCATCCTGGAGATGTCGATTAAGTGGCTCCTGTTGGTGGACGGGTGGGCCGAGCGCTACACATGAGCCCCCGGTAAAGCTGTGCTCGGGACCCTTCGGAGCAAAGCCATGTGATACAGCACTTTGAAGCATTCTTCCGTAGCCTGCAGTCACCAAACCCCTCTGGGGCCCAAATTCCACCCCTGCCGGATTCAAAGATGCTTCTTATTGGAGTTCCCCTGCCTCCCACCCAAATTCTTTATGTTGATTCAGACCTGCACGTGGTTCAGGCTTACGAAACAATACCGCCAAGTGCAGGCCTCAGCAGCAGCCTCAGAAGCAGAAGTTTCTCTCGGAACTTCTCCAGCCCCCCTGTCTCTGAGTCCCATTCTCCCCTAAGGCACCGAAGGAACTAGAATCCCTCTTCCCCAAGACGGGTCCCAGAAAGAAGAACGCCTTTCCCCCCGAAGCCAGCCATAAAACCTAAAAACAGGAATCTAACTTTCCCTCTATCCTATCTGTATAAAGAGTGGCACAGGCTGGGCGCGGTGGCTCACACCTGTAATCCCAGCACTTTGGGAGGCCGAGGCAGGCGGATCACGAGGTCAGGAGATCGAGACCATCCTGGCCAACATGGTGAAACCCCGTCTCTACTAAAAATACAAAACTTAGCTGAGCGTGGTGGTGCGTGCCTGTAATCCCAGCTACTCGGGAGGCTGAGGCAGGAGAATTGCTTGAACCTGGGAGGTGGAGATTGCAGTGAGCCAAGACTGTGCCACTGCACTCCAGCCTGGCAACAGAGTGAGACTCCGTCTCAAAAAAAAAAAAAAAAAAAAAAAAGAGAGAGAGAGAGGCCAAGAAGAATCTAGACACACAGGCCTGGCTGGGTTTCCCCACTCAGGCCATTAGCATTGGATCAGGCCCTTTTTGTCCAACCCTATTTCTACACAGCTGTCCAGACTTGGATGAACCAAAGCATAAATATAGACAATCTCCCCTTGTAACTTGGGGTCTTCATTCTGAATGCTCCCGTGTATACACATTAAATACATTTGTATGTCTTTTCTCCAGTTAATAAATCTGCTTCATGTCCATGATTTTCAGTAATGCTTCAGGGGCCACGACCCCAGAAAGTCAATATAACAAACAGCAATTTTGCAAAGCAAAGAACAGTACCATTGCTCGAATAATAATAATGCAATGTCGAGGCCACTGCCCACTGAACATTAGCTGCCACCAGCACAGCTGCCACGCAGCACAGGAGAGCAATGGACCCACAGCAAAACCTCTGCTCCCCACTGAATTATTTACCTCGCTTTAAAGAAGAAAATCAGCTCCCAGCAGGCTCTGAGCAGAAAATGAAAAGGAACACACAGAGACTATCTAAATCCCTGACCCCAATTACAGCTATTGCCAGCAGAATTTATACACCACGGAACTGAATTAGAGCCAACTGCAATCATTACGGGACGTGCAACCACATTAGCAAATTCAGACAGGCTCTTCTGTTTCATTATTCAATCCAATGTCCTTTGATCTGCGTGCCCTGGAGAAACAAAGCCCTTTCAAGCAATTCTTTTCTTCCTTCCTTCCATTCTTCCTTCCTTCCTTCCTTCCTTCCTTCCTTCCTTCCTTCCCTCCCTCCCTCTTTCTCTCTTTCTCTCATACAGAACCTCACTATGTTGCCCAGGCTGCAGTGCAATGGTGCAATCTCTGTTCACTGCAACCTCCGCCTCCCAGGTTCAATTGATTCTCCTGCCTGCCTCAGCCTCCTGAGTAGCTGGGATTACAGGCGCCCCCTACTATGCCCAACTAATTTTTTTAATTTTTAGTAGAGATGGGGTTTCACCATGTTGGCCAGCCTGGTCTCAAACTCCTGACCTCGTGATTCAGCCACCTTGGCCTCCCAAAGTGCGGAGATTACAGGCGTGAGCCGCCGTGCCTAGCCTTTTTTTTTTTTTTTTTTCATAAAGAATCTCACTATGTTGCCCAGGCTGCAGTGCAATGGCGCACTCTCGGCTCACTACAACCCCTGCCTCCCTGGTTCGAGCACTTCTAGTGCCTCAGTCTCCTGAGTAGCTGGGACTACAGGTGCATGCCACTACGCCCAGGTAATTTTCGTATTTTTAGTAGAGACGGGGTTTCACCATGTTGGCCAGGATGGTCTTGAACTCCTGGCATCAAGAGATTCACCCGCCTCGGCCTCCCAAAGTGCTGTAATTACAGGCATGAGCCACCGCCCCCGGCCTATTTTTTATTTCTTTACATCGGATTGTACTGGTTTCCTCTGAAGTGTGGGTTCATTTAAATCAACTTTCTTGGGTCAGCTGCTGCAGATGAAGCCACCTAGTGGGTACTAAGCCCATAGAGCCCTCCTCAGCTTGAGGAAGCCCACAGAGGGGAAAGTTCCGAGGTTTTACAAAGCTGGCACAGGGACCCCGAGAAGGACAAATCTTGACTTCCTTCAGGCAAATCCTAAGGTTTCTCTTTGACTCCAGTTCAGCAATTAAAAAATACCTATGTGTATATATAGAAAGCATATGATAATGGTTCTTGTGACTGAACTTGTGACCAGAAAGAGGTCTGGAATCAGACCCCAGGAGAGGGTTCTTGGACCTTGCACAAGAAAGAATTTGCGGAGAGTCCATAAAATGAAAGCAAGTTTCTTAGAAAAGCAGAGGAATGAAGAATGGCTCCTCCATAGACGGAGCAGCCCCGAGGGCCACTGGTTGCCCATTTGTATGGTTCTTTCTTGAGGATATGCTAAACAAGGAGTGGCTTATTCATGCCTCCTCTTTTTAGACCATATAGGGTAACTTCTGACATTGCCATGGCATTTGTAATTGTCATGGGGCTGGTGGGAAGATACCAGTGAGGACCACCCAAGGTCACTCTCGTCGCCATCTTGGATTTGGTAAGATTTGGCCGACTTCTTTACGGCAAGCTGTTTCATCAGCAAGGTCTTTATGACTTGTGTCTCGTGTCAACCTCCTATCTCATCCTGTGCCTTAGAATGCCTTGACCATCAGGGAATGCAGCCCAGCGGCTCTCGGCCTCATTTTACACAGCCCCTACTCAAGCTGGAGTTGCTCTGGTTCGAACACCTCCCACTAACTCAACTGAGGTCCACCGGCCCTGTGCAGTAAAGCCGAACACTGCCATTGGGATTGCAGCGTGAGGAAGTGAGGCATTTATTCCGGGCTATTTAGAGGGCATCAAGCAACCTCCTTGATGCCTTAAGACCCAACCTCCTGGGTGGCCAGTAGGTGAGGGTTTTCAATGGCAAGGAGGCAGAGGTTACAGGCAAAGCCATAATACATGCAGGCTATACATTGCTTTGATCTAAAAAGGCGGGATACCTGGAAGCAGGGGCTTAATGTGGATTCAAAGTTTCTCTGATTTGTCATCGGTTAAAGAGGCGAAGTTTGAGCATTTGGGGTCAGCAGAAATCAATCTTAGTTCTGGCCATTGGTGTGACTTCCTCCAGCACCTCCCCGCACCCCCTTCCACCCCCCTCCCACCGCCACACGCCCCTGGGAAGGAATTTAGAACAAACATTTCTAATGAGAATTCAGGCCTCAGTTTCTCTTACCCAACGTCTATGAGCCAGCAGATGGCATTTTTTATTTGGTGGGGGTCTGGGTTCCTGAAAATCAATTCAGGGCCATATAGTTAGATGTTATCTTGGCTGGGCATGGTGGCTCACACCCGCAATCCCAGCACTTTGGGAGGCCAGGGCAGGCAGATTACCTGAGGTCAGGAGTTCCAGACCAGACTGGCCAATATGGGGAAGCCCTGTGTCTACTAAAAATACAAAAATGTGGGCGTGGTGGTGTGCACGTGTAGTCCCAGCTACTTGGGAGGCTGATGCGTGAGAATCACTTGAACCCAGGAGGTGCTGGAGGTTGCACTGAGCCAAGATTGCACCACTACACTGCAACCTGGGTGACAGAGCAAGACTCCATCTCAAAAAAGGATGTTATCTTTAGTCTTTACAGGAAACTAAACATATTGAGGCTCTAACTTCCTTGGCTATTGTTCTACACTACAATCACCTTCTTGCTTATCAAGCTGCTCCATGCACTTCTCAAGGCCAGCGAGGTGCCTGGAATTTCCCTTGAAGGAACTCAAGGTTTTCCTTTATTTCCATGCTAGGGAGAGTGCCTGGCAGGTCCCTAAGAGGGGTGTCCTTGCTCCATCTCACTCTCTCCCAGGACGGCATGATTCACAGAGTAAAAAAAATTCAATCATATGACTAGGTTAGGACTGTAGGTTGCAACAGAAAGTGACAAGGAAGGCTGCTGCCCCAATGGGGAAATCTTATTCCTGGTGGGCCTTGTTTGCCGAGGGCTGGGTTCCAGTTTATCCCCATGGATAAAATGAAATCCATTCTGTTCTCTACTTGGTTATGAAGTTTATGTTTCCAGCAGGACAGGAAATCAAACACAGCTGGAGTCTCCTCCTCCACACCTCAACATGAATATCCAGGGACTCCTTAATGCTCAAGCTCACTGGGGCTGCAGATGCCAGAGCTGAGCAGGCCGCCCTGGTGCATGATCTGCTCCTCGGAACCCCTGAACCCTCCACGGTCTCAGCATCTGAGCAGCCCAGCCTCTCCCCAGAAGGTCAACCAACTGGCCCCGTTCTTGACTTCCCAGTGACCGTATTATGCAGTTGCAGATTGAAGCTCTATTAGAGCAAACATT
Source organism: Pan troglodytes (assembly GCF_028858775.2). Taxonomy (NCBI): domain Eukaryota; kingdom Metazoa; phylum Chordata; class Mammalia; order Primates; family Hominidae; genus Pan; species Pan troglodytes. The sequence continues at coordinate 33,494,465 of NC_072422.2, forward strand.
GGTAATGAGAATTCAGGCCTCAGTGTCTGTCTGTAACACAACAGACGGTGTCTGCAGAGATCGAAGTATTTTGTCGTCAAAGAGGAAGGAATGATCATTCATCACAAAAAGCAAGACATCTTTGGTGCAAGGAAAACTCGAGGAAAATACCGCAGACCATGCAATGAGGCACTGGTTGATGGTGTGTTGTAAACCCATCTTCCCAGAGTGGCATGCATACGGATCCCTCAGGACATGGGTGACACACAGACTATGCTTCAGCAGGTCTGTCTGGGCCCAAGACACAGTGTTTCTCATCAGCTCCCAGGGGATGTCAAGGCTGCAGATCCATGGATCTCACTTTGCAGGACAGAGACTTGGTAATGGCTTCCCAGAGTTGTTACAATGAAATCCCAAAGACTGGGCAGCTTAAACAACAATCTTGATTCTCCCATAGTCCTGGAAGCTGGAAGTCTGAGATCAAGGTGTGGGCAGGGCCGGTTCCTCCTGAGTCCTCTCTCCTGGGCTTGTAGATGCCGTCTTCTCCTTGAGTCCCCACGTGGTCATCCCTCTGTGTGTGTCTGTGTCCTCATCTCCTCTTCTTATGAGGTGTCTTAGTCCATTTCAGGCTGCTGTCACAGCATACCATAGACTGGGTGGCTTATAAGCAACAGACATTGATTCTCCCACAGTCCTGGAGGCTGGACGTCTTGAGATCAGGATATGGGCAAGGCTGTTTCCTCCTGAGGCCTCTGTCCTGGGCTTGTAGACGCCGTCTTCTCCCTGTGTCCCCACGTGGTCGTCCCTCTACGTGCGTATCTGTGTCCTCATCTGCTCTTCTTATGAGATGTCTTAGTCCATTGCAGGCTGCTATCACAGAATACCATAGGCTGGGTGGCTTACAAACCACAGACTTTTATTCTCCCACAGTCCTGGAGGCTGGAATTCTGAGATCAAGGCATGGGCAGAGCTGGTTCCTCCTGAGGCCTCTCTTCTTGACTTGTAGACACCCTCTTCTCCCTGTGTCTTTACAGGGTCATCTCTCTGTGTGTGTCTGTGTCCTTATCTACTCTTTTTATAAGGACCCCAGTCCTATTGTATCAGGGCACAACCTCCTGAGCTCATTGTACCCTTCTCACCTCTTTAAAGACCCCATCACCAAACACAGTCATGTTCTGAGGTCCTAGGGATTAGGCCTTCAATATATAAATTTTGGAGACGCACAATTCAACCCTTACAGCGGTAACTCATTCATTGGAATACAAATGTGTTTGTCCACTGTGGCTGCTGCCATAGCAAAGTCCCACAGACCAGGCTGTTTAAACAGTGGACATTGATTCTCCCACAGGCCTGGAAGCTGGAAGTCTGAGATCAAGGTGTGGGCAGGGCTGGTTCCTCCTGAGAACTCTCTCCTCGGCTTGCGGATGCCATCTTTTCCCTGAGTCCTCACAGGGTCATCCCTGTGTGCATGTCTGTGTCTTCATCTTATCTTTTTATAAGGTCTGCAGTCCTGTTGGATCAGGGCCCAACCTAGTGACCTCATTTTGCCTGAATCACCTCTTTTTTTTTTTTTTTTTTTTTTGAGACAGAGCCTCGCTCTGTCGCCCAGGCTAGAGTGCAGTAGTGTGATCTCGGTTCACTGCAACCTCCACCTCCCAGGTTCAAGCGATTCTCCTGCCTCAGCCTCCCAAGTAGCTGGGACTACAGGCACGCCCAGCTAATTTTTTTTTTTTTTTGTATTTTTAGTAGAGATGGGGTTTCACTGTGTTAGCCAGGATGATCTCCATCTCCTGACCTCATGATCTGCCCGCCTCAGCCTCCCAAAGTGCTGGGATTACAGGCACGAGCCACCGCACCCAGCCTGAATCACCTCTTTAAAGACCCCATCTCCAAACACAGTCACAATTGGAGGTCCTGCAGGTTAGGACTTCCATCTGTAAAATTGAGGAGGGTACAATTTGGCTCACAACAGATTTAAACCATGGAACATGGTCAATTACAATGGGGATGCCATTGGACAGCCTGGTTCAGTGGAGATAACCAGGGTTTGGGAATCTGGAGAGACAGTTTCATCTCAGCAACATCACGCGCCTGGCCTATGCCCTCAATAATACTCTTCCTTAATTTTTTTTTTCTGAGACAGAGTCTCGCTCTGTTGCCCAGGCTGGAGTGCAGTGGTGCAATCTCGGCTCACTGCAGTGCAATGGCACAATCTCAGCTCACTGCAACCTCTGCCTCCCAGGTTCAAGCAATTCTCTCACCTCAGCCTCCCGAGTAGCTGGGATTACAGGCACACGCCTCCATGCCTGGATCAGCCCAGAATCTAGCCACATGCAAATTCCAGATCAGCCCAGAATCTGGCCACATGCAGATTCTGAAGCATTCCCAGAGGTTGGGATTCACAGACTACAGCAGAGTTTCCCAGCCTCAGCACCGTGGCTGCACACATCACTCACAGGTTTAGGTGCCTCTGGCCCCTGATCCATCGGGGGAATCCCCAGGAGCTTAGCCGTGTCTGGCACAGCCCCACCTGCAGGCAGAACCCCACTTTTCTACCCCCTGTCTGCCAATGAGAAAGAGGAAAATGGCTGGAATGAGGGGGGCCCTCACAGGAAGGGTCAGTTGTTATCCAAGAAAGGGGAGACATTTCTTGGACTCCGTGCTTGTCTGCTAATTGGCTCCAATATTTGCCAGATGTCTTCACACTCAGGTGCCAAACAGCCATAGACTTTTTCTGCACAGCCCCTTCCTACTCCAACAAGGAAACTATGGAATGCTTAGCTTCTGGGCTATATGTGCCATGGCTCTATGCCCTATGGGGAAAAGATCCTACAAGTGCATTCTGACAGTAAGATCCATTTAGAAATGCCCCAGACAAATATACCATACCTCCTATACTGTACAGGACAACTATACCTCCAGACAACTATACCTCCTACAGTATACAGGAGCATGACATTTCCAACCTGTCCCCTTTCGCAGGGTTAGAAGTTACAACTAACAGCAGGTTCTCCACTACAGCACTAATGACACTTGGGGCTGCATAACTCTCTGTCATGGGTGCTGTCCTGTGCACTGTAAGGTGTTGAACAGCATGCCTTGTCTCCACCCACCGGATGCGAGAACACCCATCCCAGTGCAACTACCAAAATTGTTTCCAGACATTGCCAAGTGTTACTGGAGGAACACAATTATCCCTGGGTAGCAGAAGAATGTCATAGATAGATGATGGACTGCTAGATAAATAGATAGATTGACAGAGGGATGGATAGATAGATACATAGATAGATACATAGATACATAGATAGGTAATAGAGATGAGAATTGGATAGAGAAGTAGGTAGAAAGATAGATAAATAGATAGATAGATAATAGATGACAGAAAATCATTGACAGATAGATTAGGTAGATGATGGGTGTATATAATAGAGACAGATGGATGGATAATGGTAGACGATAGATAGATCTATAGATAGGCAGACAGACAGACAGGATCTCTCATGCTAAGGCAAGATTCCTCAGCCTCAGTCCTACTGACATATGAGGTTGGATCATTCTTTTCTGTGGGGCGTCCTGTGCACTGCAGGGTGTTGAGCAGCATCTCTGGGCTCCACCCACTAGATGCCAGCAGCATCCCTGCTATCAGTTTGGCAACTCAAAGCCTCAAGATATCGACAAGTGTCCCTGTGGATAAACATGATCCCTGGTTGAGAATGGCTGGATGGCAGCATCTGTATCTGGGGGTGTCACCTTGGGCCTGCATAGAGTGAATGACACATCACCGAATTGGAGAGCACAGAGCTGCCTCCCCACTGTGGCAGTGATCCATGAGACTCCACGCAAAGGTAACCACATGGTTGCACACAGAGTCATCATCTCTTAAAAGAAGTACATAGCTCCGCTTGGGCATCACCTGGGGTGCTTCTTAAAATGCAGGTCTCCCAGCTCCCAAATGCCTGACCCACACCTGCTGAATAAAGACCTCAGTGGGTGGGGACGGGGTGGTGCTTTTAATACCGCCTCCCTTCAAGGTGATGACCTGCACATCAAAGACAGAGAATCACTGCACTAAATGGCTACATGCTCAAGGTGACAATGGCAGGGAAATGACCCATTTGTGGTTCCCTTTCCACACCTAAAAATTTGCTAGATCCTTTGCAGGGAAGGAGGGGGCAGGGAGAGAGGGGGCACCAGAATGGAAGCAAGTCAAGAAAAATATAACTGAGACGTAGGATGAGGCTGGCGTGGTTTGGGGTTCTGTACGCTGGCATGGTATGGCTTCTCACCTTAGGCGATCATCATAACGTTTTTCTCCTTTTTTTTTTTTTTTTTTTGAGATGGAGTCTTACTCTGTCACCCAGGCTGGAGTGCAGTGGTGTGATCTCAGCTGATTGCAACCTCCACCTCCTGCGTCCAAGCGATTCTCCTGTCTCAGCCTCCTGAATAGCTGGGATTACAGACACCCCCCACCATGCCTGGCTAATTTTTGTATTTTTAGTAGAAACAGCGTTCTGCCATGTTGGCCAGGCTGGTCTCAAACTCCTGACCTCAAGTGATCTGCCCAACTCGGCCTCCCAAACTGCTGGGATTACAAACATGAGCCACTGTGCCCGGCCCACAACTTCCCCATATCCCAATTTTTAGAAGTAAACTAAACAGCCTGTGACAACCTAATGCAGCAAGTAATGAAAAATACTTGCCACAATCCTCACTTACCTTTACTCAACAGGAAGTACTCAGAAATATGATTTGCTACTGTTCAGAGCTCTGAGTGATCTTTTTCATAAGTCTTTTTTAGTCTTTACATAGAAACACAGCTCTATACAAATGCACACACATTTTAAGTCATGTTGATACGAACAGGAGGCAGGAAGATACTAGATAGAAGAGGGCAGTTCCCCAGCAAAGGCCCCGCCCTCAAGCCTGGAAACCTGTAGTCCTAAATGGAAACAGGCATTCCTATTTTTGTGCCCAAATGTTGCCTTTTGACCCACCATGCCTGCCTGTCCTGTACCCATATAACCCCAAACCCCAGACCCCATGTACAGACAGACAGATGAGCAGAAAAGGCGAGGAACCAAAGAGCAGCACAGCAGAGAAGGAGAGAAGAGAAGGAACATCTGAACACTGAGAGGTGTTCAGCTGGGGATGGTTGGAGAAGAGATTAGCCGCAGGACAACCAAACTCCAGGGGAAGATCATCTTCCCACTCCATCCCCTTTCCAACTCCCCAACCATCCCGCTAAGAGTCATCTCCATCTGGCAACAAAGTCTTCCGCATTTACCATCCTTCAGCTGGTTCGTGTGACCTGATTCTTCCTGGATGCTGGACAAGAACCCGGGTAGCAAGACGGCACTGAGCTGGCTAACGCTTAAGCCATGTGCGGATGGCAGAGCTAAAAGAGCACTGTAAAACGCCCACTGGGGCTTCGGGGGTCGCAGACACCCATCCCTAGATGCTACCGTGGGGCCCAGAGCTCAAAAACACTCACACTAGCTGCTGCACCTGCCCGTCTGCAAGTTCTGCCTCCCATAAGAGGTTTCAGTGTGCGGCGGTCAAACAGATCAAACACACCCCTGTCGCACATCCTGTGAGGGGGGGGTCAGGGAACTCTCAGGTTTCAAATCTGATAAGGGAATAATGTACAATAGACTTGGAAGAGACTGTCTTAGCTGGTGTATATCCTGGACATATATCCTTTTCTTTTAATTTATTTTTAATTGATGCATAACAGATGTACATAGCTTCAGGGTACATGTAATAATTTAATACATTTATATAATTTGTAAAGATCAAATCAGCCTACTTGGGATATCCATCCACCTTAAATATTTGTCTTTCCTTCATATTAGAACCATTCCGACTCTTCTATTTTGAAATCTACAATAGATTATTGTAAACTAAAGTCACCCTACTGATTATCTAAACACTAGTGCTTATTTCTTCTATCGAACTCTGTCATTTTCTTTTTTTTTCCCTCAATAAATGACATTTCATACGCTGCCCTTTGGGGTTTCCACTTCTGGTTCTCAGCTTCTTCTCAGCTGTTAGAAGACCTGATTTTGTCTCGTGCTCCTTCATGCCCCTCTGGATTGGACAGCAAATACTAATTAAATACAGTGGAAATGTGAGGCTGCTAAAACATCAACCTCTATTAGGAATATGGCCGTCTTGCTATTATCTTGTTTTGTATTGATAATTTAGTAATCATCATAATGATTTACAGCATATTAACCGTGAACAATATTCTGTCTTCTTTATTTTATTTTAAGTTCCAGGATACGTGTGCAGGACGTGCAGGTTTGTAACATAGGTAAACATGTGCCATGGTGGTTTGCTGCACCTATCAACCCGTCACAGAGGCATTAAGCCCCACATGCATTAGCTATTGATCCTGAACAATAATCTGTTTTCTTAAGTACTTCGTAGCAATCATCGCACCAGCCTTGCAGAATGTTTTTGGGATCTTGGGAATGTGCTCCATTTCCAGCTGGTGATGGCTGGGGATGAAACAGGGTCGCCTGTGCATTTAACTAATTTTTACCCAGGACATACCCAGCTGCTGCATGTACATCATGTTATTCACACAGAAGGGCCCTGATCCAGACCTCACTTTCCTTCCAGTCCCTCCTGTAACCTCCCTAAGGGGCGCTACTTGTGTCAGAGGCACTGGAACAAGAGCGACTCCATCTTGAATAGGGGCTGGGCAATAGAAGGCTGAAACCTACTGGGCTGCATTCCCAGATGATTAAGGCATTCTGAGTCACAGGATGAGACTGAAGGTCTGCACAAGATACAGGTCATAAAGACCTAGCTGATAAAACAGGTGGTAGTAAAGAAGCCGGCCAGAACCCACCAAAACCCAGATGGTGATGAGAGTGGCCTCTGGTTGTCCTCGGTGTTACACTCCCACCAGCACCATGACAATTACAAATGCCACGGCAATGTCAGGAACTCTGCATGGTCTAAAAAGGGGAGGCATGAATAATCCAAGCCTTGCTTAGCATATCACTAAGAAATAACTATACAAATGGGCAAGCAGTAGCTCTAAGAGCTGCTCTGCGGAGTAGCCATTCTTTTATTCCTTTACTTTCCTAATAAACTTGTTTTCAGTTTATAGACTAGCCCTGAATTCTTTATCGAGCGAGATCCAAGAACCCTGTCTTGGGGTCTGGATCCGGACCCCTTTCCTGTAACACTTGGAGGAGGGATGATTCTGATTTTCAGAAGACAAGGCTTGGGATAGAGCGGGATGCTCACTGGAGTCTTCTGAGAGAGAGCTACAAGACAGCTCAGATTCTGCTGCCGGCTGCCCCCGTCCAAATCCTCAGTGCCTCAGTTTACCCATATCTGTGATGGTTAATACTGAATGTCAACTTGATTGGATTGAAGGATACAAAGTATTGATCCTGGGTGTGTCTGTGAGGGTGTTGCCAAAGGAGATTAACATTTGAGTCAGTGGACTGGAAGGGGCGGACCCACCCTCAATCTGGATGGGCACCATCTAATCAGCTGCCGCTGTGGCTAGAATATAAGCAGGCAGAAAAATGTGAAAAGAGACACTGGCCTAGTCTTCTGGCCTACATCTTTCTCCCAAGGTGGATGCTGGAACATCAGACTCCAAGTTCTTCAGTTTTGGAACCTGGACTGGCTCTCCTTGCTCCTCAGCCTGCAGACGGCCTGTTGTGAGACCTTGTGATCATGTGAGTTAATACTTAATAAACTCCTCTCTCTATGTATATTTCTATTGCATTAGTTCTGTCCCTCTAGAGAACCCTGACTAATACACCATCTGTAAAATGACATCAGGCACGACACTCCCGTCATAGGGTTGAGGGACAATCAACTAAGTTAATCCATGCCTAGTGCATAGGAAGTGCTGCTGTCATTCAAAGAATTTAGCGCAGGACAGGGTGTGGTGGCTGATGCCTGTAATCTCAAGATTTGGGGAGGCCAAGGCGGGAGGATCGTTTGAGCTGAGATGTTCAAGTCCAGCCTGGACAACATAGTGAGATCCCATCTCTACAAAAAGTTTTAAAAACTAGTCAGGCATAGCGGCAAATGCCTGTAGTCCCAGCTACTCTGGAGGCTGAGGTGGGAGGTTTGTTCGAACCCCTGGGGTGAAGACTGCAGTGAGCTATGATGGAACCACTGCACTCCAGTCTAGGTGACACAGTGGGCCCCTCCCTCAAAAAAATTAAAACACATTAAAAAAAAGAAAACATTTTATGTCACAAGTGCATTTAATACAACTACCCTACCAAACGCCATAGCTTAGCCTTACCAGCCTTCAAAGTGCTCAGAACACCAGCCAACAGATGGACAAATCATCTAGCACAATGTCGACTTTATAATGAGGTGTTGCATACGTCACATAATTTATTGAATATTGTACTGAAAATGAAAAACAGAATGGCTGTATGGGGCTGGGCACGGTGTCTCACATTTATAATCCCAGCACTTTGGGAGGCCGGTGGATCACCAGAGGTCAAGATTCAAGACCAGCCTGGCCAACACGGTGAAACCCAGTCTGTACTAAAAATAGAAAAATTAGCTGGGTGTGGTGGTGGGCGCCTATAATCCCAGCTACTTGAGATGCTGAGGCAGGAGAATTGCTTGAAAGTAGGAGGTGGAGGTTGCAGTGAGCTGAGATTGTGCCACTGCACTCCAGCCTGGGCAACAGAATGAAACGACACGACATCTCAAAAAAAAAAAAAAAAAGAAAAGTTGTATGGGTACTCAAAGTACAGTTTTCGTTTCTACTGAATGCATACCAATTTTACACCGTTGTAAAGTTGAAAAATCTTAAATTGAAGCATCATGTCAAACCATGGTAAGTTGGGAACTGTCTGTATCCGCACTTTGTAGAAGTTGATTTGCCCAAGGGGATATGGTTAACCTTTGGCTCTTACTGTGAATGATACAAACTCCTGGAAGTACTTTTCTGGGGAGGTGGGTTTGCTGTTGAGCATCTCCCCGTAAACAGAAGCTAATGAATGCATGGCCGCATTGTCCACTTACTAGGTGAGATCTGAAGACAGCACAGAATAATAAAAAATTCTCACTGCAGATCCTAGACTATGTCCACCAGGATCTATCCATCCCGACACCGCCTCCGCCCATAAACAACCAACTCCAATCTTAATGACGTCCATGTCTTTAAATAGGATAAACAGGAAATGCTGCCACAGGGACATCTGAATGATGTGTTTTAACTCCTAACAGAAATACTTCTCTCTCTTAAGATGCGCCCAGGCGTTCCCTTCTCTGAAATCGCCACATTAAAATGACCAAAGAAACTTACTCAACCGTTGTTCAAATCCTGTATTTTATGAGTTCATTGGAGTTTCTCAAAGAGGTCCTTGTACGGAACTGAAAAATCTAATCTTGGAGTCTGGGACAGCCAGCCTGCAAGTTTATATCGAAGTTTTTGATGTGAACAATTCAGGTGGTTTTAATTTGCAAGAATGAATGACAGTGTTTAGGAAAAGGTTTAAAAATCTGAACAAATGCAACCCTTCCGGCAAACGAATCTCTGGTAATCTGCCCCACGGGATGAAGTAGTTTCAACTCTACTTTTACTGTATGGAAATGGTCAGAACTAATTTTTAAAATCAGAAAGAAATGACTGACATTCCACACACACCCAGTCATGCTTGAATCACGGAGTTAAATAGGTCATTTTTTAAACGCGTGGGACACATGGATCAAAACAGGAAAATATGGCGAATATCTAGATGGTATCAGCTAACATCCTGCCCTTCTGGATCTAATTCCCAGATTCCAAATGGGAGCAGCCCATCTTCTCCCTCCCCTCTCAGCCACCCATTGCTCTTAGTCTCCTTTCTAATCCCATTGGGCAAATTATCCCCATTCACTTCATAGCAACTCCTTTGGAAAGAGTTTCTTAAAGCAAGAATAGAAAAATCCATGCCCAGGCAGATCTCCCTCAAAGCAAAATGACTCTTACCTCGGGCGTGCATTAGAAAACACAGGAAAGCAAGACAGGGAAGTCCCCACCAGCTCTCCATGGTTTGCTTCAGGATGCAAGAACCTCAGTGGACTCCCCAGCCAAGCGGATTGTGAGACTCGGCCTCTCCACCCTCCTGTTGTTGACTTCTGGTCTCCCAGCTTGGAAGGAAGGGAGGCGATGTCTTCAAGTGGAAAATATGAGCCGAACTGCCAGAAACAAATGGGCTCCAAGCTCAGATCCCAAACTCCACAGCTGAAAACCTGTGGGACCAGTGTAGGCACACTCAGTCGTGTGTCGGAGCCAGCCTCTCCGGGCTGCCCCAACCAATCTGCAGCAGCGCAGAGGATGGGGAAACTGGGGTGGTTCCCAAGCACCAATGGGCATCTCAGGCTTCTGGAAGCCGGCACACTTGCTTGGCAACTCTGCTCGCTGTGGGTGTGGGAGCTGTAGCAAGTTCAAAGTCACCAACCCAGAAACCAGAGAAGACACTGGCCGCCTGTAATCTTCCTCCTGCAGGACGTGATTGTACAGTGATACCCGGTGTGGGGTTAATGTACACATCAGTGCAAAGACCTCAGTTGAAGTCTTGGCTTTTATACCTAACAAACTCGGTGACTTCCAAGCGGCATTTTTTATCCTCAGCCTTCAGTTGTCTCTGTAGGTGGCAGAACTAATATTTCAGCAGAGACGGTTCTTCAGGAAAACGAGATGACATGTGGCTTTTTGTGTCTTTCATTTAAATCTGAGACATTTTATGTAACTACCAAAATTTACATCTTCTGTTTGAAATCTCCTTGGAGAAGAAACATGACTGGATAGCTGAGTTCGATGATGACTCCTGCTTTCACAATGGTTTTAATTATATTCTTCCCTGCAGATCTGTGACTGTGTCTAATTTATCCATATACAACTCGTGGGTTAACCCTTACACTCTACCTACCATGAAGCAGTAGGCAAGCACTTAAAAAGTTACCATTGGCAAACAGCTTTGAAGTCCTCTGGTAAATAGATTAACTGCAGGAGAAAGGGGAAAATCAGTCTTAGTTATGAGGGCAGCTTCTAAATTCCCAGAGAAGCAGGATTCATGGCAAACAGACCCCAAAGGAGAAATAAACCTTGGACTTTTCTCTCTGCAAATTTGAGCATCTGGAGTGTTAAGTCTGTTCATGTTGTTGACCTGGTGTTTGGGAGTTGTCTTCTATGAAATATCTTCCTTTTTTTTTTTTTTTGAGACAGAGTCTCACTCTGTTGCCCAGGCTGGAGTGCAGTGGTGTGATCTCAACTCACTACAACCTCCGCCTCTCAGGTTCAAGCGATTCTCCTGCCTCAGCCACCCGAGTAGCTAGGATTACAGGCACCTGACACCACGCCCGGCTAATTTCTGTATTTTTAGTAGATACAGGGTTTCACTGCATTGGCCAGGCTGGTCTTGAACTCTTGACCTCAAGTGATCCACCTGCCTCGGCTTCCCAAAGTGCTGGGATTACAGGTGTGAGCCATCGCACCTGGACTGCAACATCTTTATAAAGGTAAGTTACTTGGATGGATTAAGTTCCTGTGCACACAGATGTGTGTGTGTGTGTGTGTGTGTGTGTGCACGTGTCTGTGTGTGTGTGCGTGTGTGCATGTGTGTGCATGTGTGTGTGTGTGTGTGCGCATATGTGGGAAATGCTCTAAGGCAGTTAGCTTGTGCAGTCCTAAGCTCTGAGTGGCAGAGTCCAGGAAGCAGTTGATGCATTTAGAAAGATATTTCCTTCAAAGTCCCCTGACCCTAAAGAGGACTGACACCGTGACATCTGCTACAAAGCGGATGGACGTCAAAAACTGGATGCTGAGTTAGAGAAAACAGACACAGAAGAACGCATTGTGTAGGATTCCATTTCTCTGAAATGTCCAGAACAGGCAAATCTGCAGAGACAGAAAGCACATTGCCGGTTGCCAGGGGCTGCAAAGACGTGGGAATGGATATATTGTGAGTTGCATTTTTTCTCCCGCAAACTTCATATATTGAAGCCCAACCCTTCAGTACTTCAGAATGTGACTTTCTTTGGAAATAAGATCTTTGCAGATGTATTACTTTGGTGCAAAAGTAATTGCAATTTTCACCATTACTTTTTTTTTTTTTTTTTTTTTGAGACACAGGCTTGCTCTGTCACCCAGGCTGGAATGCAGTGGCGTGATGTCAGCTCACTGCAACTTCTGCCTCCTGAGTTCAAGTGATTCTTCTGCCTCAGCCTCCTGAGTAGCTAGAATTACAGGCGTGCACCACCACACCTGGTTAATTTTTGCATTTTTAGTAGAGACGGGGTTTCACCATGTTGGCCAGGCTGGTCTCGAACTCCTGACCTTGTGATCCGCCCACCTCGGCCTCTCAAAGTGCTGAGATTACAGGCGTGAGGTAGCGTGCCCAGCCCCTCGCTATTACTTTTAAAGGTGAAAACTGCAATTACTTTTGCACCAACCTAATCATTAGTTAAGATGAGGTCATACTGCAATATGATTGGTATTTTAAAAGAAGAGAGAAATCTGGACACTGACATGCACACGGGGAGAAGGCCTTGGGAACATGAAGTGGGAGATTGGGGTGATGCACCTACAAGCCAAGGGATATTGGCAGCAAACCACTGGACGCAATGGGAGGGGCATGGAATCCATTCTACCTCACAGCGTCAGAAGAAATCAGCCCTGCTGGCTGGGCCCGGTGGCTCACGTCTGTAATCCCAGCACTTTGGGTGGCTGAGGTGAGCGGATCACTGGAGATTAGTAGTTCGAGACCAGCCTGGCCAACATGGTGAAATCCCGTTTCTACTAAAAATACAAAAATTAACTAGGCATGGTGGTGCGCGCCTGTAATCCCAGCTACTTGGGAAGCTGAGGCAGGAGAATTGCTTGAACCCAGGAGGCAGAGGTTGCAGTGAGCCAAGATTGTGCCACCGCACTACAGACTGGGCAACAGAAACAGAGTGAGACTCAGAAAGAGAGAGAGAGCGAGAGAGAGAGAAGAAAGAGAAAGAAGAAAGAAAGGAAGAAAGAAAGAGAAACAAAGAAGAAGGAGGAGGAGGAAAGGAAGGAAGGGAGGGAGGGAGGGAGGGAAAGGGGAAAGGTAAGGAAAGGAAGAAAGAGAAAGGAAGGAAGGAGGGAAGGCAGGAAGGGAGGGAGGGAGGGAGGGAGGGAAGGAGGGATTGAGGGAGGAAGGGAGGGAAGAAGGGACGGAGGGAGGAATCCACCCTGTTTGCTCCTTGATTTCAGACCTCTATGCTCCAGAACTGTGACAGCTTAACTGTCTGTTTTTTAAGCCCCCTCCCTAGTTTGAAGCATGTTTTTATGACAGCCCCAGGAAGCCAATATAAAAAACAGCTGCTAATGGGATTTCTTTTGGGGGCAGTGAAAATATCTTGGAACTAGGTAGAAGTGGTGGCCACAAAACACTGTGAAAGCAGCAAGCAACCTGAATTGTTCACTTTAAAATGGTGAATTCTCCTGTCATCCCAGCACTTTGGGAGGCTGAGGCGGGTGGATCACCTAAGGTCAGGAGTTCAAGACCAGCCTGGCCAACATGATGAAACCCATCTCTACTAAAAATACAAAAATTAGCCAGATGTGGTGGTGACTGCCTGTAATCCCAACTACTTGGCAGGCTGAGGCACAAGAATTGCCTGAACCCGGTAAGCAGAGGTTGCAGTGAGATGAGATCACGCCAGCCTGGGTGACAGAGACTCCGCGTCAAAAAAAAAAAAAAAGGTTAATTCTATGATTTGTGAATTTCACCTTAATAAAAAAAATGTTTCCCAAAAGGTAGTGAGGAATTAGGTTAAATGGTTAAATTCAGGAAATCCTCTCAGATGTAATGAAGGTGCAAAATAATTGCTATGATTTCCACCATGCCTAACATGTGCCAGTGTTGTAAGTATTTTACATGCTTCTTAAGGCAAGAGTAGACAAGCTTTTCTGCAGAAGGTCAGATAGTAAAGGCATTTATCTTTGCAAACCATATGGATTCTGCTGCAATATGTAACCAATGTCTGTGCGCCAAGTGGACTTTATGAACATAAAAACTTGAGTGTCACATAATTTTCATGCATCACAAAATATTATTGTTCTTTGGAGTTTTAAAAATTATTCAGACATGTAAAAACCATTCTTGGCTGGGCACCGTGGCTCATGTCTGTAATCCCAGGAGTTTGAGAGCCAGAGGCAGGTGGATCACTTGAGGCCAGGAGTTCGAGACCAACCTGGCCAACATGGTGAAACCCTGTCTCTACTGAAAATACAAAAAGTAGCCGGGCGTAGTGGTGCATGCCTGTAGTCCCAGCTGCTCAGGTGGCTGAGGCAGGAGAATCGCTTGAACCCAGGGGCGGAGGTTGCAGTGAGCCGAGATCATGCCACTGGACTCCAGCCTGGGTGACGGAGTAAGACTCCATCTCAAAACAACAATAACGACAATAGTACAAAAAAATTCTTACCTCGAAAGCTGTACAAAAACACACTGTGGGCAGATTTGGCTCCCGGGTTCTAGTTAGCCGACATCAAAGCTGTGTGTTGCAGGAGTCCTGTGAAACACAGTTTTATCACCTCTGCTTCACTAAAGTATGGTCAGGGCAGGCCGTGTGCCCAGCGGTAATACACGCAGGCTCCAGATCAGAGCACGTTAGGGGAAAAGCACTCTACTTCACCGCTCGAAGCCTCAGCTGATCAAATGCTGGGAGCTCAGAGACACAGCAGAATTTACAAAGCCGACTTTAATTTTCACATCCTCGATAACCTTAAAAAGCGTGAATGCATCTCCTTTTCAATGTTCATGGGATGCTCCTGAAAATTCACAATTGCACTACAAAGAAAGCTTTAGCAAACTGTTTTTTTTTTAAAGTAGAAACAAGACAGAAGACATTCTGTTGCTGTAAAATTGGAAATAAGAATATTCTAGGCCACACATGATGGCTGACACCTGCGATCCCAGCACTTTAGGAGGCCGAGGCGGATGGATCACCTGAGGTCAGGAGTTTGAGACCAGCCTGGCCAACATGGTGAAACCACATTTCTACTACAAATACAAAAATTAGCCGGGTGTGGTGGCATGTGCCTGTAATCCCAGCTACTTGGGAGGCTGAGGCAGGAGAATCACTTGAACCGGAAAGGTGGAGGTTGTAGTGAGCATAGATCAGGCCACTGCACTCCAGCCTGGGGGACAGAGTAAGACTCTGTCTCAAAAACAAAATAAAAAGTAATAAAAAATAAAAGAATAAAGATATTCTTATTCTGTGTCACACGAACTTCCTGACTTTGTGATTCACCCTGGCACACATACAGACATGGATACAACAGGTTTTTAAGATATAAAATCAAGAAAAAAATCAATCTATTCCTTTCTTAGGAGCGTTGGTCAGGAATGGGCAGGAATTAGGTAGAAAGGTGTGTGCACGTTTCACTGCTTGTAGACACTGCCTGTGATGGTTCATACTGACTGTTAACCTGATTGGATTGATTGACACAAAGTATTGATCCTGGGTGTGTCTGTGAGGGTGTTGCCAAAGGAGATTACCATTTGAGTCAGTGGGCTGGGAAAGGCAGGCCCCCCGCCCTTAATCTGGGTGGGCATAATCTAATCAGCTGCCATCAAGGCTAGAATATAAAGCAGGCAAAAAAATGCAAGAAGAGACCCTGGCCTAGCCTCCCAGCCTACATCTCTGTCCCGGGCTGGATGCTTCCTGCCCTCAAACATTGGACTCCAAGTTCTTCAGTTTTGGGACTGGGACTGGCTCTCCTTGCTCCTCAGCCTGCAGATGGCCTATTGGGGGACCTTGTGATCGTGTGAGTTAATACTTAATAAACTCCCCTTTGTGTGTATATATATATTCCATTAGTTATGTCCCTCTAGAGAACGCTGACTAATATACAGCCAAATCACCCCCCAAGGAGACGGTGCAAATTCACAGCAGCAAAATTGAAAATGGATAATGAAACCAGGAAAGCAAACAAAGCAACAATATCACCCGGACGTTTTAAAAAACTTTTCATGTTGAGTTGACAGGAAACAAAAGCTGAAAATGCTAAATACTAGAAAATGACCATGATACAAACTCCCCATGAAAGAACTTGAGAGCTTGTAGTACACAGATGAAAAGTTAGAACCTCGCCTGTTTACAACATTAAGCAAGAAAGAATGAAAATAAATGGAATGAACATTCAACTCAAGAAGTCATCCTGTGTGGGGAGAGTGGGTATCACATGAAACTCCAGAAAAGCAGGTGGAGGAAATTAATGCATTGAAAATTGAGAAATGATTTGCCAAGTAATTTAAACATTATCTGAGAAAACTAAAGTAGACGAAGATAACACACTAAAATAATGACAGCACGAAACAAGAAGAATGCGAGCTTCTCCATACACTTGGAGGATGCGGAAGAATTATAAACAACTACTTTGTTCTAATCTGCACTGTGATATTTGAAAACTTAAGTAAATACGAATGACTTTCCAATGAAGAAGTAGAAATACAGAAAGTTTTTTTTAAAAAAATTCATTTCCCAGCCGGGTACAGTGACTCATGCCTGTCATCCCAGCACTTTGGGAGGCCGAGGAAGGCAGATCACTTGAAGTCAGGAGTTTGAGCCAGCCTGGCCAACATGGTGAAACCCCATCTCTACTAAAAATACAAAAATTAGCTGGGCGTGCTTGTATATGCCTGTAATCCCAGCTACTCGGGAGGCTGAGGCAGGAGAATTGCTTGAACTTGGGAGGTGGAGGTTGCAGTGAGCCAAGATTGCACCACTGGACTCCAGCCTGGGCAACAGAGTGAGACTCCATCTCTAAATAAATAAATATCTCTCCATCAGAAAGAAACAAAAACCCTTTGCCCCCTCTAAAACACACACACACACACACACACACACACACAGCCCATGCCCAGAAAACTTTAGCCATCAGATTTTCCACGAGAAAGAAGAAAATCTACCAAAATGTATGTATGAAGAAAGCACAATATTGAAATATATTACATGCAAACGTATAACACACATGAATTTGACTTTTGAATATTGACACAATAATCCTAAAGAAAATAACAAAACTAAAGTGGAACACCAAATAAGATTGGATTGAAGGATGATATATGATATATCATTATATTTAATTCACCATATTAACAGGTCAAAGTAGAAAACCATACTCAGCATGATGCAGCCCAAGAAAACACTTGATTGAATACCCATTCCTGACAAATGTTCTTAAGAAAGGAATACATTTTTTCATTATTTTATAGATGAAAACCTGTGTAACCCTCACAAAAGTGTTAGAAGAATAGATACTTTTTTTCACGATTTTTTTTTTTTTTTAGATGGACTCTTGCTCTGTGGCCAGGCTGGAGTGCAGTGGCGCGATCTTGGCTCACTGCAACCTCCACCTCCCGGGTTCAAGCAATTCTCCTGCCTCAGCCTCCCGAGTAGCTGGGATTACAAGTGCGTGCCACCATGCCCAGCTAATTTTTTGTATTTTTAGTAGAGACAGGGTTTCACCATGTTGGCCAGGATGGTCTCGATCTCCTGACCTCTTGATCCAGCCACCTCGGCCTCCCAAAGTGCTGGGATTACAGGCGTGAGCCACCGCACTCGGCCTTTTTCATGATTTTATATATGAAAACCTTTTGTATCCCCACAAAGGTGTTAGAAGAATTTTTTTTCATAATTTTATATATGAAAACCTGTTGTATCCCCACATAATGTTAAAAGAATAAACTTTTTCATAATTTTATATACGAAAGCCTGTTGTATCCATGACTGTATGTATGCCCATATGAATCATGAATTAAGGAAGTTACCATGGCACAGAATTAACATAAGTAGGCAGTTTAAATATATAAAAAATGAAAGATACAAATCAATATAAAAATATGAAAAGGCTATGAAGAGATACAAAAGAAGTCAACTAAGAAAAGAGATGCATTGGGCCTGGCGCGGTGGCTCACGCCTGAAATCCCAGCATTTTGGTAGGTCGAGGTGAGCAGATCACGAGGTCAAGAGATTGAGACCATCCTGGCCAACATGTTGAAACTCTACTAAAAATACAAACATTAGCTGGGCATGGTGGTCTGTTCTCTTCTCTGCAATACATGACAACTTTTCCACATTGAGAACTGTCTCCCCATTAAGGCTTCCAAAATACATGTCGCTATGAAAGCTTGGAGAGGGCTCCACTTGCATTTTGTGCTAACATCATAGAGATTTAAAGTCCTGATATTCGGAATGGGATTGACGTCATAAACTTTCCTCCACCGGAAAATGAGGATATCATCAGTACGTCCTCAGTCGCACAGGCAGGCTAACGTGAAGCTGTTTAAATAGTCATCCAGAGAAAGGCGATTTCAAGGGAATGTTTCATTTCGCCACTGATGATGGTGTTAAAAACTGACTGCTGCACGTCACAGCAGCTAGGCTTCCCATGAATGTCTCTATGCAAACGTATGGTGTTACCATACCCATGTCAAAAATCGTCTGATGTGGGGAAAGAGGTTGGATGAAGGAGTCAGTCATAAATGCTGGGTCTTTCCCCTTTCTAAGCTCAGAAACTCCGCCTTCAATTTCAGTTCTGGGTGGGAGTCACCCAAGCAGTCTCCCTGCCGTTGAGGATTCGACACCTTTTCACATCCCGTCATTCTCAGGATATTGAAGGGCACAGCCAGCTGGCTTTTTCTGGCATTGGAGTTATTTCTTCTGATTTTGACACTAGTGATAACTTGGAGTATGTAAAATTGGGTGAACACAGTGGCGGGCACCTCTTGGTTATTTATCTTACCCTTTCATTGCTTCCTTGAGCAAAATACCTATAGGATGCCACCTGTGGTGCAGGTGTGTGGAGGTGACCTTCTAGATTCTCCAGGATGTATTGAGACATCACAAATGCCTCATCCTCTCCACCCTTGAGGGGGCCGACCACGGATGTGCACGTTTAATTGTTTAAGGACACTGTCAGTCCATTCCCCATAGAAGTTTCGCAAATGCCCAGGACTTACATGATGTCTCAGATCTGTTTCCTAAGAGCCCGACAAACTTTCTGATTACTGCCAATCTCTTAGTTGAAAAACGGTATCAAATGGGCTATCTTCATAAAATCATCTGCGTTCCATTTCTGGAAAACATGTGAATTGCCCTTTGTTTTTATACGGGTGTTGGGTTTTCTCATTGATCTCTAGGGACTATTTACGCCTCAGTGAAGTAGGTGGCAGATATTCTTTTTCACTTAATCCTTAGTCTGGTGAATCTTCAAGGGCTGAAAGCTGGATAAACCAGCATGCCTGGCCGCTTTGCTGAGTGACCAACGACACGTTATAAAGTTAGAGGGTGGTGTTTCTAGTCCTCCCCAATGAATCATCAAGAATTGTCTTTGAGGTCAGATTCTTCACACTGACTAACTTTAGAATAAAAAAAAGAAAAAATGCATTAAATCTGTTGTCATTCTATGAATAACACTGACATTTTTGTAAGTATTATAATCATACCATCCACACAAATGGCTCATTGTAATCATACTATCCACAGAAATGGCTCATTAAACAAGAAGCAGAAGAGTAAAAAGAAGAATAGTAAAAAAAAAAAAAAAAAGGGTATTTTTTTAGATATGTCAAATTAGGGCTTATTTATAAATAAATCTATACTTCCAAGAAATGTGTCAACAAGACTTATTTTTTTGTGGAGGGTGGATGTCCGTCTTTGTAGATGACTCATTTTAATTTCTCATGGACATAAAAATAAACATGATTTTATTGCAAGTGGGTTACTTGAAAAATAGAGTTTAAATTATACGGCTTGTTGGATCATTAAATACCTGGGTAAAACAACTCTTTTGTTTCATTATTTTGGAACTTCTATGTAAAGAAAGTCCTATGATTTTGGGAATGATGATTAAAAAGTTACTTAAGGGCTGGGCCAGGCACAGTGGCTCACACCTGTAATCCCAGCACTTTTGGAGGCCTTGGCAGGCAGATCACTTGAGGTCAGGAGTTTGAGACCAGCCTGGCCAACATGGTGAAACCCAGGCTCTACTAAAAATAGAAAAATTAGCCGGGTGTGGTGGCGCACGCCTGTAGTCCCAGCTACTTGGGAGGCTGAGGCAGGAGAATCACTTGAACCCAGGAGGCGGAGGTTGCAGTGAGCCAAGATCGCCCCACTGCACTCCAGCCTGGGTGACAGAGCAAGACTCTGTCTCAAAAAAAAAAAAAAAAAAAAAAGTTACTTAATGGCTAATAGAACATAGAATAAAATACTTTATAAATTTTTGAAATAATAGTATTTGGAATAGTACGGTAGTTGTTGGTATCAGAGCCAATCTCTTAACTTCTCAAGGAGAGAGGCTTTTCTGTGATTTATTCTGCAAGTGTTTACTGAGCTTCAATACATGCTAGGCAGTGTCAGTAAACAAAAAGACCCTTGACTCATTCATTCTTTTTAACAAGGCAGAAGATCCATTGCAATCTGGGCCATAATGTATTTAACCAACCCACTTAAGCTGTGGTCAAGTCTTCAGTGTTGGGAAAATGCGGTACATCTTGTACATCTTAGGAAGTACAGTATCTGGATGTAGGGAGTACCTGGATTTAGAGGAGTATCTGGATACAGAGGAGTATCTGGAAGCAGGCAGCATCTGGACTCAAGGGGATACCTAGCTACAGGGAGAGTATCTGGAAACAGAGTATCTGGATGGAGGAGAGTATCTGGCTGGGAGTATCTGGGTGCAGAAGAGTACCCATCCCGATGTGGCAGGACACGGGAAAGGAAAAGAGCCCAACAAGGACATTTTGGAAATAAAGAGCTACCATTTAGGCTGGAAATCTGCCTTAAAGCCCCAGAAGAAGAGAACTTGGAACGCATCCTGTAAATTACCACGGCCTTCTTTAACATCCACCCACGGCAAAATATTTAAGTAAAAAAAAAAGTACTTGGTTTCTAATTTCTTTTTATTAGTCTGATATGAAAAAGAAATATCCCTACAAATGAAAGAAATATTGAAGAAACAAATTGAAGGGCTTACCTTATTTTAATTAAAAAAAAGTCAGGGCTACCAGGGGTTTCAGACGTGCTCAATGGACACGTGATTTGTAAACAGCCAAGATTCTGGGGGACGGGGGGGGGTGCCTCGGTGGGGTTGACATTTGAGTTACAGGGACTTAATAATGGCCAGCCTTTCACATCCCATGGGAAACCGCCCCCCCCCCCGGGCCTTGGAGAATGGGGGTCCAAGTGCCTATCCCCCTTTGGATGTAAAATTCATCGTTAGTAAACATCATCCGCCCAGCAACAAGCAAAGCACATCGCAAGATTAAAACGAAGAATCCGCCGTGAACAGAAGGCCTGCATCTCTGCTCTCAGGCAGGTGTCCTTCAGGGAGGAGCCTCAGGCAGCTGTTCTAACCCTGCTGCCAACGCCTGGGCTGTTTCTGCCGACAATCTTCTATTTCTCTAAAAGAGTACGCTGAACTGTGGGAGACAGAGACAAAAGAAAGTCATTCCCAGTTCCCTGAGCACTCACGTGGACACAGTTCCTACAACTTTCAGGAGCCAGTGGTTTTATTTCTGCATAAGAAAAATGGGCCCAAAACTCATCACGAAAAAGCAAAACCCTAAATCTCAATCAATTCCATCAATTTCATTGAATGATGCCATTCATTAAAAAAAAATGGATGCTGCAGAAAAAGCAGAAGGAAAACAGCAGAAGGCAATTTCCACTAACGACGTCACAGAGACATTAACAAATGCCTATAACTTACCAAATGGAAGAATAAATCTTCTAAATGAGAGTGTGCAGTTTTTATTGATTTGCAATGATGCTGGGCTGAGATTTTCTGGTCCATTCATTTAAGTTTTGGAAACTTTATTCTGCATGTCAGTCTTAAAACTATTTTGGAGGGAGAAGCTGGGATTTGGAAGAAGGAATTAAGAACAATGGTGGCAGAAAACACTGGAATGCCACGCCCTTCAAGTAACGAGGGCTCCACACATATATACCAATGTACTGGCTAATGAAGCCAGACAACTTCATTGCAGTGGGCAGAAGGAATCTTCCTTTTCTCTTTAAGATATAGCTTGTTCTAAACATCTTTCCCTGACTTGAAAGAGCAGTCAACAAGACACTAACTTTCTTTTATTATTATTATTATTTTTGAGACAGAGTTTTGCTCTTGTTGCCCAGGCTGGAGTGCAATGGCACGATCTTGGCTCACCACAACCTCCGCCTCCCGGGTTCAAGCGATTCTCCTGCCTCAGCCTTCCGAGTAGCTGGAATTACAGGCATGCACCATGATGCCTGGCTAATTTTTTATTTTTTATTTTTTAATTTTTAGTAGAGACGTGGTTTCTCCATGTTGGTCAGGCTGGTCTCGAACTCCCAACCTCAGGTGATCCGCCCACCTCAGCCTCCCAAAGTGCTGGGACTACAGGCATTAGCCACCGCGTCTGGCGAGACACTAACTTTCTAGAAGTCTCTATCTTTAAAATGGAATGCCAGGCACGGTGGCTCATGCCTGTAATCCTAGCACTTTGGGAGGC
This sequence comes from Pan troglodytes, assembly GCF_028858775.2. Classification (NCBI taxonomy): domain Eukaryota; kingdom Metazoa; phylum Chordata; class Mammalia; order Primates; family Hominidae; genus Pan; species Pan troglodytes. The sequence goes on from NC_072422.2 coordinate 33,516,949, forward strand.
CAAGGTGGGCAGATCACTTGAGGTCAGGAGTTCGAGACCACTCTGGCCAACATGGCGAAAGCCCCGTCTCCAGTAAAAATAGAAAGAAAATTAGTGGGGCATGATGGCGGGTGCCTGTGGTCTCAGCTACTCAGAAGGCTGAGGAAGGAGAATCACTTGACACTGGGAGGCAGGGGTTGCAGTGAGCAGAGGTTGCACCACTGCATTCCAGCCTGGGTGACAGAGAGACACTCCATCTCAAAAAGAAAAAAAATTAAAATACTTTAAATCATTTCATTAAAAATCCCTCTCAATTTGACAGCTGCTATTAAAAATAAGCACTGCCTCTCTCAGGCAAATGAGAAGGTTCCAATGTATGCACAAACAAAAGAAAAAAATACACGCACATATACACACACACATTTTTTTCTTGCCATTTTCAAAAGTGGTTCTGATGGCAAAATGCCTGCCTTTTACCCCGAGAAGTTTCTCACGAATTAAAGTCTCTTCTTAACCACATTTTCCACCTGGTTGAGAGGATTTTTAGAAGGTGATAGCAGGCTGGGTGCGGTAGTTCACGCCTAGAACCCCAGCACTCTGGGAAGCTGAGGTCGGAGGGTTGCTTGAGCTCAGGATGGGCAACATAGTGAGACCCTGTCTGGGCAACCTAGTGAGACCTTGTCTCTACAAAAAAAAAAAAAAAAAAAAAAAACAAATCAGCCGGACATGGTGGTGCACGCCTGTGGTTCCAGCTAATCAGGAGGCTGAGGTGGGAGGATCCCTTGAGCCCAGGAGATCGAGGCTGCAGTAAGTTATGATCGTGCCACTGCACTCCAGCCTGGGCGACAGAGTGAGACCCTATCTGTAACAACAAAAAAAAAGTTGACAGCAAAACTTAACGAGTTATATTTCAGGAGATGGACTTTTAATTCCCAGTGCACACCAGCCAGCTGTGGACTTCCCAACTATGCACCAATCGTGTGCCACTTGGAACTTTTTTTTTTTTTGAAACATGTCTCACTGTGTCGCCCAGGCTGGAGTGCAATGGCACGATCTCGGCTCACTGCAACCTCTACCTCCCAGGTTCAAGCAGTTCTCTTGCCTCAGCTTCCCAGGTAGCTGGGATTACAGGCGCCCACCACCACACTCAGCTAATTTTGTATTTTTAGTAGAGACAGGGTTTCACCATGTTGGCCAGGCTGGTCTCAAACTCCTGGGAAAACTTCCTTAATATTTTGTTAAACAGAGACTTAGGCACATATAGGTCTTCTCTGAAGGCCCAGGCCCTAGGAAGTTTACACATCCATTGTCTTTTGAAAGTATCCCTCCAAAGCAACAAGACATAAAGGAAGACATTCAAAGCCATGCAACCAAATTTGAGAATGTGAGCAGGACAGCAAGATGGGAGAGGATGGAGAAGATAAAATGGGAACACTGGCCACATGTGCAAGCCACCGTTCCCCGTCCTTCTTACCAGCTGGCTCTGCGTTGGCATTCCGGTGGCTCTCCATGTCCACCTCCCCTTGTTCTGCTGAAAAGAAGAAGAAAACACACAGAGAGGCTCAGTGCGACAGATAACCCACTCCTCAAAATATACACAAAACACCTGGGCTTTCCTGAGGTCGACGCTCCTATTGCTTGGATGAGAGCACTCAGTTCTGAACCCCGAGACCCACTGGGAACATGGAGTCTAACACTCATGTAAGTGAAGAAGACTTTGCCAGTATTTTTTCACGCATGGCACAGGCAGAGATGAACTTCAACAGGGTAATCCAAGCAGCTTCATTTTCCTCTATTTTAAGGGTTGCTTTCTTCTCCCTAAACACTGAGGAACACGCACATGGAAGCTCTTTCTATAAAAAAAAAAAAAGTACGTGCATCTATGAAAATAAGATTCTTATTTATAACTGCCCCCAAACTCATCAAACAAATGCAGACGGCTGGGCGTGGTGACTCACGCCTGTAATCCCAGCACTTTGGGAGGCTGAGGCAGGTGGATCACTTGAGGTCAGGAGTTCGAGACCAGCCTGGCCAACATGGTGAAACCCCGTCTCTACTAAAAAATACAAAACTTAGCTGGGCGTGGTGGCGTGCACCTATACTCCCAGCTACTCAGGAGGCTGAGGCAGGAGGATCGTTTGAACCCAGGAGGTGGAGGTTGCAGTGAGCTGAGATCACACTACTGCACTCCAGCCTGGGTGACAGGGCAAGACTGTCTCAAAATAAAAATAAAAATAAATAAATAAAAATAAATGCAGAGGCTGGGCATGGTGGCTCACACCTGTAATCCCAGCACTTTGGGAGGCCCAGGCGGGCGGATCACGAGGTCAAGAGATCGAGCCCATCCTGGCCAACATGGTGAAACCCCGTCTCTATTAAAAATACAAAAATTAGCTGGGCATGGTGGCGTGCACCTGTAGTCCCAGCTACTTGGGAGGCTGAGGCAGGAGAATCATTTGAACCCAAGAGGTGGAGGTTGAGTGAGCTGAGATCGTGGCACTGCACTCCAGCGCGGGTGACAGAGCGAGACTGTCTCAAAATAAAAATTAAAATAAATAAAAATAAATGCAGAGAATCTCAGCAGATTAGCATCTTTTCAGTACCTAGGGAAAGGGGACTTTCTTCCTTTACCCACCTCCACCGATCATCCTTCTCAGGTTGAATTGGCTCTCCTGTCCCCTCTTCTACCTCCCTCAGAATGCAGAGAGGTGAGTGAGGACTCCGAGCACTAAGAGCTTCCCCAGCCATCAAAGGACAAGACAGCCAAGGCGTCTTGTGTACCCGGTTTTCTTCCTCCTCCAGCATTTTTTCCCAGTCTTGTTTCCATTCCCAAATTTATTTATTTATTTATTTATTTATTTATTTATTTACTATTATTATTATTTCTTTGAGACAGAGTCTCACTCTGTCGCCCAGGCTGGCGTGCAGTGGCACGATCTCAGCTCACTGCAACCTCCGCCTTCCCGGGTTCAAGCCATTCTCCTGCCTCAGCCTCCTGAGTAGCTGGGATTTCAGGCATGCACCACCACGCCTGGCTAATTTTTTGTATTTTTAGTAGAGATGGGGTTCCACCGTGTTAGCCAGGATGGTCTTGATCTCCTGACCTTGTGATCCGCCCACTTCGGCCTCTCAAAGTACTGGGATTACAGGCCTGAGCCACCACGCCCGGCCCTCTATTCCCAAATTTCCATTAAAAAATGTTTCAAACATGCCGCAATGCAAACAGGGTCAAGTCCCCAAATGTTGTTGGTGTCGCTTCTTTTCTGACCCACAGCATAAGCCAACAGAATTGGAAACGCGTAAGAGATGCACAGATCAATAGGTATTTATTTATTTCCAGTGTTGGTGTGAAGGAACACCCACGTTTTCAACACAAAGGGAAGCAGCAGAAGCTCATCAAATCTGTGGCCATGCGTTTCCCCCTCACAAAGACCGTGCTATTTGTAAAACGGCCCCATCTGTGGTTCAAATGCCTTCATAAAGGAACACGTTTGTATGGTGCAGCAGCATAACTTTTCTTCTTCTTCTTCTTTTTTTTTTTTTTTTTTGAGACAGAGTCTTGCTCTGTCGCCCAGGCTGGAACGCAGTGGCGCGATCTCGGCTCACTGCAACCTCCGCCTCCAGGGTTCACGCCATTCTCTTGCCTCAGCCTCCCGAGTAGCTGGGACTACAGGCGCCCGCCACCATGCCCAGCTAATTTTTTGTATTTTTAGTAGAGATGGGGTTTCACCGTGTTAGCCAGGATGGTCTCGATCTCCTGACTTCGTGATCTGCCCACCTCGGCCTCCCAAAATGCTGGGATTACAGGTGTGAACCACCGTGCCAAGCCAGCAGCGTAACTTTTAATGACAGCAGCAGAGACAGCCTCGCCAGTTTATGCTACGTGAACTCCACAGTTTCAACTGTTCTCCCTAACCACTAAATGACTCCCACATAAAGGGCCAAATTCTTTGATTTAAGAAAAAGAGAGGAAAACCCCCCGAAGAGAAGAACATGCGAAATGATCCGAAAATGTTCACCACAAATGTCATTTGTTCTGCCAGTCACAAGTTGTCAACACGGGTGCATTTTGCAGCAAACTGTCCTGGCTAGAAATTGAAAACCTGCATTCATTTCAGAGGACAAATAATTTCTCCCTCTGCCCTCATTGGTTAAAAAGCATAAAAGATATTCTTTTTATTCCTGTAATTTTATAAAACACTACATAAAAGCTGGCGAGTTTTAAAGAGGGAAAAAGTCCACTGAAAAGTATAAAGTCTCACAAGGGCAAAGTCCATCTGGGGCAACAGTTCCAACATCACGGACCTCTCAGGAGGAGAACTGGTCTCATGAGATGCTCCGTACACCCCTACCCACATACCCTTCCTGTCAAAACTTAGACCAAGCATGCCACATGTGACAAGTCAACTTCAAACAATTCGTGGTGCTTTTCTTTCAGGCTAGAAATCATCTGTAGCTATTAGAACCATTCAGCAAAGCAATATGGCTTTAATGGGTCCCTATGCTTTCTGAAGATATATTTATACACACACACACACCATGTACTTGGGGCCAATCCTGAGACCCTATACCTGAGGATCACTGTCTAGCAGTGGCTAATCTTTAAGCGGTGTTAGGACAGACACTCTGGGAAACATGCAGGACATTCTGGACTCAGTCCTGTGGTCAATGGGGGGCAGCTTTCATTGCATCAGACTTGAGACACCTTGGGACACATCCTTCAAAGAGTTGGGGGGCTGTAAAGGTGACCTCTGTGAGAAGGTGACCAGACCCATGTGGGTCAAGGTTTTGTGCCCTCACACCATACAGTGCCCCAACACAGGAGGATCAAACCATCCGTGCTCAGCTAGAACTACGGCTCAACCATAAGGGAGGCTGTGCCTCATTTCCACAAGAGGGCAAATAAGAAAAGTAAAAGAAGTAAGAAAAAATTAAAAGGAATATGAAAAAAAAGGAAAATAAGAAAAAAAAAGAAATCAGAAAAGTCAAAGAAATAAGAGGAAAAGAATGAGGAAAAATGGAGAATAAATAAAAGTAAAAAAAGAAAAATAAGTAAAAGAAATAAGATAAAAAGAAAAAGCCAAAAGGAAAACAAATAAGAAAAAAGAAATAAGAGAAAAAAAAAAAAAGAAAAAAGAAAAAGGGCCAGGCACAGTGGCTCACACCTGTAATCCCAGCACTTTGGAAGGTTGAGGCAGGCAGATCACCTGAGGTCAGAAGTTCGAGATCAGCCTGGCCAACATGGAGAAACCCCGTCTCTACTAAAAATACAAAAATTAGCTGGGTGTGGTGGTGTGTGCCTGTAGTCCCAGCTACTCGGGAGGCTGAGGCAGGAGAATCGCTTGAACCCAGGAGGTGGAGGCTGCAGTGAGCCAAGATTGCACCACTGCACTCCAGCCTGGGCAACAGAGTGAGACTCCAATTCAAAAAAGAAAAAAAAAGAAAAATGAAAAAAGAAGAAAAGTAAGAAAAGAAAAAGAAATAACATATAACAAATAAGAAAAGTAAAATAAATAGAAGGAAAAGAAATAAGAAAAAAATGAAAAGAAAGAAAAAAATAAGAAAAGTAAAAGAAAGAAAACAAGTTAAAATCAATTACATTGAAGAACAAGTTGGTGGACTTTGGAAACAGAAGGAAAATCCAGGTACAATTTGTGTTTTTCAGGGATATGAGAGAATCCAAGGAAGACGGCCGCAGAGGCTCCGTGCTCAAATGTGTGAATAGGGACCTGACCACCCACCAATTCCCAACACGCCTTACAGTGTGAAGATCAGGAGATGTTTAGGTGATTCCTCAACGTATGAATTTTGTTTTTCTAGGAACCAAGGTGTGCACCTGTTTGGAACACTGATCACAGAAAGAGTTAAGAACCGCTTCATAGGAAGTGCAGTGAGAAATGCAAGTCAAGGGCCGAAAACGTTGAAGATTTAAAAATCCATGCATGACCTGGAAGGTCAAATCCTTAGGACGTGAGTGAGCTTAACCTAGGACACTGCAGGGAAGAGGGTGGCCACCCTGGGCCCCAGTTTGTTCCCTTGGCAGGGATGGACTTAGGGACAAAACTCATGAAAACATGGAAGTCACTGCCCTGTTTCTGTTAGATTCATGTTTAAAAGAAAATGTCTGCATTTCTCTTCATTTTCTGAAGCTGTTATGCAGAAACATGATTTGCTATAATGAGCTTCTGTGCATCAAGAAAGGCAAAAGCATATGGAACTGAAGGCAGAGAATCCGCCATGTGATTGAGAATCCCATCGTGGTGGGAATTTGCCAGCAGGGCGAGGGGAGCGGCAGATGGAAGGGTTTGCTTTAAGGCTATGTCTTAGCAGATAAAACGATTACGGTCAGGACGCTCCGCAGGCCTGCGCTGGGTTCTCTGCTCACCCCCAGGTCTTCAGCCATCTGAAATGGAAGGTTGAAAAAGATAAAAAATAATAATAAAAAAAGTAAACTGGTGCTAGGTCTGCTTTTGCTGTGCGCTGGGGCTCCCAGAAGCAGGGAGGTGTTAGAAAGAGCTGCTCTGAGCAAGGAAGTAATGGGATAGAGGCTCAAAGTGTGAGAGTGGGAAGTGGAAACCAAAATTAAGGAGTGGAGGAAGGGAGAGACAGAGGAAGGCAGGGAGGGAGGCAGGGAACAGGGAGAGCAGGAGGGAAGAAGGAAGAAGGGATGGGAGAAAGGGAGGGAGGAAGGAAGGAAGGCAGAAAGAGAGGGAAGGAACGAGGAGGGAAGGAGGTTGGAAAAAAGGAAGCAGGAAGGTATGGAGGAAGGGAGGGCGGAAGAAGTGAAGCAGGGAGGAAGGAAATGAGGGAGGGAGGGAGGAAGGGAAGGAAGGAAGGAAAGAAGGGAAGGAGGGAGAGAAGAAACAAGGAAGGAAGAAAAGAGGCAGGTAAGAAAAGGAGAGATGGATGAAGAGAGAAGAATAGAGAGAAAAAAAGAAAGGAAGGAAGGAAAGGAGGAAGGGATGGAGGCAGGAAAAAGGAAAGAAGGAGGGAGGGATGGAAAGAAAGGAAGGAAGGAAAGAAGAGAGAAAAAAGAAAGGTACATAAGAAGAAAAGAGAAGGAAGAAAGGAAGAGATAGAGAAAAGCAAGAGAGAAAAAGGAAAAGGAGGAAAAGAAGAAGGGAGGGAGGCAGGAACAAAGAGGGAGAGTTCAAGAAAGAATGAAAAGAGAGAGGGAGAACTGAGGGCAAAGGAAGAAAGAGAAAAGCAGGGAAGGAAGAGAGAAAAGAAGGAGGGAGGGGGAAAGAAAGGAGGAGGGAAGGAAGAAAGGCAGAGAAGAAGAAACAGAAAGAAGGAGACAGGGAGAGCCAATCGCCCATCTTGCCAAAGCCTCAAGAAACCCACTGTGAGCCCAGGACCCTGGTAAACAGAGCAGTAGGACCAGCCAGCACAGCCAAAGGACAGCATCCTGAACACCCCTTGCCAGCCACGGAAGCTGGGCTCTGTGGGAAGCGGTCAGGCTCCGTGCGGTTAGTGGTCTGAGCCAGGTCCTCCGGGAAGCCAACACACCCAGATGCGAAGTCACAGACCCCGAGTGCATGAGAGAAGCGGCTTAAACAGGCCCCTTCGTATCACATGGACAAAAACCAGGAGAAGCCCAAGCACCACCAACTCAAATCTGTAGGAAGGGAGGAAGGGAGGCTGGTGCAAAAGTAATTGTGGTTTTTGCCATTAAAAGTAATGGCAACACAGCAAGACTCTGTCTCTACAAAAAAAGGTAAAAAATTAGCTGGGAGCCACCACACTCAGCTAATTTTTTTTTTTTTTTTTTACGTTTTTTGTAGACACGAGGTCTTGCTATGTTGCTATTACTTTTAATGGCATAAACCGCAGTTACTTTTGCACCAACCTATAACAGACAGAGCCATCCGATTCCACAAGGAGTTTCTAATCCGTGAACCCCCAAATATAACACTGCAAAGCTTCTCAGTCAATCCATATCAAGTCACAAGATTTGATAAAGGCATCTCCTTGTTGGAAAGATGCCGAAGACTCACCTATATCTACTCACTCGCCTGGGACTCATTTTAATATACATTTAACAAACACCACAGATTTCAATGCAATGACACAGTCCCGGAAAATGAGCCTGTCTGGTAGAATAACAGTATCCCCAAAACTGGGCATGGTTTTTCTTTTCTTTTCTTTTTTGAGACAAAGTCTCGCTCTTGTCCCCAGGCTGGAGTGCAGTGGCTCGATCTCGGCTCACTGCAACTCTGCCTCCTGGGTTCAAGCGATTCTCCTGCCTCAGCCTCCCGAGTACCTGGAATTACATGTGCGCACCACCATGCCTGGCTAATTTTTGTATTTTTAGTAGAGCCAGGGTTTCACCATGTTGGCCAGGCTGGTCTCAAACTCCTGACCTCAGGTGATCCACCCGCCTTGGCCTCCCAAAGTGCTGGGATTACAGGCGTAAGCCACCGCGCCTGGCCCATGGTTTCTTGAAGGACCAGGGCATGCTATACTCACATCCTTCTTATGAAATCTCCAAGCTCCCCATGAACCTATGGGGTTGCCAGATCTCAAAATCACCATCGCGGAAATCGAACCCATAAAGCAAAATCCTGCCCCAGAGGCTGAGGGCTCTGACATCTTTCGTCTTCCGGATAACTTGATCCAACATCGCAATTCCATGTCTACTAACAAAACCATGTCACTGAGATAAATATTAAACTCATTTTATAATTCACGTATAAAAACCAAGCTGTGAGTGGATGCAGTTGGAAAGGTCCTCTTTTGAGGTAGGGTCTTGGTATTTATAGAAGAGTGCCTTGTTTTTGTTTTCTTTCTCTTTTTTTTTTTTTTTTTTGAGACAGAGTCTCACTCTGTTGTCCAGGCTGGAGTGCGGTGGCACAATCTTGGCTCACTGCAACCTCTGCCTCCCGGGTTCAAGCAATTCCCTGCCTCAGCCTCCCAAGTAGCTGGGATATTACAGGTGCCCACCATCACGCACAGCTAATTCTTGTATTTTTAGTAGAGACGGGGTTTCACCATCTCTTGCTTCTCTTTGTTATGCTTTATTTTCTTTTTGGCCCTTTGCTTTGTGCATTTACAAAAGGCCAAGAAAATCAATCCCCGGATAACTAGAAAGCAAACCAGGAATTGAAAGTTGGACCTTCTGTTAATTTGGCATCAGAATAAGAGACTTATAGAAAATATTAGAAGAAAATTAGCCTAGCATCTCATTAGTATAAAGTGAATCTTGGACTCCCCTGAGCCAATTCTTCAGAAAGGATGCTTTTTTTAAAAAAATTATTTTGGGGGCCGGGCACGGTGGCTCATGCTTGTAATTCTAGCACTTTGGGAGGCCAAGGCAGGTGGATCACGAGGTCAGGAGATCAAGACCATCCTGGCTAACACGGCAAAACTCCGTCTCTACTAAAAATATGAAAAATTAGCTGGACGTGGTGGCACGCGCCTGTAGTCCCAGCTGCTCGGGAGGCTGAGGCAGGAGAGTCGCTTGAACCCGGGAGGCAGAGGCTGCAGTGAGCCGAGATCACGCCATTGCACTCCAGCCTGGGTGACAGAGTGAGACTCTGTCTCAAAAAAAAAAAAAAAAGGTATTTTTATTTTTATATCTAGAGACAGGGTCTCTGTCTGTCATCCAGGCTGGAGTGCAGTGGTGCAATCATGGCTTACTGCAGCCTCCAATTCCTGGGCTCAAGCAATCCTCACACCTCAGCCTCCAGAGTAGTTGGGACCACAGGCAGGCGCAAGCACGCCCAGCTAATTTTTTACATTTTTTGTAGAGATGAGGTTTCACTATGTTGCCCAGGCTGATCTTGAACTCCTGGGCTCAAGCAATCCTCTTTCCTTGGACTCCCAAAGCACCGGGATTACAGGTGTCGGCCACCTCGCCAGGACATATTTGCTTTTGTTCTTGAAGAATCTAGGAAAATTGTTTCTACCCAGTGAGAGCTTTCATTGTTCATGCCTGCCCCACCTCCTGCAATAAAAAAGACAATGCTTCCACCCAAGACCAAGACCCAGGGGTGGCGGGGCGGATAAGGTAGAGGAAAAGTTGTTTTTCCTTTTCCCAATTCTATTTCCAAATTTTTGACAAAATCAAGTCTATTAAGCCTCCTGGGTGCTTTCCCAAGTTTGTGTGTCTTCAGATGTGATATGGTGAGCCTCTGTGTCCCCACCCAAATCTCATCTTGAATTGTAATTCCCATAATCCCCATGTGTCCAGGGAGAGACCAGGTGGGGGTCACTGAACCATAGCGAAGGTTCCCCCATGCTGTTCTCGTGATAATGGGATGGTGCCTTGCGTCCCCTCCTGCCATGATTGTAAGTTTCCTGAGGCCTCCCCAGCCATGCTGAACTGTGAATCAATTAATCCTCTTTCCTTCATGAATTATCCAGTCTTAGGCAGTTCTTCATAGCAGTGTGAAAACGGACTAATACAGGATGTGAATATGAAATAGGCTTACAAGATCCCAAAAGTTCCTATGTCTGCACGCACAAGGTAATAAACATCCTTTGCAACTCATGAATCCAATTTGGGTTGACCTAAAGATTTTCAGAGAATCATCAATCAGAGACTTTGTAGTTTAATGCAAAAGTGTTCAACAATTGTCTGGGATTCTAAAAAAGAGGCTGGGTGCTTTGACTCACGCCTATAATCCCAACACTTTGGGAGGCCAAGATGGGGGGGGAACCACCTGAGGTCACGAGTTGGAGACCAGTGTGTCCAACACGGTGAACCCCCATCTCTACTAAAAATACAAAAATTAGCCGGGTGTGGTGATGCACACCTGTAATTCCAGTTACTTCGGAGGCTGAGGCAGGAGAATTGCTTGAACCCGCAAGGCGGAGGTTGCAGTGAGCCAAGATTGCACCACTGCACTCCATTCTGGGTGATAGAGCGAGACTCCGTCTCAAAAAAAAAAAAAAAAAAAAAAAGCCAGAGAGTTTGAAATACAACATCTAGAATATTACGCATCCTGTCCTGGCAAACTTGAATATTATGCTGTGAGTTGAACAGTTTCAGAAAAGAAAAAGAAATGTCATTGAAAAGCAAACAAAAATTCCCTTCCATTGAGTCCCTACTGTTTTAACCCCTCCGCTACTTCTAGAAGAAGCAAGAGGGGAGAAGAATGTTTTGCTGTTTGCTTTTTTCCAACGTGATTCTAATCGTACGTCTCTTATAGGCATCTCCTTGAATGTGGTCATCTGTCCATTTGGGTCCCGCTCAAAACTGCCATTCAATCAACCAAACACCAGCTGGGCACGGTGGCTCACGCCTGCAATCCCAACACTTTGGGAGGTCAAGGCGGGCGGATCATCCAAGGTCAGGAGTTCGAGACCAGCCTGACCAACATGACGAAACTCCATCTCTACTAAAAAAACAAAAATTAGCTGTGCGTGATGGTGCACATCTGTAATCCCAGCTACTCGGGAGGCTGAGGCAGGAGAACCTGGGAGGTGGAGGTTGCAGTGAGCCAAGATGGAGCCATTGCATTCCAGCCTCGGTGACAGAGTGAGACTCCATCTCAAAAAAAAAAAAAAAAAGAAACAACCAAACACCATTTCCCACTAGTCTGCCCACCAGGTAGGAGGCAATTGTCTTCCACGCACTGCCCAAAACCCCACAGCAAGAACGGGGAAATAAACACGAGCAGCTCATTTAAAGTCTTGAGATCCGAAAGCTGTTTAGGACTCTCCATTTCACGCTCTAAATAATGTTTGTGGATGTCAAATGCTGGAATGATGGGAGATTACGGGGAAACTCCACCCCTACAGTCTAACTTTGTCCACACCAGCATCTATTCAAATGTTCTAGGAATCCCTCTAAAATCTTCAGGAGGCAGTGCTTTGGGTGAATGACATCAGTGACCAAGAATGAATAAGGACTTAAGATCTAAGTAGGGTGAGAAGTTCAGACACCCAGAGGCGTGAGGGACCCCAGGGGCTCCTCCATAAAACAGTAGCTGTTGGCCGGGTGTGGTGCCTCACGCCTGTAATCCCAAGACTTTGGGAGGCCGAGGCGGGTGGATCACTTGAGGTGAGGAGTTGGAGACCAGCCTGGCCAACATGGTGAGACCCCATCTCTGCTAAAAATACAGAAATTAGACGGGCGTGGTGGCCGGTGCCTATCATCCCAGCTACTCAGGAGGCTGAGGCAGGAGAATCACTTGAACCTGTGGGGTGGAGACTGCAGTGAGCTGAGATTGCGCCACTGCACTCCAGCCTGGGCAACAGAGCGAAACTCTGTCTCAAGAAATAAAAAATAAGAGTAGCTGTTCCCGGTCCATGGGATTCCTGCAAACCACAATGCTTGGTCATGCAAGAGGGAAGGCAAGAGCTAAATGTAAGTGCCCAGTGATGCATGCACGTTAGCTGTGTTCCAAATAGCAGGGCTTACTTCCCAGCTTCACGGCGGATCCTAAATGATTTAGGGACTTTTGAATACAAGGTCCCAAAGAGCCTGCCGGCTGACCTAGGAGGATTGCAATGGTGACTACGTCCTCCTCCTAATTCCCCTGTACATTTCAGTCCCGATGCAAGAAACTTCCCAGGTCCTGGGTGCCTGTGGGTTTTCGGTACTAACAGAAAGGGAATCCGCTGTGCTGGTTTTTGTTTTGTTTTGTTTTTTGTGACGGAGTCTCACTCTGTCGCCCAGGCTGGAGTGCAGTCACATGATCTCAGCTCACTGCAAGCTCTGCCTCCCAGGTTCACACCATTCTCCTGCCTCAGCCTTCCGAGTAGCTGGGACTACAGACGCCCGCCACCACGCCCGGCTAATTTTTTGTATTTTTAGTAGAGACGGGGTTTCACCCTGTTACCCAGGATGGTCTCGATCTCCTCCTGACCTTGTGATCCGCCCGTCTCGGCCTCCCAAAGTGCTGGGATGACAGGTGTGAGCCACCATGTCCGGCCTTGTGCCGGCTTTTAACTTAACTCTCCTGGGTGGAGAAAGGACCGTGGCGGCCCCCTGGTCACGGCTCTCCTCCTGATGATGACATCGGTTGTAAATAACAGGGCAGGAATGATCAGAGCTAAGTGTCTTCCACCTTTGCTCTCTGCAGGGTAACTTGTAGCGGCTTTCCTGCAGGACTGTCTCTAACCCCAGCAACAATTCCGCGGCATATGTACCAACCATTTCCCACTTGGTAGACGTAAACAACCCAAGCACTGCAGCAGTGGGGAACTTGTAAACTTTCACACAACAAAACACAAGGCAGAACAGCCCTGAAATCAAAGCCAGAAGGTTCGATTCCAGAGTTTTAGCAGTTTCACGAACCATCAGCCATCGTGCACCTGTTTCGTGCCAGCCCGAGTTTGGTTTCTGCCTTTTAAAGAAAGCACAGTTTTCCAATCAGCAAGGCATGAAGGAGAGGCGCCGGCGGAGCGAGACTTACCATTTTCTTTGAAGCATAGCTTCTTTTTCTGGTAAGCAATGAAGCTAGAGATGGCTCCAGCCACGGCGACCACGACAGCCCCCACAATCCCGGGGATCACGCCTGGGGCGTCGGCTGCAGGAGGAAGCACACAGCATCGTGATTGAGACACGCACGGTGCAGAGAAGATGCCAGGGGGCAGTGGCTGGCAGAGACAGTCAGTCTGAGAGCACCAAGATCCTCAGAACATCTCAGACACCTGAGCCGACCGATTTGCAAAGGAAGCATGCCGAGAATGATACACACGAAGGCAAAGCAAGGCACAATCTTCCGTCGCACGTGCTGGGCAGACCTGGTCGGACCATGGAGGGAGTGGAGCAGGAGAAAAGAGACATGAAGAGAGGCCAGCGAGGTACGGGCAGAAGCTCAGCAGAACCCAGGCAGAGACAAAAAAAGACAAAGACAGATGGAAAGAGAGCTGGGGCTGGGCGTGGTGGCTCATGCGTGTAATCCCAGCACTTTGGGAGTCCGAGGCAGGTGGATCGCCTGAGGTCAGGAGTTTGAGACCAGCCTGGTCAACATGGTAAAACCCGTCTCTACGAAAAATACAAAAATTAGCCGGGAGTAAGGGTGGGTGCCTTTAATCCCAGCTACTCAGGAGGCTGAGTCCAGAGAATCGCCTGAACCAGGGAGGCAGAGGTTGCAGTGAGCCGAGATTGTGCCGCTGCATTCCAGCCTGGGCGACAGAGCAATTCACCATCTCAAAACAAAACAAAACAAAAAAGAAAGAGAGAGCTGGACATCAAACCTGGAGGAAGGAGCCCAGGCAGGGGCAGAAGATAAAGAAGCAAAGACCTGCAATGCTTGGGGCATTTGCCAATGCGTTTTGTATCGTTAGAATGCTCCTTTTTCACCCCTTGAAGATAGCTTTGGGTTTCAATGCAAACATTTTAAATCTATCTCTATTTAATTAATTATTATTATTGTGTATTATTTTGAGATGGGTTCTTGCTCTGTCAAACAGGCTGGAGTGCAATGATGTAATCACAGCTCACTGCAATCTCGAATTCCTGGGCTCATGAGATCCTCCCACTTCAGCCTTCTGAGTAGCTGGGACTACAGGTGTGCACCACCATGCCTGGTTAATTACTGTGGTTTTATAGAATTGGGGTCTTGCTATGTTGCCCAGTCTGATCTCAAGCTCCCAGCCTAAAGCAACCTGCCTGCTGCCTAGGCCTCCCAAAATGCTGGGATTACACTCATGAGCCACCACACTCAGCCTTTTTTTTTTTTTTTTATGTTATTCCAGCAATAATTCTTTTTTTTTTTGGCGGGGAGACAGAGTCTTGCTCTGTTGCCCAGGCTGGAGTGCAGTGGTGCGATCTCAGCTCACTGCAACCTCTGCGTCCCGGGTTCAAGCTATTCTCCTGCCTCAGCCTCCCAAGTAGCTGGGATTACAGGTGTGTGCCACCACTCCTGGCTAGTTTTTTTTTTTTTTTTTTTTGAAATGCAGTCTTACTTTGTCACCCAGGCTGGAGTGCAGTGGCACGATTTCAGCTCACTGCAGCCTCTGCTTCCCGGGTTCAAGCAATTCTTGTGCCTCCCGAGTAGCTAGGACTACAGGGGCATGCCACATGCCCAGCTAATTTTTGTATTTTTTGTAGAGATGGGGTTTCACCATCTTGGCCAGGCTGGTCTCGAACTCCTGACCTCAAGTGATCCACCCACCTTGGCCTCCCGAAGTGCTAGGATTACAGGTGTGAGCCACCACACCTGGCCTAATTTTTGTGTTTTTTGTAGAAAAGGGGTTTCACCATGTTGGCCAGGGTGGTTTCGAACTCTTGGCCTCAAGCAATCCTCCCGCCTCAGCCTCCCAAAGTTCTGGGATGACAGGCATGAGCCAGCGCGCCTGGCCATTGAAGAGATTATTCATTCCAAATGCCAGATGTGAGCTTCAGAGGACCCTTCTCCAGATAGAATCTTCTCCGCCCTCCACGACGGGGAAGGAGAATCGTCTGACTTTCAGCAAAAACGCTGGCTCCAAACATGGCCTATGGGTGGTGTGTTCACTCGGCCAGTTTTTAATACGTGCAGGACACAGTCATGTCATAGAAAGATTTTTCAAGCTTAACTACCCCTCCCTGATGAAGTGACATAGTAGACATTAACTCTCTAGAAGGCCAAGAACGATGGCCTGAGATAAACATGCCAGACATGTGTTTTCTTAGCTATTTTTTAAAAAATGACCTTGTAGTCCTAGGTGAGGGCTACAGATTACTACCTCTTCAAAGAAAGCCTAGAATTCAAGAACTGTACCCATAAAAATAATAAATACCTAAAACAAGGGTAGACTACCCACTTTTCTTTTTCCACAAACATTCGTTGCATATTTTAAGAATTCACATTTTATCAGTGATTAAAATGGCAAACGGGTGTTAAAATCTTTGGCCAAATTAGTATCTCTTCTGCCAAAGAAGTTGCTTAAAACCAGGCATTTTGCTAGAAGCAAAGTCCCTGAGAATTGAGAGACACTAAAATACGAAGCTATTGTCCTCGCCCCTCCCTCTCTCCTGTCTCTCCTCTCTCCTTCCCTCTTTCCTTCCTTTCCTCCTTTTCTTCTGTTTCCCTTTCTCCTTTCCTTCCTTCCCTCCCTTCCCCTTCCTTTCCTCCCTTCCCCTTCCTTCCTTCCTTCTGCCTTCCTTCCTTCCCTCCCTCCCTCTTTCCCTTCACTCCCTTCCTTCCTTCCCTTCCTTTCCTCCCTCCTCCCTTCCTTCTTTTCCCTCCCTCCGTCTTTCTTGTCCTTCTTTCCTCCCTTCCTCCTCCCTTCCTTTTTTCCCTCCCTCCCTCCTTCTTTTCCTTCCTTCTCTCCCTCTTTTCCCTCCCTCTCTCTTCCTTTCTTCCCTCCCTCCTTCCCTCCCTTCCTTCCTTCCCTTCCTTCCTTCCCTTCTTCCCTCCCTTCCTTCCTTCCCTTCTTCCCTCCCTTCCTTCCTTCCCTTCTTCCCTCCCTCCTTCCTTCTTTCCTTCCCTCCTTCCCTTTTCTCTTCCTCCCTACTTCTTTCTCTTTCTTACCTCATTTTGTTTTCTTTACAGTTTTAAAAGGAATTCTGTCTGTCATTATTTTCTTGTCCCATCTAAGGGAAAAGGTTATGAAAAAGGAGACAGGAGATACATCACCGGCACTTCCATGGAGAACACAATGCCTGTTACAGCCAGGGTGGAAGCGACCCACATTCCCACCTCCCACCTGGTTACTGACGTTCTCCAGGGCCAAGCGCAACCGAGGATACTGCGTCACAAGCCTCTGATCGTTAGGGTGAGTGTAGGAGCTTTTGTAAACACAAGGACAAGGCGAAGCGTGATGTAGGGGTCAGGTCGCCAGCCAGGGCATCGTGGGCAGGTGACCAAACATAAAATCCGCGTCACGTGGGCACCTGGAGCAGGGCTGGTTTGCTGGGGGCACCTCTGCAGCTACATCACTTGGGAGCACTTGGCACAGAACACCCGTGCCTCCTGCCAGTAGCTTTAGGAGGCCAATGCCAGTGCAGTCCGCCAGCTCTCAGACATTCTGCTTCCCCTTCTCAACACCACGTGGGGGAGAAACAAGAAGACAGAAGCCAGGTGCACCTACCCTCTTCCCCTTCTTTCCTGTGGCTGCCTCCACCATCACTGCCTCCTTTTCCTGCAAGACAAAAACAACGTCTGCAATGGGAAGATTTGGGGTCAAGGAAAAATTCACAGCCAGGACCGTGAAGAGGCTGGGGTCCGGCTTCTTACACTCTACGGGGGTACACGTTACCCAGCTACAGAGCTGGGGTCCTGCCTATTACACTCTAAGGGTGCATGTTACACAGCTACAGAGCTGGGGTGCTGCCTGTTACACTCTAGGGGTACTCTGAGAACCCATACTCCCAGGCATTATCACTATTCTCAGGGCTTTAATATTCACATTCCTTAAATTACAGAAAACAGCCTAATAAAACGAAGCTGAAACAACACTAGTTATTTGCAAGAACACACAGGTGAATGGATGGGTGAGGAGGTGGTGACAAGGGCCCATTCATCAGGCCCTGTCCCTCAGAAAAGTGGGGCAGCTGCCCGGGCCCTGAACTCTTCTCCGAGGACCGAACCTCTACGGGGCAGCCTTTACTTCCCACATCCTTGAAGCCTCAGCAAACAGGCAGAGTTCCCACAGAGATGGCTGAACATTTCACTGTGAGTTCACAGAGAGCTGACAGTTTAGACCCTGTAGTGATTCTACAGAGCAGGTGGGCATCATGGGATGGAGAGAGAAAAGAGACAGAAAACAAGATAACTGTACCTTCTCCACCTGAAATGCCATCCGCAAGGTCAGCATCTGAAAAGCTACCTAGGAAAGAAAATACAGCATCACCTGTCAACCTGGAACTCCTCCAAGGGTCTTCATGTCTTAGAATAAAGGAAAAACTCATGAAAACCGGCCTGTTCATCAACATGGTGAAACCCCATCTCCACTAAGAATATAAAAATTAGCCGGGTGTGGTGACAGGCACATGTAATCCCAGCTACTCGGGAGGCTGAGGCAGGAGAATCACTTGAACCCTGGAGGTGGAGGTTGCAGTGAGCCAAGATGGCACCACTGCACTCCAGCCTGGGCAAGAAGAGCTAAACTCAGTCTCAAAACACAACAAAACAAAAAACCATAAATAAAGTGGAAAAACGTGAGCATAATATTGCATGCTGGCAATATTTATGTCTGTAAATAAATGAAGGAGGCTTATAAATCAATAATGTCATATCAGAATATAAGAATAAAAGGCAAAGCATACAATACACAAAATAAGAAGTATCCACGGCCAATTGATGCAGGTTTTTGTTTTTTTTTTAATTTTAAAAGTAAAGTCATGAAAGCAGGAGAAAGTTGATAGAAAATTTCACACTATTTGCAAAGGTTTCCTAGGTGATAACTAATATTGGAGATGGTGTGAAGACAGGGACATTTGCACACACCCCTGGCATCAAAATAAATTGGTAAAATTCTGCAGCAAATTAACAACCAGGTCAAAAGCTATGAAAGTACTCATATACGTTGATCTAAACTATTTGAATGCTAGAAATGTCTTCAAAGGAATAAAAATAGTGCATGGAGTTGACTCAGATTTGCTTTGTTAATTCATAATTCTAAAATGCCAGAAGAAACATAACATTTTCAGAATTAGGGATTAGTTAAAGGAAGTATATAATTATATATGTAGTATGTAATAGTACATGATTATCAGTAAAACTCATATGATAGAAATGATTACACGACATGAAAAAATATTCATGGACTATCAGTAAGCAAAAAGTAATGTTACAATGCAGTACAAACAAAAGACTTGGAACTTTATTTAAAATTTATTTCATTTAGATTAATATATAGGCTGGGTGAGGTGACTCGTGCCTGTCATCTCAGAGATTTGGGATGCTGAGGCAAGAGGACTGCTTGAGGCCAGGAGTTTCAGACCAGCCTGGGCAACATACTGAGACCCCATCTCTACAAAAAATGAAAAAACTAACTGGTCACGACACTGTGTGCCTGTAGCCCCAGCTACTTGAAAGGCTGAGGCAGGGGGATCTCTCTAGCCCAGGAGTTGGAGGCTGTGGTATGCTCTTATATTTAATATGATCACACCACTGTACTCTAGCCTGGACAACAGAGTGAGACCCTGTCTCAAAAAAGAAAAAAAAAAAAGATATATAAAATACTAGCACAAATAGCCATCAAAATGTCAACAAGATATGGACATCATTAATATTCTTCTGTGTTAAAAATTAAATATGTAAACAAAAAAACCTAAACATATAAACTTTCGACAACCATTCAGCTAAAAAAAAAAAAACTGGTGCTATTCGAATTACGCTGAAAATGCTGTGATATGTCAGAAAAACTGACTTAAATATTTAAGGGCAGAAAGATTTAAAACACACTAGCTTCTCCACAAGGAATGCGTATGCCAATACTTTTCTCTTTATCAAGTCTACGTTTAAATTCTTGTATGCAATTTTTTAGAACTTCCATAAGATAGAACTTGGAAATAAAAGTAGCAAACTAGTCCAGGCACAGTGGCTCACACCTGTCATCCCAGCACTTTTGGGAGGCCAAGGTGGGTGGATCACTTGAGGTCAGGAGTTCGAGACCAGCCTGGCCAACATGGCAAAACCCTGTCTCTACTAAAAATACAAAAATTAGCCAGGCATGGCAGTGTGTGCCTGTAATTCCAGCTACTCAGGAGGTTGATGCAGGAGAATCACTTGAACCCAGTAGGTGGAGGTTGCAGTGAGCCAAGATGGCACCACTGCACTCCAGCCTGGGTGACAGAACAAGACTCTGTCTCAAAAAAAAAAAAAAGCAAACTAAAAATAAAATCCAAGCTAAATATATATTTTTGAAATGTACATTTTCCACTACATGAACATGGGCATTACACTGCACAGGCAGTCAACAGTAAGCACACGCTCATCTGAAATCACCTCCTCTCAGCTGACATAAATATCGCTGAATTCTGAACAACATGAAGACATCCCACAGGGTCAGAGACTCTTACCGGAGGAACTAGGGTGGTTGGGGTTTGGATTTGGCATCGGTTTGGGTGGGTTCGGTGGTCGTGGGTCATCTGTTTGTGAAAGATGAGAGTTGCAATTTTAAGTGCCTTGCAGTAAAGAAAATGAAACATCAGTTTACACACAGATGGTTCCCTGAACAGAAATTGGACCTTGGCCTTTGTCCTGGTGGGGATACCTGTACACACACAGTCTCCTGCCAGTTTCCTCCCATCAACTTTCAGCCACAGTTCTTAATGTCAACTATGTTTAATAAAAATTAAAGCGGGTGTCCACACCAGCTACAGAATTTCTAGGGCCAAAATAAAAAGGTGGGACCCATTTTTCAAATTTTCTTAAGTATTCCAAGATGGCGGCAACAGAGCAGTAAACCAGTATGGTTCCCATGCAAAACCAACATGCCATGGGGTCCTGTGCCACCGCACACGTCACATGCTGGTGAAGCCAGCCCTGGCCAGGGTAGGCACATTTGTCTCATGTCCTTCCAAAGACTGTAAGAGTTTTAAAATAAAAGCACACGTAGTGGTTGTAAAGAAAAACCCAACGACAACAGCAAGAACAAACCGACACACCTGTTCCCTAGGTTTCCACTGTGAAAACTGGTTCCCTTTATAATTTAAATGGGAGAATTCTCTCTGAAATGATCATAATTGGGTGATAATAAGCAGATCAGCAGCAGAAGAGATTAAAGGATAATACTCACCATTTTCTCCATCAACAACAGCATCTCCTAAGTCAAAGTCATCCCCTAAAAGAGGGGAAAGAGCAGTTAATACCAAATTCCAGAGAGAAACGAGGAAGGAATGACCTTGTGAACAGATCAAAAACACACCACGGCCCCACATTCCTAAATACTTTTCTGAATATCAGCTTGACCAGGATCTCATTAGAAAAAGTGAATTCCTGACCATTTTTACATCACTATTCTCTCAGATAAACAGAGTAAAAAACAGAGAGACAGAGACAGAGAAAAAGCTAGGAGAGAAGCTCTCAGAGGAGAGGCAGTGGGGAGACAGAGAGAGAAATAAAGTAATTTATAAATGAATTGTGTTGCCTGGACCAAGTTGAAATTCCAATTCTGCCTGCACATGATTTTCTCCTGTTGACTCCTCATCCCATTGTCCTCTCCTCCCAGGTCCCTAACAACTTTGGAAAGGTAGACCCTAAGAGAAGGGGACAGATGACTGTGATCAGATTTAGGCTAGAGGGTGTCTAAAACGTGGCTCTAGCAACCCATATGTGCTCTGCAACTGATGTGACAGTTCACCATGGCCTCAGATCTTGTCTTCTAGTATGAAGAATGATTTTGAAAACCCAACTAAGATGGAGGAATGGTTGCTGGCATCCACCCAACAGCATGTACTGAGCCATCCTGAGTGACGTATGGGAATTTCCAGTCCCTTCCTCAAGGAGACTATGACAGTATGAATTCAGACGCTCAACACCTACTCACTGGTGCTATCTGCATGATTGCTTAGTTCAAGGATCTGGGGACACAGGGTCCCTTTGCTCATGAGCTGACACTCTAGACAGGAAGCCCAGTAATGAAGTGGAGCTATTAATGTTTTATATTAGAAAACTCAGAAGTGCTAAGACAAGACAGTGTCTTAGCTGTAAGACACCGATGCCATAAGTTTCGGCATCATTTTTACTCTGTTTATCCGCCAGTGGGGTTGCCCCTTGGGGAATTCCATCACGTGGACCTCGTTTCTGACTTTTGTTTGAAAGAACAGCATTGAGGGCCGGGTGTGGTGGCTCATGCCTGTAATCCCAGCACTTTGGGAGGCCAAGGCGGGTGGATCACGAGGTCAGGAGATCGAGACCATCCTGGCTAACATGGTGAAACCCCGTCTCTACTAACAATACAAAAAAATTAGCTGGGCGTGGTGGCGGGTGCCTGCAGTCCCAGCTACTCGGGAGGCTGAGGCAGAAGAATGGTGTGAACCCAGGAGGCGGAGCTTGCAGTGAGCCGAGATTGCGCCACTGCACTCCAGCCTGGGCGACAGAGCGAGACTCCATCTCCAAAAAAAAAAAAGAAAAAAAAGAAAGAACAGCACTGAGAACAAATGAGGTGTGTGCCCACAGGTTGAGAGATGAGTTCACTTGTTGGTCATCATGGGGGAGATCTCAGCACCAAATGCTCTCTCTCCCAGGAAGTTGAAATCTAAAGACACAGGCCGTGCATGGTGGCTCACGGCTGTAATCCCAGCACTTTGGGAGGCAGATTGCCTGAAGTCAGGAGCTCAAGACCAGCCTGGCCGACATAGTGAAACCTCGTCTCGACTAAAAATACAACAATTAACCAGGTGTGGTGGCTGGTGCCTGCAGTCCCAGCTACTGAGGCATCTGAGGCAGGAGAATCACCGAACCCGGGAGGCGGAGGTTGCAGTGAGCCAAGATCACACCACTGCACTCCAGCCTGGGAGACAAGAATGAGACGCCATCTCAAAAAAAAAAAAAAAAAAGGGAAGAAAATCTAAAGACAGAGTAAGTCAGACCCTTAGAATAAAAGCACACAGAGATGTTGTCCAAATGGCCCCGAAACATTTCACATCAGCAACCATTCTCTTACTGGAATCACTACATGAAATGTAACATCACAACACAATTCCAGTATTAACTATTAACCAGACTCCAGCTGGAGCACTCCAATCACTTCTCTCTTCTTTCTAGTTGCCTAAGTCCCGTCCTGCTGTCTGAGAAAATGATTTGATCTTTTTCTTTGCATACTAGGAAGAAGCTCTTCTCACCAGCACTGGGTTTCTTGGGGATTGCAGTGGGTTTCTTGTTTTCATTGTCTAAAGAGATAAGATATTTCAGTTAGTAAAAGTTGCAGCTGGGAAAACAAGTGTCAACTCTTTTGTGGTTAAGGATGTTTCCTTTTCTTGGAAACAGTCGGAGAATGTTTTTAGCATTGTTTTTTCTCACCTGCCCACACCGAGCTGAGGTTTATAGGACGACTCTTGAGCCCAGAAGACAGGCACAGAGGCTGCTACCGGCCATGGTTTCCACAGAGACCCCTTCTCCACTTCTTTTTTTTTTTTGAGACCAAGTCTTGCTCTGTTACCCAGGCTGGAGTGCAATGGTGTGGTCTCCGTTCACCACAACCTCTGCCTCCTGGGTTCAAGCGATTCTCCTGCCTCAGCCTCCCAAGTAGCTGGGCTTACAGGCGCATGCCATCACTCCCGGCTAATTTTTTGTATTTTTAGCAGAGATGGGGTTTCACCACGTTGGCCAGGTTGGTCTCGAACTCCTGACCTCAGGTGATCCACCCACCTCGTCCTCCCAAAGTGCTGGGATGACAGGCGTGAGCCACCGTGCCCAGCCCTTCTCCACTTCTTGACGTTGAATGGGACTATGACTGAGACATAAGCCAGGAAGGCAGGAGAATGGCAAAGTTAGGAGAAAAACTGCCCTTTTCAGAGCCCGAGATCTATGCATGAGAAGGAGAGACACCGGACTGATGGCTGAAAGGCTGTTCACATTTCTCATATGAAACACACTTTTGGCTCCGTCAGGCCTCTGCCTAGGCTGCCCCCTCTGAGAATGGAAGCCAATCAGGCAAATCAGGTGGAGGTTGTAAGACTAAGGGCACCTCCCACTGCAGGGAATGGTTGTTCCCAAGGGCCAAGAAGGGGTAGGTGGTCAGGAAAGAGATGATCCCCATCAGCACTGTTTCCGCTCAAACCATCTGCACTGCACCACAGGACATAAAATTAAAAGCTGGCCAGGTGCAGTGGCTCGTGTCTGCAATCCTCTCACGCCTCAGCACTTTGGGAGGCTGAGGTGGGAGGATTGCTCGAACCCAGATGGTCAAGGCTGTAGTGAGAGACAAGATCCCACCGTGGCACTCCAACCTGAGCAACACAGTGAGACCCCGTGTTGCTCACTGTACCAGGTGAGGTGGCACATGCCTGTAGTCCCAGCTACTCAGCAGGCTGAGGTGGGAGTACTGCTTGAGCCCAGATGGTCAAGGCTGCAGTGAGGCAAGATCCCAACACTGCACTCCAACCTGAGCAACACAGCGAGACAGTGTCTCAGAAATAAAAATAAAAAAAAAGTAAAACATAAAAAAGTGAAGAGGGTGGCTGGGCTCAGTGGCTCATGCCTGTCATCCCAGCACTTTGGGAGGCCAAGGCGGGCAGATCACAAGGTCAGGAGTTCGAAACCAGCCTGACCAACATTATGAAACCCCGTCTGTACTGAAAATACAAAAACTAGCTAGGCATGGTGGTGCATGCCTGTAATCCCAGTTACTCGCGAGGCAGAGGCAGGACAATCACTTGAACCCAGGAGGCAGAGGTTGCAGTGAGCCGAGATTGTGCCACTGCACTCCAGCCTGGGTGACAGAGAGAGACTCCATCTCGGAAAAAAAAAAAAAAAATGAAGAGGGCTGTCCTGGGTTGAAAAGCATTCCTCCGAAATCCACACCCACCCCAAACCTCAATAGGTGATCTTATTTGGAAACAGGGTCTTTGCAGTTGTAATCAGTTAAGATGAGGTTATAATAGATTAGGACAGGTCCTAATGACTGGTGCCCTTATAGGAAGGAAATTTGGGTATATGGAGACACAGGGAAGAGACCAGCGTTCACAAAGGCAGAGCCTAGAGTGATGCGGCCACAAGCACAGGGACGCCTGGAGCCCTCAAAAGCTGGGAGAAGCAGGAAAGATCCTCCCCTAGAGCCACCAAAAAGAACTGGATATAACTGCAGTGGATTGAGCAGTGGTCCCCGCAAAAGATATATCTACATCGTAAAGCCTAAAACCTGGTAATGAGACTTTATTTGGAAATAGGGTCTTTGCAGATGTGCTTAACAGAAGGATCTTGAGATCAGATAATCCTGGAGTAGAGTGGCCCTAAACCCAATGACAAGTATCCTTGTAAGACAAAGAAAAGGAGACACAGACACAGAGGACGAGGCCCCACGGAGAAGGAGGCAGAGACTGGAGTGATGAGGCCAGAAGCCCAGGGACACCTGGAGCTCCCGGAAGCCGCAAGAGGCAGGAAGGATCCTCCCCTAGAGCCCCTAGAGGGAGCATGGGTCTGTCTACACCTTGATCTCAGACTTCTGTCGTCCAGGTCTGGAAGATGATAAATCCCCGTGGTTTAAGCCCCCAGTTGGTGGCACCTTTTTATGGCAGCCCCAGAAAACAAATACAAAGGGATGACAAGACCCAGAAGCTGATAGAGTGATAAGACGGAATTCCTTCAATTCCTTTTCCCACGCCCTTCACCGAGGGCTCTGGGTGAGGAGCGGGAGACAGGAAGAGCTGCAGAAAAAGGAAGGAGTGGCCCCATGGAGAGAGCGGGTGCCGATTTCCAGAGGGAGGATGCCAGCACTGGATGCCCCTCTCTCCTGGGGACCTCCATGTGCTCACCTCCTCTAGCCCCCTCCCCAAGGACCTGGCAAGTTTCTGCTCGGCCTCTGACCATCACAGGACTGTGAATTATTCCACCAGGGTGGTTCATTTATCTTGACGAGGGCATCTTGCTTTTCCTCGTCATCTATGAGTCTGGTTTTTATAATAAGGCAGGTGGACACATACAGGCGGACCCCTTCACTGCACTTTGTCTTAAGGTGCTTTGCAGATACTGTGTGTTTTACAAACGGAAGGTCTGCAGCAACCCTGTGGCAAGCCAGACTCTCGGCATCGTTTTTTCCAACAGCACGTGCCCCACTTCCTGTCTCTGTATCTGCATTTTTTAGCAATAAGGTATTTTCAATTACAGTATACTGCTTTTAGAAGTAATGCTATTGCATACTTAAAAGGCTACAGTTGAGAGTAAACATAACATTTATATGTACTGGGAAGCCAAAAATTGCTATGACTCCCGTTATTGCGGTGCTCTAGAACCTAGCTGGAAATGGCTGGGATATGCCTGTATATACTATGTTAACATAAAATATTGACGGGATTTTAAAAAATGATGTTGATACTCACCAGGAAGGGCATCGGATAAATCGAAACCACCATCTAAGAGAGAAAAAAAGAGTCAACTTAGAAACAAGAAAAATAAAAATAAATTTGAATATTATAGAGATAAAAAAGATATGCGATTTTTCTGACTTTTTGTGATATTTAAAACAGCAACTTAAAAAAATTTACAAGGTGCTGTGGTTTCTCTTCTCATTCTAAATATTCACTTCCATGCCTAAAAGTAAGAATATGTTAGCCTAGGTTTTAAATAAATGATGACCTTCAAGCTTAGTAGAAATTAAAATAGTGGAAAAACACGATCATTTTGTGTATTATTCTTAACAGGCCGTTCCTTTCAAACAGATGAATACAATTTTGAATATGTACTGAAAACAACATGGGGAACAAAATTCTCCCTTTTTTATTGGCAACTTTCCTGTAATTACAAACCAAAATATAGTAGAAACACTAGACAACCCAGAAAGACACATGCATTATGCATTTAAAAAAAAATCTCATGGAATCCCACGGAATGAGGAAACTGGCATGCTGAATTATTGATAGGCTACCCTGTTTCTACAGTCTTTAATTACAACAATTTCAATGCTACTTCAACGTGGCCGGCCATCTCTGGCGCACTGAAGAAAAGCCAGATTCAGGAAAATTTGGAAAAGTCGACTTGGACTGTTTGGTCAACTGGAGGAAGAGTCAGGATAATCGTCCACATCCAGCGTCCCCACTCCTCAGCACCAAAGGCATACAACATCTCTCAACCGTCAGGAAGCACCTGCCGGTGGGTGGCGGGGGATCCAAAAACAACCCGCAGGAGCCCTGTGAACACCGGAAGTGTGTCCAGTTCCACAACAGGTGCAAACGACCAGGCTATGCTCCTGCGGGTATAAATGAAGTGTGCGTGCATATGTCACAGGGGTATGTGTGTGTGCGTGTGCATGTATATTTGGGCATTTGCAGTGCACACGTATGTATTTGTGGGTTTTGTGTGCATGTATGGGGTGTGTAGGTGGGTTCTGTGTGTGCATATGTGTATGTGTTGTGGGTGCATATAGGCAGGTGCATGTATGTGTGGGTTTGTGTATGTGCATATGTGTAGGCGTGTTTTGTGTAAGTGTGGAGGTGTATTTTGTGGGTTTCTGTGTGTGTAGTGTGTTTTTTGTGTGCATATGTGTCAGTGCATGTTCATGTGGGTTTGTGTGTGCATATGTAGGTGTGCACAGTGTGTAGGTGTGTTTCTGTGTGCCTATGGATGCATGTATGTGTGGGTTCTGTATGCATGTGTGTAGGTGTTATGTGTGCATGTGTGCAGGTGCATGTATATGTGGGTTTGTGTGTGTATGTGTAGGCGGGTGTAGTGTGTATATGTTTTTCATGTGCATGTGTGCAGCTGCATGTGTGCATGTGTCAACGTGTTTATATGTGTAGGTGTGTTTGTGCATGTGTGGGTGTGTGCATTTGTGTGTTTGTGCCTGTGTGGGTGTGTGCATTTGTGGGTTTGTGTATGTGTAGGTGTGTGTAGTGTGCAGGTGTGTTTCCATGTGTGCATATGCATAGGTGCATGTATGCATGTGTTTGTGTGCACACGTTGTGTGCACGTGTGTGTATGGGTAGGTGAGTATAGTGTGAAGGTGTGTTTTGAGTATGTACATACAGGTAGGTGTGTCCACGTCTGCTTGTATGTCTGTGTGTGTGTGTACTCATGGCTGCGTGTGTGTTTCTATGTGTGTCAACAATAAGTAGAAAGTAGACAAAACCCTCGGAACAGCTCTGTGGGCCCCATGCCGGCAACCGGAGTGGAGTCATTTCCATAACCTCGGAGCCCTGAAATGGCTGTTTCCACAACAGGACACTTGCCAGACATCATAAATGCAATTACAGCTCCTTCTGCAGCACGCGGCAGATCTTTAGACAGTAGCAAGGGAGGATCCTACTGATCCGGAATAAACCATAAGGCAGGTACAGACACACGCATATATATATGCATTCATGTTCATATGTTTCCACAGAAATCTGTAATTGTATTTTTTGAAGTATTATTTTTTCTTTATTTACATCTTACCTCGCCTATTTATTTGTGGTGCAAACAGTTCAAAGCTACTGTCTTAGGCATTTTCAAGTGTGCAACGCATTCTTACTAACCACAGTCACCCTGAGTACGGTAGACCCCTGAACTTATCCCTTCCTATCTGATGGAAATGTTGTACCCTTTACCCATGATTTCCCCATTTCCCCCACCCCTCACTCCCAACCCCTTGGTCACCGCCATTCCACTCTGCTTCTGTGAGTTCAATGGTTTTAGATTCCACGTAAGCGTGTTTGGGTCAGACGGTATTTGTCTTTCTGTGCTCGGCTTACTGCACTTAACATCATGTCCTCCAGTTCCATCCATGTTGTTGCAAATGGCAGGACTTCCTTCTTTTTTCTTTTTGAGACAGAGTCTCACTCTGTTGCCCAAGCTGGAGTGCAATGATCTTGGCTCACTGCAACCTCCGCCTCCTGGGTTCAAGCAATTCTCCTGCCTCAGCCTCCTGAGTAGCTGGGACTATAGGCGCCCGCCCATCATGCCCAGCTAATTTTTTGTATTTTTAGTAGAGACGGGGTTTCACCATGTTGGCCAGGCTGGTCTTGAACTCCTGACCTCAGGTGATCCGCCTGCCTCAGCCTCCCAAAGTGCTAGGATGACAGGCATGAGCCACCGCACCCAGCCAACCTCCTTCTTTTTTAAAGCTGAATACCATTCCATTGTGAATATACCCGATTTTCTTTGTTCATTTAACAGCTTTATTGAGGCATAGTTTACATAGCATGAAAGGCACTTATTCTCACTGTGCAAATGAATGACTTTTAGTGAATGTACAGAGTTGATATAGCACATTTTCTTTCTGCATTCATCCCTTGATGGGCTCTTCCGTTGACTGCATGTCTTGGCTACTCCGAATGGTGCTGCAATAAACATGGGAGGGGAGTGTCTCTTTGACATACTGATTTCCTTTCCTTATCCCAAATAAACATATATATACACACACATACACATACTATATATACACACACACTATATATACACATACTATATACATACATACTATATACACACACTACATATATACACACTATATACATACATACTATATATACTATATATACATACTATATATACACATACTATATATACATATACATACTATATATATACAAATTATATATTTATACAAATTATATAAACATACAAATTTTATATATATATATATATATATATATATATAGACTTGCCCTGACTTGCTGGGAATACCCTGAAGGTTTAGAAGTCATCTCTGGGGCCGGGTGCGGTGGCTCACACCTGTAATCTCAGCACTTTGGGAGGCCAAGGCGGGAGGATCACGAGGTCAGGAGTTCGAGACCAGCCCAACCAACATGGTGAAACCCCGTCTCTACTATAAATACAAAAAAATTGGCCAGGCGTGGTGACACACGTGTGTAATCCCAGCTACTCAGGAGGCTGAGGCAGGAAAATCGCTTGAATCCGGGAGGTAGAGGTTGCAGTGAGCAGAGATCATGCCACTGCACTCCAGCCTGGGTGACAGAGGGAGACTCCATCTCAAAAAAAAAAAAAAAAAAAAGTCATCTCTACATATCTTTATATGTAGATACATTAGTAGAGGGACTGCTAGATCAATTCGTAACTGTTTCAATTTCCTCAAAACTCTCTTCCCCGGAAATGACAGTGCTTCCTTGAAGGCTTACCTTTGTTAGTGCCTCAGCAGTAGACGTGACTTCTAAACCCTATGGGCATTCCCAGCAAGTCAGGGCAAGTCCCCACCCCCTCCACCCCAACAAAGAGATTCCAAGAGTCCATAATGTATTCTTTAGCAAGAAAGACATTCTCTTTAGAAAGGTAGGAGGACTTAGTAATAGGCAGACAGAACTGTCAGAATGTTAAAGAAAAAAAAAAAGCAGCAGCAATGACAAAACAAAAAACCCCACACATGTGAAAGTAAAGTACAGATATTATTTCAAGTGTAACCCTTCTTATTTCTGTAATTTCACCCTCATAAACAGAAGATGATCATAGACACCGTCACTAAAGAAACAAAACAAAGCAACATAGGACAATCCCCTTAAAGTGACTCATCCTTCCCAAGCTTCAGGAAATACTCAGAAACGGCAGTCAAGGGCGTACGAGACTCGGAAGGTTTCTAAGACCAGAGTCTTGTCTTCGCCCACTCCTCGCTCACAGCAGAACCCAGGAAACTCCAGTGTCAGGAGGTGGCCTCCATTCCCCAGGACACCCCACGGCCGGAACACAGTGGTAAAACTAGGAACTCTCCTCCCAGGCTCCACCCCACACCCTGCACTCCCATGCCCAGCTGCCTGACACAGAACACGCAATCCTAGCATGAGGACTGCTATATATTTCCACGGAAAGGGCATGTCAGCTGCAAAATCGCAGGGCACAGGGAAAACACAGTATGATCTCAATGCTTCCCTCACATGGGAAATGTCACATGTGGTACACTTTTTTTTTCCAAAAACCCTCCTGGCTTGCTCGGTTTTTGCATCTCTCCCTGGGCCTCAGGAGGGCTATTTGCCCACCCAGGTGTCCCCAGGCTTCCCCCAACCACCTTCGGGTTTAGGTCCATGCTTCTTGCTGGGCACCTCTACATTCAACAGCTCTTCATGTGCTCTTTGCAATCAAGCCACATTTTGGATTTTTTCCAATGCAGGGCCTGGGTATACGTGTGCATGTCTATGTACGTGCACGTCTATGTACGTGCACGTCTATGCACGTGCACGTCTATGCACGTGCACGTCTATGCACGTGCACGTCTATGTACATGCACGTACACGTCTATGTACCTACACGTGCACGTCCATCTACATGCACGTCTATGTACGTGCACATGCACGTCTATGCACGTGCACGTCTATGCAGTGCACGTCTATGTACGTGCACGTCTATGTACGTGCACGCGCACGTCTATGTACGCGCACGTCTATACGTGCACGTGCACGTCTATGTACGCGCACGTCTATGCACGCGCACGTCTATGCACGTGCACGCGCACGTCTATGCACGTGCACGCGCACGTCTATGTACGTCCACGTCTACGTACGTGCACGTCTATGTACATGCACGTGCACGTCTATGTACCTCCACGTGCACGTCTATCTACATGCACGTCTATGTACGTGCACGTGCACGTCTATGCACGTGCACGTCTATGCACGTGCACGTCTGCACGTGCACGTCTATGTACGTGCACGTGCACGTCTATGTACATGCACGTCTATGTACGTGCACGTGCACGTCTATGTACGTGCACGTCTATGTACGTGCACGTCTATGTACGTGCACGTGCACGTCTATGTACGTGCACGTCTATGTACGTGCACGTGCACGTCTATGTACGTGCACGTCTATGTACCTGCACGTGCACGTCTATGTACCTGCATGTGCACGTCTATGTACGTGCACGTCTATGTACCTGCACGTGCACGTCTATCTACATGCACGTCTATGTACGTGCACGTGCACGTCTATGTACATGCACGTCTATGTACATGCACGTGCACGTCTATGTTCGTGCACGTGCACGTCTATGTACGTCCACGTCTACGTACGTGCACGTCTATGTACCTGCACGTGCACGTCTATGTACCTGCACGTGCACGTCTATCTACATGCACGTCTATGTACGTGCACGTGCACGTCTATGTACGTGCACGTCTATGTACGTGCACGTCTATGTACGTGCACGTCTATGTACGTGCACGTCTATGTACCTGCACGTCTATGTACCTGCACGTGCACGTCTATGTACCTGCACGTGCACGTCTATGTAATGCACCTCTATGTACATGCACGTGCACGTCTATGCACGTGCACGTCTATGTACATGCACGTCTATGTACGTGCACGTGCACGTCTATGTACCTGCACGTGCACGTCTATGTACATGCACGTCTATGTACATGCACGTGCACGTCTATGTACGTGCACGTCTATGTACATGCACGTGCACGTCTATGTACATGCACGTGCACGTCTATGTACATACACGTCTATGTAGGTGCACGTGCACGTCTATGTATGTGCACGTGCACGTCTATGTACGTGCACGTCTATGTACGTGCACATCTATGTACATGCACGTGCACGTCTATGCACGTGCACGTCTATGTACGTGCACGTCTATGTACATGCACATGCACGTCTATGTACATGCACGTGCACGTCTATGTACATGCATGTGCGTGTGTGGATGTGCTCATGTGTGCATGTGTATTTCATATACGCATGCTCATGCATTCATGTGGTTTGTGTGTGTGCACGTGTGTGCTCATGTACATATGTGTGGGTGTATGGTGTGGGCACACATGTGCATGCATATATGTATTGCATTGCATGTGTGCACGTGTTTTCATGTGCATTGTGAGTGTGCTGAATGCACACCTGTTTGCATGTGTATATGTGCACAAGTGCACTGCATGAATATATATGTGCATTTGTTCATGTGTCTGTGTGTGCTTGTGTGCATATGTGTGAGGGTGCTATCTGAGCACACACCTGTGTGCATGCATATATGTGTGTGCATGTGCACTGCAGGAGTATGTGCATGTGCTTGTGTGTTTTCATGTGTGCTCACGTGTGCATGTGACTTGCTGTGTGGGTGCACATGTGTGCATGCATGTATATATGCATGACATGTGTGTGCATCCATGTATGTGCCTGTGTATGTGTGCATGCACATGTGTGTCTGTCTGGTGTGTGTCCATGGCCTGTCACCTCCCCAGCCCAGCTTGCCCCTCCCATCCTCCTCCATCACCCTCAGAGTCCACCAGGCTTTTCCTCCATATGACTTCCCTGGTCATAGCCACTGAGCTGGGACCAGGTGTCACTTAGAAGCTTCCTCCTTTTCTTGCTCCACCTGCCCTCAGAGGCCACAGTGACAATGCTCTGGCTCACTTCATGTTCCTTCCACTGACCCCAATGCCCCCATGGACCCCACACAAACCCAGTAACAGGGGAGGGCACAGGCCCTCCCGCCACCAGTGTCACCCCCAGGCAAGCCTGGATTGCCAACTTCCCCTCTGCTTCAGGACTAAGGCTGACGTCACCACTGAGTGTCCAAACCCACTGCTCCCCGGACCCCAAGCTCAGCCGACGGGGGTCCAAGACAACAAGTCTGAGAGTGGGTGGCAAAGGACACAGTGTGCCCCTCACGCCCTTCTCCCCTTCTCCCTCCCTCTGCCCCTAGCCCTAGCCCTTGGAGAACTCGCCTCAGCCCTGCACTTGGAGCTTGTCTTCTATTCTTATCTCTGTGCTGTTTCTACAGTTTTTAATTAAAACAATTTCAATGTCACTCCAGGATGTCTGAAGGACAAGGACACCAGAGGAGAGACAACCCCAAGCATTCTATCATCGACCTTGGGCCCTCGACCTCAGCTTCCATCGCTCAAGGCTCTGTCAGTCTGTCCCCTGCCTCCAAGGTCTCCTTTCTCCCAGATACAGAGTCCCACCCTCACCATTTTCTCCTCGGGTGACTAACACTTAAGACAGCTCCCCAAACACCACCCCACAGAGAGTAGAGAGGAAAGGGAGGTGACCAGCTCTCGATTTCATATAGACGTGGGCACCCTGAATCACCCATAATCAGACGTTCACTCCCTGGTGGAATCTGGTACTGCAGACACCTCTGAGGCTAATCTTCCAGGTGTGTGAGGGACACAGTTCCCTATGTATGTGAAGGGATGCAGTTCCCCAGGTGTGTGTGAAGGAGGCAGTCCCCCAGGTGTGTGTGAGGGAGGCAGTCCCCCAGGTGTATATAAATGGATGCAAATGCACGTGCTATTGGCTTGAAGCCTCATGGGGAAGCAAACCCAATCAATGATCATCAGTCAGTAAAGGAATCTCTGTAAATGAAGCTATCGTCTCCTAACTCAGTCCACTGCTCTCTTTATTGCCTAGGATTCATCTCCCAATTCATCACATTCCCTGAGCTTTCAGGTGGTAGGCAGGAAATTGCGGGCTCACAGCAGACACCCCCACTTGCCTTTTTGCTCCTGAAAACGACCTCCGGGGCTACAAATGTGAAGAAAACACCAACAAAACCCACCCAGCAAGAGCTGCAACCATGCCCTCAGAGAAGGAGCCTGGTGGAGAACTCAGGTGCCTGTGTTGCGCGTTTACGGCGTTCAGCTTCTCTGCAAATTTGCAAAGAGACCAGACCCTCAGCAGAACCCCCAACTGCCACTGCTGTTTCCACCCGGCCCTCTCAAAGCTCCAGATGTTTCGGGGACAGGGTAATGGCTCATCAGGGCAAGGCAGAACGGACGACAGATGGCATGAGTCAGTCTGACAAGACACTTTCTACTGATTCAAACCATGTTTACTTTTTCTCATCAGCCAGGCAACTCAAAAAACAGGACGAACCCAGAGTGAAGTCCCCGAGGCCATATGGGGTGTGTGAGTTCCTCTGCAACGTGACTAAGGCTTGCACAATGCAGGAATGCACTCAACCGTGGCAAACGCAGGAGGAGAGCCAGTACCTGGGTTCTTTTTTTTCTGACTTTTTCTTTTCTTTTCTTTTCTTTTGAGGCAGAGTTTTGCTCTGTTGCCCAGGCTAGAGTACAGTAGCACGATCTCAACTCACTGCAACCTCCACCTCCTGGGTTCAAGTGATTCTCCTTCCTCAGCTTCCCCAGTAGCTGGGACTATGGGCATGTGCCATGACATCCAGCTAATTCTTGTGTTTTTAGTAGAGATGGGGTTTCGCCATGTTGGCCAGGCTGGTCTCAAACTCCGGGCATCAAGTGATCTGCCCGCCTTGGCCTCCCAAAGTGCAGGGATTACAGACGTGAGCCACTGCGCCCGAACACTTGGGTTATCTTAAACCCCATCATCACACCATTCAGGTGTTTCACATAAAATTAAAAATTAGCCAGGTGTGGTGGTGCACGCCCATAGTCCCAGTTACTTGGGAGGCTGAGGCAGGAGAATCGCTTGAACCCGGGAGGTGGAGGTTGCAGTGAGCCGAGATCGCACCACTGCACTCCAGCCTGGGCGACAGAGTGAGCCTCTGTCTCGAAATAAATAAATTAATTAAATTTAAAAAATTAGGCAGTTCCAAGATTCCTATAACTTTCAGATTTTCATAAGAATAACACAATCATTACATAGTAACAGCAGCAGCCAGGGACATCATTTAAGCAGTGGTCTGTGTGCGCCTGCAGCTTTCTCAATAATGCCGTTCATCTCCATTAAGGGTGGGAGGCTGAAGACCCGCCACTGACCTGGGTGTCCCTGCTGAAAAATGTCCAATTCACTCAGCCCCAGCATCACCCCGGGCTGCTCACACCTGCTGCTGGCCACTCCAGTACTCATCTGCTCCTGCTGGTTTTCCACACCCTTTTCCAAAGCCCACTAAACACGAAACTTTCAGGACATTGTAGAAAACGAGGAGGAGGAGGAGGTGCAGAGGGCACGTGTGTGCTCTTTACTCGCTGCTGAGTCCTTTGATGCCAAGCAAAGGCAAAGCGTTTTTTTTTTTTGTTTTTGTTTTTTCTTTTTTTGAGACGGAGTGTCTCTCTGTCACCCAGGCTGGAGTGCAGTGGCCCGATTTTGGCTCACTGCAAGCTCCGCCTCCCGGGTTCACACCATTCTGCTGCCTCAGCCTCCTGAGTAGCTGGGACTACAGGTGCCCACCACCACGCCCGGCTAATTTTTTTGCATTTTTAGTAGAGATTGGGTTTCACCGTGTTAGCCAGGATGGTCTCGATCTCCTGACCTCGTGATCTGCCTGTCTCAGCCTCCCAAAGTGCTGGGATTACAGGCAAGAGCCATTGTGCCCGGCTTTTTTTTTTTTTTTTTTTTTTAATTTTTTGGAGGTCGGGTGGAACCAGTCACATGGTCTGCCCCTAAAAACTTTCATTCCAGGTTTGGGGGGCCTCGGGAAGGGTCCCCAACCTAGAGGTAATTGTAGCTCAGAATGGTGCAAGAGAAAATGCCTCCACATTGGAGCAAGCACCGGAAGTCCTCCTGTGTGGGAATAGCAGGAGGCAGCTGATACATTTCATTTTACTATTTTATTCAAATGGTCAAAACACCCTTATTTTTCTGTTGCTAAAAACCGAATCGCTCTGGAAGTATTGTCCTCTTTTTCAAGATGTGTCATTTAACACCGGGCAGATATCGGTCACAGGGTACAAAGTGTCCATGAGACAGGAGAAATAACTTCAGGAAAGCTCAGAGACACCATGGCGACTGCAATTAGTAACAATGGCTTGAATATTTGAAAACGACTAAAGGAGCCCATTCTGAATAAGTGTTCTCACCACACACAAAAAAGTGCTGCAAAGTCTGTGAGGTCATGCATATTTAAATCCATTTCACCATGGATACATACATCAAGACACCATGTGCAACCGCATAAACACATACAATGTGTATTTGTCAATTAAAAGAAATAAACACATCATTAAAAAAAATCTGGCTCTGAGATCTTACCAAACATACTGTAAAATTACAGAAAAGAGTTTAATAGTGTCATAAATAGTTTCAGGAATACACCAGAGTGTCATAGCCTCAGAAATACTCCAGTGCTGGGTCCAGCTTCCCGTCAGTAACAGGATGTGTGCCAGTGACTGCATATCTGAGTACAGAAAACACAATGTGCCACATTACAGACAAGTGCGAGGAACTCCGAGTTCACCAAACATCCTACACTTTAGATTTAACTGCTGAGTCCAGCGCAATCCGTTCACCCCATGGAAAGCTATGAACGCAGTGGGTGATAGTGGCTGCCGGGCCCTGGAAACATTCTCTGCTGGTGAACTATGGAAAGGAAAGGGCTTCATGTCTGTAGCAATAGTTAAACTCGTCTCTCTGTCTTCTTAGCTTGAAAATTATACATAGGTGGCTGGGTACAGTGGCTCACGCCTATAATCCCAACACTTTGGGAGGCCAAGGTGGGAGGATTGCTTGAGCCCAGGAGTTCAACAGCAGCCTGGGTGACATGATGAAACCCCGTCTCTACAAAAAATGCAAAAATTAGACAGGTGTTGTGGTGCACACCCATGGTCCCAGCTACTTGGGAGGCTGAGGCAGGAGGATGGCCTGCACTTGTGGAGGTTGAGATTGCAGGGAGCTGAGACTGCACCACGGCACTCCAGCCTGGGCAACAGAGAGCAGACCCTGCCTCCAAAAAATAGGCAGGGCATGGTGGCTCACTCCTGTAATCCCAACACTTTGGGAGGTTGAGGCAGGCAGATCACTGAGGTCAGGGGTTCGAGACCAGCCCGGCCAACATGGCAAAACCCCATCTCTACTAAATTAGCTGGGCATGGTGGCGTGTACTTGTAGTTCCAGCTACTTGGGAGGCTGAGGCACAAGAATCTCTTGAACTTGGCAGATGGAGGTTGCAGTGAGCCGAGATTGCACCACTGCACACTAGCCTGGGTAATAGAATGAGACTTTGTCTCAAAAAAAAAGAAAGAAAAGAAAAAAGAGAAAAATTATATGCAGGTGGTTAAACTGCATATACTTCCTTGTCTGCGGTGGCCTAAGGTACAAGGTAACATCTCGGCTTCATCCTAACTAGGATGACGGCACAAGGGTATAGACGTGATAGAACAAGCTCTTTCCTGTAATTTTACAATATGTTTGGTAAGAAGTGGGAAACTTTCTTTTGTTCGTGTGCCATAACTCTGGGAATGTCCCCTGAGCTAGGCCAAGTTTTACAAGAGGCCAAAGAATGGTGTGAATGTGTGGGCTGGGCTGAGCACGCCTCACACCGGCAGTTCTCAGAATCGCCCTGCGAGGGACCTGGGGAGACGTGCAATCCTGGGTCTCACCCCCAGACATTTTCATTCTGTGGTCTGGGGTGAGGCTCATGAGCCTGCATTTTTAACAAACTCCACGGTGATGCTGAAGGACCCCGCCTTCAGGAGTTCTGAGGCTCAGACAACAGCAAGGCAGGGCTGCTCGGGGTTCCCTGCTCTCCGTCCCTGTCACCCCTTCCACAGGCAGATGCTAGCCCAGATCCCATCCCTACAGGAAACTGAGTCATCACCCCCCAAGGCTGACGTGGAAACACCGGAAACTGATTTAGGGGCCTCAGCACTTTTTCCAACTTCATCCCAGCCACTCCCCGACTGCTGATCTCCTTTCAAAGTGGTCTCTGCCCTGCAGTTTTGGACTAGCTTGAAATAACCCCTCTGCCGGTCCCAACTATTAGCAGCTCACAGAGCCCTGTGTGTCTCTGTAAAATGATGTGAGGCCAACACACACACATACACACACACACACACACACACTTAACAGCTCGGTTTGTTAATTACAGCTTTGTTATTCAAAGTAGTTACGTTTTATAAAGTCTCAGCGAACACTGAATTAGCGAATAGTGAACTATTGCTCCCACGTAAATACAGGGCTACGTTCCCAGAGGTCATGAACCAACCACTACCTAGGCACGTTTTATGTGGGTTTCTGTTTAAAGACACCGTAGTGAATAGACATTGTGGAGTCACTCACATTGATCTCAAAGCCAACAGCACTATAACTCGTGCCTAAATGACGCTCATCAAATGTGTATTTTCCCCGTGAGACCATGCCAGCTTTCCTGTACTTAGGGACGCTAGGTAGCATGTCAGCACCGACTTGGGGATATTTGAAAGCGCAAAATCACTGACAAAAAGCACGAAAACACAAAACACAGGACACCAAATAGACCTTGCAAAGAACCCTGTTGACAGTATGCGCTGGCCCGAGAAGGCAGGGTCTGGCTTTGTTGAACCTCAGCTGAGAACACGTGCTATTGAGAAGCTCAACTCTGGCCAGGTGCGGTGGCTCACGCCTGTAATCCCAGCATTTTGGGAAGCCGAGGCGGGTGAATCACTTGAGGCCAGGAGTTTGAGAGCAGCCTGGCCAACACGGTGAAACCCCGTCTCTACTAAAAATACAAAAATTAGCCAGGCGTGGTGGCTGTAATCCCATGCCTGTAATCCCAGCTACTCGGGAGGCTGAGGCAGGAGAATCACTTGAACACAGGAGGCGGAGGTTACAGTGAGCCAAGATCACGCCACTGCACTCCAGCCTTGGTGACAGAGGGAGACTCCATCCAAAAAAAATAAAAAATAAAAAGTTCAATTTTTTTGCTGTTCTGTGCATGAACAAAATAGCCGAGGGTAAGGAGAAGAACATAAAGGGTAACTATTGGGTCCTGGGTTTAATACCACAGTGATGAAATAATCTGTACAACAAAACCTCATGACACATGTTTACCTAAGTCACAAACTTTCACATGTATCCCCGAACCTAAAATGAAAGTTTAAAATAAAAAAATTAAATGCCAGGAATATTGATGTGGGGATGACAAATACATTTTAGTAAGCAGGCAAGTCACAAATACAGAATCACTGAATGATGAAGATTCTGTGTACCTAGGTTAAAACAAGTTAATAACAGTATTTCTCATGGTGTCCAAAATATATCATTGTCTTTCTCAGAAGATTTAAAATCTCTTCCCCTCTGCAGCATCTTGTGAATTTGGTTGTTACACCATGGGACCGATACAGGGGCATCCTGGGGGAGGGGTAGGGGGTCACAGAATTTGGGCCCCTCGTCTGCCTCATTGGATCCTCTACCTGGCCATGAAAGCCCATTCCTTCTTTCTGAACCTGGAAAATTTCTATTCACCCCTCAAGGCCCTGGGAGAATGTCACCTTCTCCAGGAAGCCCTCCGTGATCCTCTCCCTAGCCCACCTGAAGCACTTTCTCACAAGTATTACCAGAGGCGATCTGTAAGCACATTACAGTTTAAGGAGCACAGCTCCGGACCCCAGTTCTCAACTCCAGCAGCAAATTACACACATCTGTGGGGTTTTCCTACGTCCTGATGTCCAGGCTAATTAAATCAGAAACTTTCCAAGGTGAGATGCAGGCATCTATATTTTAAAGCCTACCCATGTGATGCAAACGTGTGGTCAACTCTGCAGGCAGGGACCTGTTACAGATTTTAACTTCCTCAATATCTCTTAAAATAGCTTGTGTCTTCTCTTCTATCTCCACTGACTTAGCCACGCTCTGCCAAAAATAGCTCCAGCCCCTCCCACCTGTTTTGCATGCTGTTACCCAAAGACGGGCCTTAGGCAGGTTAAGCGTCCCCGCACAGCTGTCTGCGTCAAACCCTTCAGGGGAGCTTAAATCTGCACTCCTCAGCAGTGGCAACAGAGGCTGCCCACCATCCGGCCCCTGCAGCTCCTCTAGCCTGAGATGAACTGCAGCTGCCCCATCATCACTCTTACTGCTTGTCTGCCAGGCTGAGACACCCTTCCTCTTCCTTACACCTGGTTTCCTCTGCTCATTCTTGGAAGCTCAGTGTCCAGGGAGGGCCCCTCCTGGGAGAACTCTCTCTGACCCCCTGAACGAGTGTAGTCCCTGCTCTGTGCCTCCAGACATCCAGGCCTTCCATCCACAATGGTGCTTTTATGCCCAAATTGATGCCCTGGTTGTTACCTCCAAAGCAGAGAACAAAAAACAGGGACCACAGCAAATAGCACCAATAGTACATTTAACTTCAACCTATGTTGGCTGAAGGAATACATGAAAGAGCCATGGACTGGGAGGGTGGATGGACAGGCAGGTAAGTGGATGGATGGGTGGGTGGGTAAATGGGTGGGTGGATGGATGGATGGATGGATGCATGCATGCATGCGTGGGTGAGTGGATAAATTAATGAGTGGGTGGATGGTTGGGTGGATAGCTGGGTGGATGGATGGGTAGTTGGATGGGATGAGTGGAAAGATGGGCAGTAAGGGGATGGATGGAGGTACAGGTGGATAGGTGGATGGATGGTTGAGTGGATGGATGAGTTTAGGTGGGTGAGTAGGTAGGTGGATGGGTGGATGGATGGATGAATGCATGGATAAGTGGATGGATGGGTAG
This sequence comes from Pan troglodytes, assembly GCF_028858775.2. Classification (NCBI taxonomy): domain Eukaryota; kingdom Metazoa; phylum Chordata; class Mammalia; order Primates; family Hominidae; genus Pan; species Pan troglodytes. The sequence goes on from NC_072422.2 coordinate 33,557,727, forward strand.
TTAAGTGGATGAGTGGGTGGATAGATGGATGGAGGTATGGATGGATAGGTGGATGGATGGTTGGGTGGATGGATGGTTGGGTGGGTGGGTGGGTAGGTAGGTGGATGGATGGATAGATGAATGGATGGATGGATGAACAGATAGGTGGATGGATGGACAGATGGATAGATGAATGGGTGAACAGATAAATGGATGGATGGTAGATGGGTAAATTGACGAAAGGATGGGTGAATGGATGGATAGATGAGTGGATGGTGGACAGATGGATGTATCAATTGATGAGTGGCTGGATGAACTAAAAGGATGGATGCATGGATGATGCATGGATGGAAAGATGAATGGAGAATGGATGGATGGATGGACAGATGCATCAATGGATGGATAAAGGAATGGGACGACGGATGGATGGATGGATGGATGGATAAATGGATGGATGGATGCACGCATGGATGGATGGATGGATGGATGAATGGATGGATGGATGGGTAAATGAATGGGAGGATGGGTTGATGGCTGGATGAATAAATGGAAGATGCATGGCTGGATGGATGCATGGATGCACAAATGGATGGATAAATGGCTGGAAGGACACATGGATACCTAGAACACGGAGACCCTGAGGAGCTGGAGAGGCCTCAGTGACTGGTCTAAGTTCACCACCAGGATTCAAGGGAGTTCTCTTCCATATCAAAATGCCCACCACTGATTCACGACATTCTCCTCCCCTTCAAGTCACACTAGTGGTGAAGGCAGGCATCCCTCAAGGTCCACAAGGCCGTGCCTGGGGAGCTCTGTTCAGCCCACACACGCAGCCACCAACTCCCAAGCCCAGCAACCCCTGTGCCCACGTCTCACCACCAACAGAACTCATGTCCACATGCATTTTTCCCCATGCTGACCATGTGATCACCAGCAAGCTCCTGAACTCTCTGACCCCAGTGTCTTTATCTACAAAAGGCCCATGAGAAATATCTTAAGGGCTCGCTGAAGATGAAATAACAAACTGAAGGCTCTTTGAAAAATGTAATCCATGGCATAGACGTTCACATCCGAGAAGCAGTCATGGGAAATCTCATGTAGGAGGGAAGAAACAGAATATCTAGTAAAATAACAATGATTCTTGACAACTCAGCCACACATGAAGACCCTCCGAGGGGCTTTTTAAAAATTCCTAATAGCAGGATGCAGTGGCTCCCGCCTATAAACCCAACACTTGGCCAGGTCAAGGCAGGTGGATGGCTTGAACTCAGGAGTTCAGGACTAAACTGGGCAACAGAGGGAGACCCTGTCTCTACAAAAAATGAAAAATTTGGCTGGGCGTGCCAGCTCACGCCTGAGGGAGGCTGAGGCAGAAGAATCACTTGAACCCGGGTGGCAGAGGTTGCAGTGAGCCAAGATTGCATCACTGCACTCCAGCCTGGTGACAGAGCGAGACTCTGTAATTTAAAAAAAAAAAAAAAAAAGGCTGGGCGCGGTGGCTCACACCTGTAATCCCAGCACTTTGGGAAGCCGAGGTGGGCAGATCACGACGTCAGGAGTTCGAGACCATCCTGGCCAACATAGTGAAACCCCGTCTCTACTAAAAATACAAAAATTAGCCAGGCGTGGTGGTGCGTGCCTGTAGTTCCAGCTACTCAGGAGGCTGAGGCAAGAGAGGCGCTTGAACCAGGGAGGCGGAAGTTGCAGTGAGCCAAGATTGCACCAAGGCACTCCAGCCTGGGCAACAGAGCAAGACTCTGTCTAAAAAAAAGAAGAAGAAAGAAAAGAGAGAAGAGAAGAGAAAACAAAAGAAAAGAAGAGGAAAGAAAAGAAAAAAACAAAAAGAAAGAAAAGAAAAGAAAAGATTAGCTGGGTATGGTGAGGTGCACCTGTGGTCCCAGCTTCTTTTGAGTCTGAGGTGGGTGGGCTGCTTGAACCCAGGGGGTCGAGGCTGCAGTGAGCTATGATTGTACCACTGCACTCCAGCCTGGGTGACAGAGCAAAATCTTGTCTCAAAAAAAAAAAAAAAAAAAATTAAAACACCTAACACGTCTATAAACCAGACTACCCAGGTAACCCTGGGCAAGAGTGACGTTTCCAAGCTTCCCGCAACGGGGCCAAAGCTGAGAACCTCGGATCTAGGTCAGCAAGAGCTACTGCAGGGTGGTCAGGCAGGTTTGTGTCTGAAACCATCACTCAGAAATCAGGAATGCAGGAGGGATGGGCATCACAGTTACCGGTGTGTTTTTAGCCTGGACTCTGTAGGATTAAAATATGTCCACCAACCTGGGTGACAGAACTAAACTCTGTATCTACAAAAAAGGTAAAAATTAATTGAGTGTGGTGGCATGTGCCCATAGTCCCAACTACACAGAAGGCTAAGGTGGGCAGGTCACCTGAGCCTCGGGGTTCGAGGCTGCAGTGAGCTGAGATCACACCACTGCACTTCAGCCTGGGCGACAGAGTGAGATCTGTCTCAAAAAAAATGATTGCAGGCTGAGCATGGTGGCTCACGCCTGTAACCCCAGCACTTTGGGAAGCTGAGGCGAGAGGTTTGCTTGAGCCAAGGAGTTCAAGACCAGCCTGGGCAATGTAGTCAGACTCCGATTCTACAAAAAGATTTTAAAAATTAGCTGAGGGTGGCACATGCCTGTGGTCCCAGCTCCTTGGAAGGCTGAGGTGAGAGATTCACCTGCACCCAGGAGGTCAAGACTGCAGTGAGCTACAATCGTGCCACTGCACTCCGGCCTGGGCAAGTCTAAAAAAAAAAAAAGAAACAAAGAAAAAAAAAGATTGCAAGCCACTGCCCGGTGATATGTTTATGACATGATGAGTGTCTAGGGGCTTGTGGTTTAAGAGTAGAAACCGCTTCCCATAGGTGGCTGTAGCTGTCCATCTTGTCTGTCTATCGGATGCTATGCTAGTCCCAAAGGACCACAGCCTCTTGAGTAAAGACCTCGACACAGGGGGCCTCTACCTTCATTGCCACCTCGGCGCGGTCTCAAAAGACAGGTGTTCATATCCATCTCCTGCTTGCCCAGATCCAAATCCCTCCCTGTCCTGCTATTCTATGAGTCTGCACCAAATGCCTAACACTTCTCTCCGAGTGTTCAATTGCTGAGAACATTTTGTGCTGAATTCATCGAAGACAGCCCTGTGTTAATTCATATTTAGAACCCAACCCATTTCCCCCAGAAGAAGACAGCTAGCAACAGCAGCAGAAGAGGCCGACTGGCAATATTTGGGTTCTGGCAGTAGTTATAAAATCTCTATGCCTCCAAGTCCATTGGCCCTAAAAGACAATGCAGTGTGTTTATTCTTGTCATCATTCCAGTCCATCGTGTTCCAGTCCATCGTGCAGAAACGAAAGCTCCTTCTGGTCAGCATCCCCTCGTGGATCAATGCTCACCAGGGAGCATTTGGACAATAATTTTGCAGGGTCAGGCAAAGCAGAAACAAACAAGAGTCAGGCTACCTGGGCAAGCTCAGGTGTCGCTGATGAGTAATGCCTGCAGAACCCTCTGGCCAGTCTGCTGCCTCCTCAAGAAGGGCTGTTAGCTCAACCAGATACATTATGATCAGCTTTTAAACAGCGCTTTGGAGCAACAGCTTTACTCCCCGAAAAGATGCAGAAAATCAGACTCTTTCAGGTGATTCTCAAAAACAGGGGACCCACCCCAGCCCACGACACCATTCAAAGTTGAGAAAGCAAAGTGAATTAAAGGGGTTTGCAACCGCTTTCAGACTCATCCAGCTGCCGTCCACAATGACAAACGTATATTATATCTCAGCCCAGCCCACCGGGACAGAGGGAGCGGAACAAAAGCTTTGCCCATGCGGCTTCTTTAGCAAGGCTTTCCATGTACCCTGTGGGCATTTTCTCCTCTCCTCTGTTGAATTTTCTTCTTTGCCAGGTGGGTGGCTGCAGGCTACTTTCACAGCCCACTTGAGAAACACTGGTTTGAATCTGACTCTCGGGGACAAGAAAGGAAGTTTCTGGTTTCCTGCTAAGCGGAAACTTTAATACTATGACTAGGAGACCGTACAAGGCATGGTGGCAACCCTGAGTCATACTGAAACAAAGCCGAAAAACACACCCATGCACCATCTCCTCAAAACTCGCCAAGAAAGAATACTGAACAGGAAATTCAAGAAAAGGAAGTCCTTCTGGTCTCTAGAGATGTGAAAAGATACCGTCAGTTGGACAAATGGGAGTAGAAATGCTGGTGAGCTACCATGTTTCAGCCAAGAGACTGGGAGTAAATCAAAAAAGAATACACTTTAGGAGGCCGAGGCGGGCAGATCACCTGAGGTCAGGAGTTCGAAACCGGCCTGGCCAAGATGGTGAAACTCCATCTCTACTACAAAAAAACACAAAAATTAGCCAGGCGTGGTGGCGGGCACCTGTAATCCCAGCTACTCAGGAGGCTGAGACAGGAGAATCGCTTGAACCTGGGAGGCAGAGGTTGCAGTGAGCCGAGATCGCACCATCGCACTCCAGCCTGGGGGAAAAGAGCGAGACTTCATCTCAAAATAAAAAGAAAAGAAAAGAAAAGAAAGAATATCAGCAAATCCCCAAGCTCTGGACAGCCTGCAGCTACACCAGCAACGATGAGACCACATTCACAAGCAATCCGAACCCCACCTCCCCAACTGGGAGAACAGAGGTGAAGCACGGAAGACAGCAGAAAATCCACATGAGCCTGGGACATGGAACCACAGGACTCAGAACGAACAAGCTTCAATAACCAGCCTTTCTCTGCCATTTCGTTGCTGCCCCTGAAGACTCAAAGTCCTTTGTCTTTCTCTGCCAATTCTCGAAAAATGGACTGTTCTTTGTTGAGGGTACTAGAGCAGCTAGAATCCAAGCCACTTCCTTGAAAACTACCCATTTCTAGGTATCTCCCATGTATCAATGAAAAATGCATGTTAATAAAGTTTGGTTTGTTTTTCCCTGTCTTTGGTTAGAGGAGTCGCTTCCAAATAAGAACGTAGGACAGTTGATTTTTAAAATGATTTTTCAGGTGGCTCACACCTGTAATCCCAGCGCTTCGGGAGGCCAAGGTGGGCAGATCACTTGAGGCCAGGAGTTTGAGGCCAGCCTGTCCAACAGGGTGAAACACCGTCTCTACTAAAAATACAAAAAATAGCCGGGTGTGGTGACATGTGCCTGTATTCCCAGCTATTCAGGTGTCTGAGGCAGGAGAATTGCCTGAGCCCGGGAGACACAGGTTGCAGTGAGCCAAGATCCTGCCATTGCACTCCAGCTTGGGTGACACCGTGAGACTCTGTCTCAAAAAAAAAAAAAAAAAAGACTTTTTTTTTCAGTCTGGGCAACATAGCAAGACCCTGTCTCTACAAAAAAATTTAAAAGTGGCCAGGCACAGTGGTGTGTGCCTGTAGTCCCAGCTACTGCAGAGGCTGAGGTGGGAGGATTGCTTGAGCCCAGGAGGTGGAGGCTGTAGTGAGCCCTGATTGCACCCCTGCACTCCAGTCTGGGCAACAGAGCGAGACCCCACCTCAAAAAAATATTTTTCAGCCTGGTCAACATAGTGAAACCCCATCTCTACTAAATATACAAAAATTAGCCAGATATGCGTTGCATGCCTGTAGTCCCAGCTAACTGGGAGGCTGAGGCAGGAGAACTGCTTGAACCTGAGATGGAGAGATTGCCGTGAGCTGAGATCGTGCCACTGCACTCCAGCCTGGCCAACAGAGGAAAATTCCATCTCAAAAAAAAAAGACTTTTCCTCCTTCGCACCCCGAGAGACACACAGGTCTTATTTCTTACTGTGTCTATAAATCACAAAGGACATGTAATTCTTTTCCCCTAAAGTAACAAGAGTGCTCAGAACATTTTCAGCAGGACTGAAAACCAGCCCAAGGTCCACGTGGCTACTGAGAAGTCTATTTCCCCAGGGGAAGATATCTGAGTCTGAAAACATTCCAGACAGTATCCATGAAATCCCGCCATGATTCCTAAATGCTGAATTGGGAAAAGTACTGTATGAGCTGCATTTCTTTCTAAATGACAGCATGTACCCACCATAGGACCTTCAGGAAGAAAAATGATTTCCAGACAAACAATCATTTACTTGAGTATCTCCAAAGTGTAAAGACATGTATTTGTCTTTACATGAAAACTCTGTCTCATACACAGAGAAAGGAGAAAGAGCTAAAGCAGGAAGTTTTTTTTTTTTCTTTGAGACTGAGTCTCTCTCTGTTACCCAGGCCATAGTGCGGTGACACGATCTCAGCTCACTGCAACCTCTGCTTCCCGGGCTGAAGTGATTTTCCTGCCTCAGCCTCCTGAGTAGCTGGGATTATAGGTGCTCACCACCACGCCCGGCTAATTTTTGTATTTTTAGTAGAGTCGGGGTTTTGCCATGTTGGCCAGGCTGGTCTCGAACTCTTGGCCTCATGTGACCCACCGGCCTCGGCCTCCCAAAGTGCTGGGATTTACAGGCCTGAGTCACCGTGCTCGGCCTAAAGTAGGGAGTTAAATGCAAAGCAATCAACTTTTACCAGAGCCAAACGCGCTGATGGAAAATCAAGGCAAACTCGCTGGATGATAAAACCCACTTCCTCTGCCCAGAAACATTCTCCTAATAACTTCCACACACACCCACAGGGGCAGGAGACAAGAGCTCTGGAGAGAGTTTAAAAAAAAAAAAACAAAAAAAACGAAGCCCACACTTGCTCTACTGGGGCGAGGGAATCCTGAAGAGGCCTGGTATTGTTCAAGAGATGTCGGTTCCGTAGATGTTTGGAGTTTTTCAAACTGCACAGGCCGCTGTGCCGTTGCCCCGGGGGGTGGGGCAAATCAGCCTTTGCCAGAGAGCAGGGATGCATCGGATGTGTGCGACTCTACTGTCGGGACGGCAGGCTCCTAACTGCAGGGGCAGCCCTGAATCAGCGCATACATGCAACTCCCAAGCCCTCCTCAGGGTTTTCCACCCTCAACACCATTGGCATTTGGGACCAGATGAATTCTTTGTGCTGGAGGCCGTCCTGGCCCTTGAAAGATTCTGAGCAGCTTCCCTAAGCTGCCCCACCCATTGCAGGATGGTGGGATGTCCCACCCCAGGGTGGCAACCAAAAATGTCTGCAACCATCACAAAGTGTCTCCTCGGGGCCAACGTCGCCCTGTGGGGACATCCTGCTCTCTACAAAGCTGAAGCCTCCTCTTTTCCTCTATACACCTCCCTCTGTCCATCCATCCCTCACCACATCCCACCTGTACCCCTGAGAATTTATGAAGGAACCAAGGAACGCAGGGTCCCCAACACTCTGAGATCAGGCCAGAGCTATCAGCACCCGTCTGAGAACCTACTTCAGGCTCAACGGGGTTTTGCAGCCTGATGCATGTTGCTATAAGAAAGTGTGTTCTGAGCATCACCAACTCAAAAGTCAACTTTCCCGATGAAACGTGTATTAATATTATTGGGACAGGCTGTTTCTGTCTCCATCTCTAGCAGGGTCAGACTGCAAAGAGGGGGTGAGAAGCGTCCCTCAAGGAGATCCATCAGTGCTGATGGTCAGGCCCTCCTCTGCAATTGGAAGGATAGGTTGGCCCCTGTTACGCCCCTATCCGACTGCTCTTCCCTACCCACCCACCCCATAGACAGGTACTCTTCCCTTCACTCAAAGCATCAGCAGCTGGAGTTCCTAAGCCCAGTCTGCTTCCAAAATCAGGAGTTCCAGATGAACACTGCTGTGCGTTTAAAAACTGTGCAACGCCAATGAGCCGACATCGCGCCACTACACTCCAGACTGGTGACAGAGTGAAACTCCGTCCAAAAAAAAAAAAAAAAAAAACACCACCACCAACAAAAACAAAAAAACTGTGCAACGACTTGTTTGGGGCTCAGAGAATATAAGGCTTTCCACTCACTCTGCTCCAATGACCTGGAACGCCAGACCAGCCGGCAAATCTGTCCCCAGGACTTCAAAATCCAGCCAAGCCCCTCACCAAGATTTACCAGTGGGAACCCCTGAGTTATTTCGTGATGGAACTATAAAGGTCCCTGTGGCCCTGTCTCCCGTCTGCCTGTTCAGATGCCTCTGTTCTCCAGGAAACTGAATTCTTAGGCCACCAGCACTCCCTTGGATATATTTCCCTGACCCCAAGCCCACAGTAGGTGCAAAAGAAAGAAGGAAGGCATGAAGGATGAAGGAATGCATTCGCAGAGAGACAAGTGAAAAACCCGTTCATCTGCAGGTGCCTGGGGAACAAATGCAGCTGATAAAACCCTACAGAGCCATCCCGTCCGTGGTGACAGCTTGCCCGCAAGAAGGAAGGACATTTAGGAAGAAAAGGGAGAAACAGGAAGCTCTGCTTGGAACCTCCCCTGCAGGCTGGAAAGTCCTCCAAGTTTTCCTCTACGGAGCAGGCTTCATTATCTCCAATCTCTACCAAGTGAAAGCACAATTTCTAGGATACCCGGGACCCCTTTAAAGAGGGTGTAAATCCATTAGCAACTCCTCCCTAAAAATAGAGACCCGGCCTAGTCACCGCAGCTCTAGGCTGAGCTAGATCCTATCAACACAAATCGGGCCTCCTCCGTCCTCCCCAGGGCTGGGCGTTCCCGCCTCTCCTTCCTAAATATGTCCAGCCCTGATAAGGCCCGTCCTGAAGTCTACACTGCCCGCAAGCCGGTCTACTTAAAAGCCTGCCCATACGAAGAGCAAAAAATGCACTGGCCACTGGAAAAAAGAATTTATAACATACCACATCCAGCAGGGTCCCCGTTTCCGTTTCAAAGGGAGGGAAACAGAAAAACATGATTAGAGTAATAATTAGAAATAGGCCCGGTTTAGGGCGTGGGAGGGTGACCGTGGCTCTTTCTTCCCCGCCCACTTTTTCTGTTTTCCGAATTCTCCACCGCTGCAGATGGACAATTTGGTAAGCACACGTTTCTTTCTGCGCCCCGTGTTGCTTGGCGCACAGCACGCGCTGAAATTCCCGGAGCCTGCATCCACAGAGTATTTTTGAACATTTTCAGGGCTCAAAGTTTTTTTCTAACTTTTCCTTCCCTTCCCCCCACCACCCGGGTCTCAGGCTCCTAGCGATTCCAAATTTAGGCCCGGGACGCAGGGCGTGGCTGTGACAGGCAACTCCAGGGCGGCCTCCGCGCGCGGCCTAAAGACGCAGGTCCCCAAACCCTGGGGGTAGATAACGGGGTGGGGTGAGGGGCTGCTGCAAAGGGAGAGAGATCTGTAAGAAAGTCCCCTAGATTGGGAAGAATCGGACGCACCTCTCCCAAGGCCGCCCCAGATTTAAGAGTTTGCAACTCCGACAACAAACGCTGACTTTTCTCTCTGGAACGGCTCCAGGAAAAGCGTTGGGGAGAAAGTGGGCGCCTCCTCCGGGCCTGGGCCCCCGTGGGCACAGCGCGTCCTGCCGGGCAGGGAGGAGGGTCCGGGTGTCCCCGCGGGGCGCCCCCAACGCCGCATCTCAAGCGGATCCCCAGTCCCGGCCCGCGCCCTGCGCGTCCCCCAGCCCGGATCCCTCCGCTCGCTCACCCGGGGCGGCGCCCAGAGCACCCAGCAGGCCGAAGAGCAGCAGCGCCAGCGCAGCCCCGCGGGCCATGGTGCGCCCAGAGCGCGCAGGGACGGTCCCGGAGTGCAGGGCGTGGGCGAAGGCGGCAGGACAGATACTCCCCCACGGGCCGGGTGGGGCGAAGCCCGAGGACTCGAAGGGGGCGGGTGAGGGGAGCGGCCCTGCAAGCTCAGCGCCGGCTGCGCCCGCCCCGCCCCGCCCCGCCCCGGCCTCCACGCGCGCACAGAAGGGGCGGGAACGCCGGGCCCAGGGAGGGGACAGAGGGGGTAGGCGGGCGGGGGTGGCCCAGGCAGCGCCGAGGGGAGTACGGTACACGCCCCGCCCCTTCTCAGGAAACTGCCCACGCCCCCTCACCCACCCACAAGGCCGTAGCCAGGGCGGCGCCGACCCGAAGCAAAGTGAACTACAACATTCTCGGGAAAGTGCGGGTCCCTCCCGGTTTACAGCCCTCTGAATGCACGCCCCAGGGCGGCCCTTAACGGTAGTGGCACAAAACTGCCGCCCTTCTTGGAAACATAGAGCCCCCTCTCCCCACTCGCCCCTGCAGCCGCTTCTCCGCCCCTTTAACAAGGACCCCCCTCACCCCCTGGTCTCCAGTGGGAGCAAAAAAACAAACTTTCCCAGCAGCTCCCCTGCTCGGGAAAGTGCGGGTCCCTCCCTGTCTACAGCCTCCTAAATGCACGCCTGTAACTGTAGCGACACGAAGCTGCCGCCCTTCTTGGAAACGTGTAGCCGCCCTCACCACTCGCCCCTGCAGCCCTTCTCCGCCCCTAGCAGGGACCCTCCCCTGCTCTGCAGTGGGAGCAGAGGAAACTCCCGGCTCCCCTGCTGGGAAAAGTATGGGGGCCCCTCCCCGCTGCTCACCTCAGGGAGTTCCCCAAGGGGAGCAAAGTGCAATCCTCTCCCTGCTCAGGAAGCGTGGGCCCCCGCTCCACAGGCAACCCCCGTCCCAAGTCCTTTCTAGAGCGTCCGAGCGGGGGGTGCGCCGCCGGGAGGGTGGTGGACGAACCCTTTGCGCCGGACCAAGGACAACCCTTGCAGTAGCCTCTCGCTGGGGCAGTTTCTCCCCAGAATCCCCAGGACAAGGTTGGGAGTGGGGACTCCTGGTCATGGGAGTTAGTGGGGGGCAATAGGGAACGAGGTCCCTTCTATCTGGGGCGCCTGGGCCCTAGTCCTGGTCATGGGCGACTCGCCTTCCAGTGGGCTTTGAGTTTAGAGACCCTCCCGCGCCACTGGCCACAGCTGCAGTGCAGTTGTCGCCCTTCCCACACTTAACAATATGTTATCTGTTAACACCTAAGCCTCAAATTGTATCCATTTTCCTGCAGGGTAGTGGAACAACTTTGCAGCCTGACAAATAACCCTGAATATTCTTGCATTCCACACTTCAAACTGTCCACGAAAAGAGTCAAACTAGGCCGGGCGCGGTGGCTCACGCCTGGAATCCCAGCGCTTTGGGAGACCGAGGCGGGTGGATCACCTGAGGTCAGGAATTGGAGACCAGCCTGACCAACAAGGTGAAACCCGGTCTCTTCTAAAATACAAAATTAGACGCGTGTGGTGGTGTGCACCTGTAGTCCCAGCTACTCAGGAGGCCGAGGCAAGAGAATCGCTTGAACCGGGGAGATGGAGGTTGCCGTGAGCCAAGATCAGGCCACTGCACTCCAGCCTGGGTGACAGAGCGAGACTCTGTCTCAAAAAAAAAAAAAAAAAAAAAAGAAAGAAAGAAAAAAGAAAAAAAGAGAAAGGAGTCCAACTGTAAAAGATTTGAAGAGATTTATTCCGAGCCAAATATGAGTGACCATGGCCCGTGACACAGCCCTCAGGAGGTCCTGAGAACGTGTCCTCAAGGTGGTCGGGGTGCATGCAGCTTGGTGTTACACGTTTTAGGGAGGCATGAGGCATCAATGAAATTTAAGAGACACATTGGTTTTGTCCAGAAAGGCGGGACAACCCAAAGCAGGAGGCTTCCAGCTTATAGGTAGATTTTAGAATTTTCTGATTGGCAGTTGCTTGAGTTTCTTTAAAGTCCTGGGATCAATAGAAAAGAATGTCTGGGTTAAGATAAAGAATTGTGAAGACTCAAGTTCTTATTTGAACAGGAACCCTTCCGGTGCTAGGGTCAGAGAGAAGAGGTTGTAAAATGTTTCTTCTCAAACTTAAAGGCTGCGTGGATGTTAACGCCGGAGAGGCATGTTCGACCCCTGCTTCCCGTCACGGCCTGAAACAGTCTCTCAGGTTAAATTTTTAAAGAGCTCTGGCTGAGGAAGAAGTCCATTCAGATGTTTTGAAGGTGGGGGGCGGTGGGGGCTTAGAATTTTATTTTATTTTATTTTATTAATTTATTTAGTTTTTGAGACGGAGTCTTACTCTCTCGGCCAGGCTAGAGTGCTGTGGCACCATCTCAACTAACTGCAACCTCCACCTCCCAAGTTCAAGCGATTCTCCTGCCTCAGCCTCCTGAGTAGCTGGGATTACAGGCACCTGCTACCACGCCTGGCTAATTTTTATATTTTTAGTAGAGATGGGGTTTCGCCATGTTGGCCAGGCTAGTCTGGAACTCCTGACCTCAAGTGATCCACCCACTCCAGCCTTTTAAAGAATTTTATTTTTGGTTTACAAAGCCCTGGCTCATCTATTGGCCCATTCCTGGGCTGGCATACTTGCTGCCCAGCCGACTGAGTCAGGGGCTCTGAGATAACACCTGTCTTTTTATTATTGTTATTATTATACTTTAAGTTCTGGGGTACAGGCTGGGCGCGGTGGCTCACGCCTGTAATCCCAGCACTTTGGAAGGCCGAGGCAGGTGGATCACGAGGTCAGGAGATCGAGACCATTCTGGCTAACATGGTGAAACCCCATCTCTACTAAAAATACAAAAAAAAAATTAGCCGGGTGTGGTGGCGGGCGCCTGTAGTCCCAGCTACTCAGGAGACTGAGGCAGAAGAATGGCGTGAACCCGGGAGGCAGAGCTTGCAGTGAGCCGAGATCGTGGCACTGCACTCCAGCCTGGGCGACTGAGCAAGACTCCGTCTCAAAAAAAAAAAAAAAAAAAAGTTCTGGGGTACATGTGCGGAACGTGCAGTTTTGTTACATAGGTATACACATGCCATGGTGGTTTGCTGCACTCATCAACCCATCATCTACATTAGGTATTTCTCCTAATGCTCTCTCTCCCATTGCCCCCCACCCCCCAACAGGCCCTGGTGTGTGATGTTCCCCTCCCTGTGTCCATGTGTTCTCATTGTTCAACTCCCACTTATAAGTGAGAACATGTGGTGTTTGGTTTTCTGTTCCTGTGATAGTTTGCTGAGAATGATGGTTTCCAGCTTCATCCGTGTCCCTGCAAAGGACATGAACTCATCCTTTTTTATGGCTGCGTATATTCCATGGTGTATATGTGCCACATTTTCTTTATCCAGTCTATTATTGATGGACATTTGGGTTGGTTCCAAGTCTTTGCTATTGTGACTAGTGCTGCAAAAACATACGTGTGCATGTGTCTTTATAGTAGAATGATTTATAATCGTTTGGGTATATACCTAGTAATGGGATTGCTGGGTCAAATGGTCTTGAGCTATTCCCTGCCTGCGGCCATACCCACCCCTCCCTATGTCACCTGCACCCCTAGGTCAGAAACCTGCAAGGCTAGAGGGGCTGGGCCTGTGCCCCAGAGACCTGCTCAGCAATGTGAGCTCGGTGGTGTGAGTGATGCATATCTTAAAAAGTAACAGTGTGAGCTTGCACACCGGAAGGTTTTTTCTTTTCTTTTTCATTTTCTTTTCGGCCAGCAAAACCCCAGCAACATAACTGCACTTTAGAAGTATGAGGAAAATGTAATCATTCTTCATGGGAACACCACCTTTAAAGTGTTACCTCTTGGAGTGAACCCGGATGAACTACCCAACCAGAGCTCCTTCCCTGGTATTTTCTCCTGCACGTCTCCCCCGACCTCCCCATGTGGCATTGACTCTCTATCAATTAGCACTTTCTTTTTCCCCCGGCCACAGTCCTGGGCTGGGGTCAAGGGAGGGTGTGGACCCTAGGTCAGGGCAAGTAGGAGGACCCTGGGGGCTCATTTTGAGGAGCAAGAGGGTGCTGGAGCTGCCCGGGCATTTTGGCATCCTGAGGCAAGTCCGACTTGGGATGAAGCAGAGATGAAAAGAAAGCAGGGTCTTCCTGCTGTCTCAGACTCCAAAGACCCCTCTCCCTGTGAGCTTCCTGCTTCACCCCCATTACCTCCAAAAGAAAGGCCCTCCCCTGGACAATCTCCAGCCTCTGACATTTGGACGGCACTGCAGGTGAAGCTTCCCTCCTCTGACTGTCCATTATGTTCCAGTAGAGTCTAGACTCTGGCTGCCTTTCAGGGAGGGTGCAGGTCATTCTCGCCAGCCATAATAAAGATGCAACATCAGCTTCTGAAAGCCAGGCTTTGAGGCTTTTTATTTATGTTCTCACAGGTAAGCATTTGGAAGACTTCTGTTTCTAATTCATTTAGTTAGATGCCTTTTGCCTTTTTTCTTTATTTTTTTTTTAACGCTACCATTCTTTGGCTCCAAATATGAATTTCCATAATATTCTGCAGACCCTCTGGAACTGGCACCAAGAGGCTGTAACCTCCAGAATGAAAATTAAATTAATTGAAAAAGCCTTCTGAATTGTATCCAGGTGCCACAGGAAGCATCTTTTGAAGGCCACAAACTAGGCTGAAGAAGGGATGGGGAACTCACCTCTGGGGCAGCCTCCAAGTTTCCCATTTATTTCACCAGTGGAACCTCAAGAAATAACCATGTTCTGACCATTTCCGAGGGACCCACGTGGCCACGTTGCACATTTCAACCTAACCCTTGGTAGCTCCCAGCCTCCTGCGGAAACCTTCCATGTGTCTTTAATTTTTAAGAATTAGTTCTTCTTCTATTTATTTATTTATTGAGACAGAGTGTCACTCTGTTGTCCAGGCTGGAGTGCAGTGGCGCGATCTCAGCTCACCACCTCCCAGGTTCAAGCGATCCTTGTGCCTCAGTCTCCTGAGTAGCTACGGCTATAGGCACCCATCACCACGCCTGGCTAATTTTTGTATTGTTAGTAGAGATGGAATTTCACCATGTTGGCCAGGCTGGTCTCGAACTCCTGACCTCAACTGATCTGCCGGCCTCGGCTTCCCGAAGTGCTGGTATTACAGGTATGAGCCACCACCCACAGCCAAGGATTAGTTCTTCTGACTTTGGACTTTTCATACCCTGCTCTCTAAACCAGTTTTATATATTTTATACTGCACACACACGCAGGTTATAATTATATTCCATCTGCATGCACACACATACACATGCATGCACACACACACATGCATACACACACATACATGCACGTACACACACACACACACACATGCACACACTATTGCAGACTGGCATTTTCTCCCACTTTCTATGGGGGGATCTGTGGTTTCTTGCCCACGGGGCTTTGTTTACTGGCCTGGGAAATGGGTCTAAATACACAGCTGCAGAATTCAAAGGAGGACTGAAAATCAAACTACACAGCACAGAACATGGAACTCCATGGAACAGGAAGGAAAGCATCGGGGCAGGGGAGCTGTCAGAAAGAACCACTTCCAATGATAAGTGCATCTTTGAAGAAAATACATCTAGACTGGGCATGGTGGCTCACGCCTGTAATCCCAGCACTTTGGGAGGCTGAGGCAGGCAGATCACCTGAGGTCAGAAGTTCGAGACCAGCCTGGCCAACATGGTGAAACCCCGTCTTTATTAAAAATACAAAAATTAACCTGGTGTGGTGGTGCACGCCTGTAATCTCAGCTACTTGGGAGGTTGAGTCAGGAGAGTCGCTTGAACCCAGGAGGCGGAGGTTGCAGTGAGCCGAGATCACGCCATTGCATTCCAGCCTGGGTGACAGAAAAAGACTCTGTCTCAAAAAAAAAAAAAAAAAGAGAAAAAGAAAAAGGAAATATGTCAGTATGTCTAGACTGGGCACGGTGGTTCACACCTGTAATCACAGCACTTTGGGAAGCCAAGGTGGGTGGATCACCTGAGGTCAGAAGTTCAAGACCAGCCTGGCCAACATGGTGAAACACGGTCTCTACTAAAATTACAAAAAAAATTGGCCCGACGTGGTGGCAAGTGCCTGTAATCTCAGCTAGGCACAAGAATCCCTTGAACTTGGGAGGCGGAGGTTGCAGTGAGCCGAGATCGTGCGTCTTCACTCTGGCCTGGGTGACAGAGCGAGACTCTGTCTCAAAAGATAAATAAATAAATAAAATAAAAATAAAATATGTGTAGAGAGAAATTTTGGCATTCTTTCTGAGTGGCAAGATGCTTGGTGCTGTGCTGGTGGTGATATGGTTTGGCTCTGTGTCCCCGCCCAAATCTCATGTCAAACTGAAATCCCCAGTGTTGGAGGTGGGGGCCTGGTGGAAGGTGACTGGATCATGGGGTCAGATCCTTCATGAATGGTTTTGCACCACCCCCCTCAATTAAACCTCTTTCCTTCATAAATTAGGTAGTTCTTCATAGCAGTGCGAGAATGGGCTAATACAGGCTCCTATTGATTCTACATTATGGTGAGTTGTAGAATTATTTCATTATACATTACAATATGATAATAATAATAATAATAATGGAAATAAAGTGCACAATGTAATGTGCTTGAATCATCCTAAAACCATCCCTCCCACCCTTGGTTCTGTGGAAAAACTGTCTTCCATGAAACCAGTCCCTGGTGCCAAAAAGGTTGGGGACTGCTGCTCTCACCATCAAGGAGGTGGACACAGATCCCCACTTCTTCCAAAGTGTATGACATAAAAAATTAGGAAAAGAATAATTTCACTATGGAGGAGTCTCACAGACACAATTCAGATAGGATGAGTGGATGGATGGATAGGTGGATGGATGGATAGATGGATGGATGGGTAGATGTGTGGGTGGATGAATTGAGGGCGGGTGGGTGGATGGGGTGGATTGTGGGTGGATGAATGGATGGATGGATGAATGAGTGGATAGATGGAGGGTTGGATGAATGGGTGGGTGGATGTATGTATGTATGGATGGATGGATGGATGGATAAATACATGGGTGGGTGGGTGCATGGATAGACAGACGGATGAATAGATAGATGGGTGGCTGCTGGATGTTCTTATCTCCCTGTTCTCCCAAATCGTGACCAGCAGATGCTCTCCTGATGTCTAGATTATTCTTTTTTTTTTTTCCGAGACGGAGTCTCACTCTGTCGCCCAGGCTGGAGTGCAGTGGTGCGATCTCAGCTCACTGCAACCTCCGTCCCCCGGGTTTATGCCATTCTCCTACCTCAGCCTCCCAGGTAGCTGGGACTACAGGCGCCCGCCACCACACCCGGCTAATTTTTTTGTATTTTTAATAGAGACGGGTTTTCACCGTGTGTTAGCCAAGATGGTCTCGATCTCCTGACGTCCTGATCCACCTGCCTCAGCCTCCCAAAGTGCTGGGGTTACAGGTGTGAGCAACCGTGCCCGGCTTTTTTTTTTTTTTTTTTTTTTTTTTGAGACAGAGTTTTCCTCTTGTTGCCCAGGCTGGAGTGCAATGGCGTGATCTTGGCTCACCACAACCTCCACCTCCCGGGTTCAGGTGATTGTCCCGCCTCAGCCTCCTGAGTAGCTGGGATTATAGGCAGGCACTACCATGCCCAGCTAATTGTGTATTTTTAGTAGAGACAGGGTTTCTCCATGTTGGTCAGGCTGGTCTCGAACCCCCGACCTCAGGTGATCCACCCTCCTCGGCCTCCCAGAGTGCTGGGATTACAGATGGGAGCCACCGCACCTGGCCTGTAGATTATTCTTAGAGAGTCAGATTCAAAACGGATACATTTGCAGTATGATATATATGCACATGTATATTCCTGTACCATTACCCTGAGTCAGGTCAACTCTGCCACCCATTCAAGCTTAAGAATGTGACCTTCGGGAATGAGTAGCATCAGATCTTTCGTCCAGCTGCATTTGCCAGGGTGCAGCCCACTAGCGATTTTCTTTCATGTACCCCAACTGCTTGGCTCCTGCATCAACAACTCAGCTTTTTTCTCCCCAGGTTCCTACAGTGCTCTCTTCTTGGTGATTTCTCAACATGCCCGGTTATTCAACAAAGCTTTTTCATGTTTTTAAAAATATTGTGTTTATTTTCGCTTATTTTTATTTTTTGTAGAGATGAGGTCTCTCTATGTTGCCCAGGCTGGTCTCAAACTCCTGGACTCAAGAGATCCTACCATCTCAGCTTCCCGAGCCTCTGGGACCACAGGAATGTGCCACCATGTCCGGCTAATTTTATAATTTTAGAGATGGGGTCTATGTTACCCAGGCTGGTCTCAAACTCCTGGGCTCAAGTGATCCTCTGACCTCAGCCTCTTGAGTAGCTGGGACCACAGGACTGCACCACCATGCCCAGGTTATTTTATTTTAGAGACAGGATCTCACTATATTGCCCAGGCTGGTCTCAAACTCCTGGCCTCAAGCGATCCCCCAGTCTTAGCCCTCCCCAAGTCCTAGGATTACAGGGAGGAGCCACCATGCCCAGCCTCAACAAAGCTTTTTGAGTATCTGCTCTGTGGGATACAGCAGTAAAATCAAACAGCCGTGGCTCTGCTTCTGAGAGCAGCAAGTGTTTATTTAAATAGGCCTTAATTTATGTGTGTTTATTTAGATTTATTCGTGTTTATCTGAGCCTCCCAATAAGCTGTGGAGCAGTCACATCTTTGTTTGTACCTCAGCACCAGGCAGAGAGCCCAACAAAGAGAGGCAGCCTTTGAGAAGCTTAATTACTCAATTGAATGCATACACAACAAAAATTAGCTCACCCGAAAGGCTAGGCATTTAGATAATGAGGCTTCCTATCTTTCCATACAGACACACATGCACACACACATAGTATGCATGCATATATGTGCTATTAATGAGACTTCCAATCTTTCCATTGACCCACATGCACACACACATTTAGTATGCATGCTTATATGTGCCATGAGCAGAGTTGTATCTACTCCCCAAATTCGTGTGTTGAAGTTCTGTTCCCCATGTGTGTGTATTTGCAGCAAGGAAATAATTAAGGTTAAATGAAATCGTAAAGTTAGGACCCTATGCAGGAAAGTTAGTGCCTTTGTAAGAAGAAATACCAGAGGGCATGCTTGCTCTGTCTCTCCTCCATGTGAGAACACAGCAAACCAAGAAGAGAGCCCTCACCAGGAATTGAACCAACCAGCCCCTTGATCTTGGACTTCCCAGTCTCCAGAGCTGTGAGAAAATAAATTCATTTTGTTTAAGTACCCAGTCTATGCTATTTTATTATGGCAGCCTGAGAAGACTAAAAAGTATTTACATACGCGCTCCTGTCCACCATCCATCCATCCATTTCTCATGCACGTGTGAGACTACAGTTGCCTATCCTATATCCTTTCTTTCTTCCCTTATATTAAGAGACCTTGAATTTACTGATTTTGGCAACGTGACGGCTGAAAGACGATATCCTCATTCTTCTTTGCAGTTAGGTGTAACCAAAAATCTATGTTCTGGTTCATAAAATCAATGTAAACCAAAGTTATTGGGTGAAACTTCTGAGGAGTCCCTTAAGAGGGGGACTGGTGGCCAACAAGCCCAGTTTTCGCTTTCTCTGCATCATGCTGGGCCTGCCTGGAATAATGACATGATGTCTGGAGTTCCAGCAGCTAGCTTAGAGCACGAAGTCCTCCAGAGGGTAGAGGTCGTATTCCAAGAATGGCAGAATACATGGAGCACAGGTGCCAGGGTGGCTGGTGACACTGCAAGACAGCTGTGCCAGGCCCAGACCAACTCTCCTGACCTCATTACCGGACAGAAGAGTACGTTTTTAATCTTACCATTTAAAAAGTCAGGTTTGTTTCAGTGTTATTTAAATCACTTTTTATTTCTGGTCTCCACTGCCAGGGGCTGAGCCCAATTTATAGCAGAGACCTCCTGTGAGGTACCTGTTGGCAGCCAAGGCAGTTAAGAGGTGTCTGAGCCACACGCAATGTCTGCTGTACAGATGCTCAAATGAAGTTTCCTGAGTCACTGGGAGGATGGATGTACACATGGGTGGATGGGTGGGGGTTGTGGATGTGTGGGTAAATGGACAGACATCTGGATGCATGGATTGATTGAGAGATAAATGGGTAGATGAATAAATAAATGGGTGGATGAATGAATGCATGGACAAATGGGCGTGTGAGTGGATGGATGGGTGGGTGGATGGATGAATGGGTGAATAGATGGGGGGTTGGATGAATGGGTAGGTGGATATGTGGGTGGATGAATGAATGGATGGATAAACACATGGGTGGGTGGATGGATGAATGGGTGAATAGATGGAGGGTTGGATGAATGGGTAGGTGGATATGTGGGTGGATGAATGAATGGATGGATAAACACATGGGTGGGTGGGTGAATGGATGCATGAATGGGTGGGTATATAAATGGCTGGCTGGCTGGCTGGATGGATGGATGATAGATAAGGTTTTGGTAAATGGGTGGCTGAATGTATGGATGGATGAATAAATGGATGGATGGATGAATGGGTAGATGGGTGGGTGGGTAGATGGATGGATGGACAGATGGATGGGTAGATGGGTGGGTGAATGGATGAGTGGATGGATCGACGAGTGGGTGTATGCAGGGATGGATGGATGGATAGATGAATAGTTTGGTGAATGGGTGGGTGGGTGGATGTGTAGATGAATGGTTGTATCCATGAATGGATGGATAGATGAATAGTTTGGTGAATGGGTGGGTGGGTGGATGTGTAGATGAATGGTTGTATCCATGAATGGATGGATAGATGAATAGTTTGGTGAATGGGTGGGTGGGTGGATGTGTCGATGAATGGTTGTATCCATGAATGGATGGATAGATGGTTTGGTGAATGGGTGGGTGGGTGGATGTGTAGATGAATGGTTGTATCCATGAATGGATGGATAGATGAATAGTTTGGTGAATGGGTGGGTGGGTGGATGTGTAGATGAACGGTTGTATCCATGAATGCATGGATAGATGAATAGTTTGGTGAATGGGTGTGTGGGTGGATGTGTCGATGAATGGTTGTATCCATGAATGGATGGATAGATGGTTTGGTGAATGGGTGGGTGGGTGGATGTGTAGATGAATGGTTGTATCCATGAATGGATGGATAGATGAATAGTTTGGTGAATGGGTGGGTGGGTGGATGTGTAGATGAATGGTTGTATCCATGAATGGATGGATGGGTGGGTGTGTGGATGGATATGTGGATAGATGGATGGATAACTGGATGGATGGATAAATAGGTGCATGGATAGATGGATGGATGGGTGGCTAGAAAAATAGATGGATGAATAGATGGAAGGGTGAGTGGATGGATGGATTGACAGACTTACAAACAAGTAAATTTCTACCTGATATTTTTGTATTGTTGTATAACTTTCTAGGTGTTCATTCATTGAGGAACAACTGTGAAACAGGGGATCTGGATTCATTAGCCCACCTCTGCTGATGAGGAAACATCCTGGGGCCATTGAGCTTGTCAGTGGTGGGCTGGGATTAAAATCAAGAGCCCTTTGCTTCTGAGTCCAGGCCATTTGCAGCACGTTGCCTTGTGACTGCCTCAAAACCACAGGAATTTTCCTCAGAGTGTTCACAGCAGTCAAAGATAAAGAGTGTCTTGTAGCCCAGAGTTCATACATTGGAAATTTTATGGTTTGTGCCCATCAGTGCTGCAAATTATTTTTAAAACAATAATTTAATTTGGCAAAAACTTGATGTGTGATCCTATGTCTGTGTGTCTTTTTAATTTTCTTACCTGTAGCATTGGTTGAGTCTTCAGAAGAAATTAAAAGGCATTTGGGAAGTTGCATAATATACGAACAACTACTTTGTTGATGAAGCTTATGCTTGCATTTAGTTTGGCTCAGAGTCAAGAAAGAATCAACTTCCCAGAATACTGTATTTGAAGCAGGAATCCTGTTTACCCCTAAGTCTGCTTAGATAGGTAAACAACCTTGTGGGTTAGAACCAGTGGCCCGTTAGGACTGTATCCAAGACCTAAGGTTGAGTCTTGATCATGACAAGTGCTGACTATGATGGTCACAGTGCTGAATCTGAGAAAGCCATCCTAGGGTGTTCCAAAACATAGAATGTGACAGGAGAGCTGTTAATTTGTGTTTATCTGAGTTTTCCAACAAGCTAGGAGCAGGCTCAACTTTGTTTTTAACACGGTACCTGGCAGACAGCCCAATGTACAGACTGGGTACTTTAGATGCTTAACTGGTCAACTGAATGCAGGCAAGGCAAAAGTGAGCTGACCACAAAACACTAGGCAATAAAGCTCCCTATCTCTTTTGCCTGTGCACACACACACAAACACACACACATAAATGCACACACACATTATATATGTGTGAGAATGCTACACGGTAAAAGTTAGCTTACATATGAATTCTAAAATGCCTGATTGTTTCAGTTATTATGTATAAGTAGCTATCCCAAAATTTACTGGTTTAAAAAAGCCACTGTGGCTGGGCACAGTGGCTCACGCCTGTAATCACAGCACTTTGGGAGGCTGAGGCAGGCAGATCACGAGGTCAGGAGTTCGAGACCAGCCTGGCCAACATAGTGAAACCCATCTCTACTAAAAATACAAAAATTAGCCGGACATGGTGGTGCGTTGACTGTAGTCCCAGCTACTCGGGAGGCTGAGGCAGGAGAATTGCTTGAACCTGGGAGGCGGAGGATGTGGTGAGCCGAGATTCCACCACTGTACTCCAGCCTGGGCAACAGAGCGAGACTCCATCACAAAAAATAAATAAATAAAAATAATGTGCAGTCACAGCACATTTACAACCTGGTTTCTGAAGTCATGTGGCAATCCCTCTGCACAAAAGCAGCCACAAATATCCACCCAATTTCAAGGAAAAGGGAATCAGATTCCCACTCTTGATGGGAAGCACCAAGGTTCTGGAAGAGAGTGTGGGACAGAAATATTGCTGTGGCCATTTATGAAAAATATAATCTCTTCCAACAACAATATGTGCATCATTGTAGCTACAGAGCTGACGCAAGCACATTTAAGCACTGTAATGTAATAACATGAAAATTATGTTTATTTATCCAATAAACATTGACTTAGCAAATAGAGTGTTACAGATTGTCTCCTACATGCAAAGCATGCCAAGGTGAGTAAGTCCTTTTTCTTTCATCAAATAGCCCAATTGTTCCATTGAGGAAGAGCAGAAAACAAAACAAAACAGCACACCATCACCACCACCAAAAATAACAATGTATCTCACACAACGTGATATAGTCTACAGATGATGGACACAGAGTGCTGCGCAGAGTGCTGTGCGAGGAAAAAGGAGAAAAATGGAGGCCATGCTGGTGGAGAAATGTTTCACGAAGGAGACTGCATTTAAGCTGGGTTGTGCAGAACGTGTAGGAGTCTTCCGGATAGAAAATGCTCCATTTCAGAGAGCATACACACATGAGCAAAAACACAGACGCTGAGGGAAAAAATTATGACCTTAATGAGTAGGAAGAGAATTGGGAGGTGAGGGTGGGTAGGTAGTCTGGGATCAGGTGGGGATGATCTCTTGTGGCCAGAAGTTTGAGACCAACCTGGGCAACACAATGACACCCCATCTCTATAAAAAAAAAAAAAAAAAAAAAAGCAGGACATAGTGGTGCACACCTAGAGTCTCAGCTACTTGGGAGGCTGAGGTGGGATGATCACTTGAGCCCAGGAGTTCAAAGTTACAGTGAGCTATGATTGTGCCTCTGCACTCCAGCCCGGGTGACAGAGTGAGATCTTGTCTCTGAAAACAAATAAATAAGCATTTTTAAAAAATTTCTGCACTTGGGCTTTTAGAGGCTGTTCACGCCTTAGCTCCCTGGCTTGGAAACCTTCCCGGCTGCCATATGCATAAGCCTGAGCTGCCTCAGCGAAGGCTGAGAGACCAGTTGGAGCTAAACCAAGCTGCCCCAGCTGAGTCATCCAAACCAGCCTGCTCCTGGCCACCCGGCAGCTGAGCACTGACTCATGAGTGAATCCAGCTGACCCCAGAGCTGCCTCACTGAGCCAAACCTGAATAGCTGAGCCACAGAATCGGGAATGAACTAAATGGGTAGTGTTTTAAAGCACCACGTTTTGGGGTGGTTTGTTTTGCTGCAAAAGCTAATGGCTGTGTACCTAATGAGCTTCCCACCGTCGCCACTTCCCCATGCCAACACACACATTATGGAGAATTTGCCAGTTTTCAACGCTCTTCTAGGCACTGTGAGCGACACAAGATAAAGCATCCTCAAGGGCTTTGCAATCCTTTTTGGGGCTGGAGAAAGGGGAGGTCCACACACATGTTCAGTTTATGATCAGAAACTGTTTATCTGGCTTTGATTTCCATGCTTAGTCATCTTCTCACGATTAACACCAAACTGGCTAGTCTGTGGTTTGCAGATTCTTCCAACATTTAAGCAATATCCTTTGTTCGGTCTTGGTTGGCCATATATGGGCAGACAAAAATCCAACAGGATCACATTTATAGCCGCTTGAATTACAAGCCATGTATTTCTCGTATTTTATTGCACTAGAACCTTAAGCAGGCAGTAAGAACCACCATTTATAATACACTTTATGCCATCTTTCTCTCCGCATCATCTTATGAGGAAATCACTGACATCCCTAATATTCTACTGCACTAGAACCTTAAGCAGGCAGTAAGAACCATCACATTTATAATACACTTTATACCATCTATCTCTCCTCATGATCTTATGAGGAGTCATTCACATCCCTAATATTAAAAAAAAAAAGAACACAAGGAAATGAATCCAAGGCAGTTGACTCATATCTTGAAACCAAAAGAGCTCATCTTTGAACCTTTCTCTCTCTTCCAGGGTCAGATCAGGACACCTGCACATTCTGTTTGCAGGTTCTCGTCACCGGCAAATCAATGAACCGAATTTTAATTGATGTGTGTGCAGGTGTGCATGCATGTCTGTGTATGTGTGTGTGTTTAGGCATCCATCACTTTAACCCCATCATTGGTTC
The DNA here is from genome assembly GCF_028858775.2 of Pan troglodytes. NCBI lineage: Eukaryota > Metazoa > Chordata > Mammalia > Primates > Hominidae > Pan > Pan troglodytes. The sequence continues at coordinate 33,582,333 of NC_072422.2, forward strand.
TAGTTAATGCTTAACCCTGATTTCAAAGAAGCAGACAGATTTGTTACTCAATGTAATAAAACTACCTCTCCTTAACAGGGAATGATGTTAAGTCAACTTCAAAGATAAACGTGGGGCCGGGGGCTGTGGCTCAAGCCTATAATCCCAGCACTTTGGGAAGCCAAGACAGGTGGGTCATTTGAGGTCAGGAGTTCGAGACCAGCCTGGCCAATATGGTGAAACCCCATCTCTACTAAAAATACAAAAATTAGCTGGGCGTGCTGGCAGATGCCTGTAATCCCAGCTACTTGGGAAGCTGAGGCAGAAGAATCGCTTGAACCTGGGAGGCGGAGGTTGCAGTGAGCCGAGATCGCGCCACTGCGCTCCAGCCCAGCTGACAGAGACTCCATCTCAAAAATAAATAAATAAAAAATAAAGATGGGAAAGTTTTTGGTTCCAGACAGGATTATTTCATGACGCCCAAGCAAATTTAGATTTTGAAATATAACAAGACATGGTAAAATGTACCGCTTTTCCAAATTAGTTTTCCGCATAATGTTTATAAATTGTAATTTTATATTTTTTCTTTAAATTTCCTTTTGAGATAATTAAAGAGTCTAAGGAAGATGCAAGTACACAAGAACCCCACCTAGAGTTTCATTTGCCCTTAACCCAGCTTCATTTTCTATTAGGATTGGGGTGCAATATCACAGCCAGGTCACCAACACTGGTGCACTTCTGATAACAAGACTACAGACATCGATCGGTTGCCACAAGTTTAATAGCTTTATGTCAACACATCTTCATTAACTCCAATATACACAAAGCATTACAGAGGAATATTTATCAGCCAATCCAGAACTATTTATGGAATGGTCAGCTCTGTGCTGGATTCTGGGAGAAATACCTAGCAATTGTTTCATCGGGTCATGTTGCAACGTCTTCCAACTTGAGGGCTGAAGGAGTGCTTGCAGGTCAATGCTGAAGGGTCTTGTTGCTCCATGCACACACAGTAATAAAAAGCTGTGCTAGGGCCGGGCACGGCGGCTCATTCCTGTAATCCCAGCACTTTGGGTGGCCAAGGTGGGTGGATCACCTGAGGTCATGAGTTCAAGACCAGACTGGTCAACATGGTGAAACCCCATCTCTACTAAAAATACAAAAATTTGCCAGACGTGGTGGTGGGTGCCTGTAATCCCACCTACTTGGGAGGCTGAGGCAGGAGAATCGCTTGAACCCAGGAGGCGGAGGTTGCAGGGAGCCGAGATCGCGCCATTGCACCCCAGCCTGGGCGACAGTGCAAGACTCCATCTCAAAAAAAAAAAAAAAAAATCTGTGTGATAGTTCCAGGAATTCATGAGAAGGAAGAAGAATTTAGATTCCCTTGGGTTACTTTCAGGAATTAGTTCTGGTTTGTTTATCGGGCCAAACAAACCAGGGTAGATGTAAAGTGGCCCCATCAAAACCATCCTACGGAACACTTTTCCACTGCTGGCGGGAATGTAAACTAGCACAACCACTATGAAAAACAGTGTGGAGATTCCTTGAAGAACTAACAGTAGAACTACCATTTGGGGAAGCCGTCTCACTGCTGAGTATTTACCCAGTGGGGGAAAAAGTCATTATAGGAAAAAGGCACTTGCACACACATTTATAGCAGCACAATCCACAACCGCAAAGCTAGGGAAGCAAATCTAAGTGCCCATCAACCAATGCGTGCATAAACAAAATGTGGTATATATACACCATGGAATACTACTCAGACATAAAAAGGAATGAAATAATGCCTTTTGCAGCAACTTGGATGAAGCTGCAGGCCATTATCCTTTCTTTTTTTTTTTTTTTTTTTTTGAGATGGAGTTTTGCTCTTGTTGCCCAGGCTAGAGTGCAATGGTGCAGTCTTGGCTCACTGCAACCTCTGCCTCCCAGGCTCAAGCGATTCTCCTGCCTCAGCCTCCCGAGTAGCTGGGATTACAGGCATGCACCACGACGCCCAGCTAATTTTTTTGTGTTTCTAGTAGAGATGGGGTTTCTCCATGTTGGTCAGGCTGGTCTCAAACTCCCGACCCCAGGTGATCCGCCCGCCTCAGCCTCCCAAAGTGCAAGGATTACAGGTGTGAGCCATCACACTTGGCCCTGGAGGCCATTATTCTAAGTGAAGTAACTCAGGAATGGAAAACCAAATATCGTATGTTCTCATCTGTAAGTAGGAGCTAAGCTATGAGAATGCAAATGCACGATAATATTATGGAACTTGGGGACTCAGGGGTAAGGGTGGAAGGTGGGTGAAGATAAAAGACTACATATTCGGGCTGGGCGTGGTGGCTCATGCCTGTAATCCCAGCACTTTGGGAGGCCGAAACAGGCAGATCACCTGAGGTCAGGAGTTTTTGAGACCATCCTGGCCAACATGGTGAAACCTCATCTCTACTAAAAATACAAAAATTAGCTGGGTGTGGTGGCATGTGCCTATAGTCCCAGCTACTTGGGAGGCTGAACCAGGAGAATTGCTAGAACCTGGGAGGTGGAGGTTGCAGTAAGCCGAGATCACGTCACAGCACTGCAGCCTGGGTGACACAGCGAGATTCCATTTCAAAAACAGACAAACAACAACTACATATGGGATACAGTGTACATTGTTCAGGTGACAGGTGCACTAAAATCTCAAAAATCACCACTAAAGAATTTATCCATGGAACCAAAAACCACTTCTACCCCCAAAACAATTGAAATTAAAAAAAAAAAAATCTGTCACACAACAGGGGATGTGTGAGCAAAGGCAGGAAGGAACAGAGCCCTGGGAAGGAGAAGGGATCACCGAGATGACAGGGAGGGCAGGATCCTATCAGTCAGTGTCCAGGCAGGCAATGGTGGGAAGGGCCATTCAGGGGTGGGGAGGCCATGGTCAGGAGCTTCTGTGCTGGGCCTTGGGGCCACAGAGAGCTGAGCTGGGGTGACGTGCGGAGCCTGGGCTCAGAATCAGGTGGTGCAGCCATTGGGAGGGGTGTGCTGCCGCCTGAGGGACTCGGAGGAGACTAGAGGGTATGAATGAGATTCCTGGGAGTGGCATAACAAATGACCACAAACAGTGGCATAGAACAACAGGAACTGATCGGGCGTGGTGGCTCACGCCTGTTATCCCAGCCCTTTGGGAGACCGAGGTGGGCGGATCGCCTGAGGTCAGGAGTTTGAGAGCAGCCTGGCCAACACGACAAAACCCGTCTCTATTAAAAATACAAAAATTAGCCGGGTGTGGTAGTGCGCACCTGCAATCCCAGCTACTTGGGAGGCTGAGGCAGGAGAATCACTTGAACCCAGGAGGCAGAGGTTGCCGTGAGCCGAGATAGCATCACTGTACTGCAGCCTGAACGACAGAGCAAGATTCTGTCTCAAACACAAAACAAAACAACAACAGGAATTTATTCTCTCCCAGTTCTGGAGAGCAGCAGTCTGAGATCAAGGGGTGGGCAGGGCTGTGCTTCCTCTGGAGGCCCCAGGGGAGGATCCCCCCTGCCCCTCCCAGCTCCTGGGGGCTGCAGGCATCCCTGGGCTTGTGGCCGCATCACTCCAGTCTCTGCCTCCGTCTCCACCTGGCCTTCTCCTCTGTGTCTGTCTTCATCTCCTCTTGTTATAAATACAGCAGTCACTAAATCAGGGCCCACCCTAGTGACCTCAACTGCAAAGACTGTTGTGAGCTGAATTCTGTCCTCTAAATTTATCAGTTGACGTCCTAACTCCCAGGACTGCAGGGTGTCACTGTGTTTGGAGATATGGTCTTTAAAAAGGTGATTAATATAAAATGAGGTCATTACGGTGGGTCCTAATCTGATATGATTAGTGGCCTTATAAGAAGAAGATATTGGGACACTGACATGAGCTCCCTCCAGGAAAATCCCTCCTGCCCCTCCTAGCTCCTGGGGGCTCTAGGCGTCCCTGGGCGTGTGGCCAGATCACTCCAGTCTCTGCCTCCATCTCCACGTGGACTTCTCCTCTGCATCTGTGTCTCCTCTTCTGTCTCTTACAAAGATACCTGTCATTGAGTGGAGGGTCCACCCTATGCCATGATGATCTCATCTTGATTTGTTGCTGCAGTTGTTATTGAGATGTAGTCTCGCTCTGTCACCGAGGCTGGAGTGCACCGAGGTAATCTCAGCTCAAAGCAACCTCTGTCTCCCGGGTTCAAGCGAGTCTCCTTCCTCAGCCTCCCAAGCAGCTGGGACTAGAGGCGCCTGCCACCACACCCAGCTAATTTTTGTATTTTTAGTAGAGACAGGGTTTCGCCATGTTGGCTAGGCTGGTCTCGAACTCCTGACCTCAGGTGTTCTGCCCGCCTCAGCCTCCCAAAGTGCTGGGATTACAGGCGTGAGCCACCGGGCCCGGCCTTCATCTTGAGATTCTTAACTCAATTACATCTGCAAAGACCCCTTTTCCAAATAAGTTCCCATTCGCAGATTCTGGGGATGAGAACGTGGACATATCTTTTAGGAGGACCACTGTACAGTCCACTACAGTTCTATCCAGTTGCTTCCAGAGGCTCTAGCGGAGGCTCCTTTTTGCCTCTCCCAGCCCCTTGTGGCTCCAGGAGTCCCTGGCCTTGTGGCCATCTTATCTGTCTCTGCCTGCATCTCCACGTGACCTTCTCCTCTGTGTCTCTGTCTGTGTCTCTTCTTCCGTCTCTTAGAAGGATGCCTGTCATTGGATTTAGGGCTCACTCTCATTCATCTTAACAAATGCATCTGCAAAGACCCTATTTCCACATAAGGTCTCATTCTGAAGTCCCTGCGAGACAGGACTTTGGAAGGGCCACTGTTCACCCCAATACAGGTTTTACTGTCAAATTTCAGTCCCCTAGATCGGCCAACACTATTTAGAAACTCACAGGGCTGAGTCCTTCGATACAGTCTCTAAAAATCAACTCCCAGGGCAGAAAGTGGACGTAGAACGGTGAAAAGAGGACTATAGTCCAGGGATATAGATTAAGCACAAAAATTACATGTCAAGGGCTGTCCCCCCTTGAAAGTCACAGGACAGGGCCGGGCGCAGTGGCTTACACCTGTAATCCCAGCACTTTGGGAGGCCGAGGCGGGTGGATCACAAGGTCAGGAGTTCGAGACCAGCCTGGCCAATATGGTGAAACCCTGTCTCTACTAAAAATACAAAAATTAGCCAGGCATGGTGGCATGAGCCTGTAATCCCAGCTACTCAGGAGGCTGAGGCATGAGAACTGCTTGAACCTGGGAGGTGGAGGTTGCAGTAAGCCGAGATCATGCCACTACACTCCAGCCTGGGTGACAGAGCAAGACTCCATCTCAAAAAAAAAAAAGAAAGTCATAGGACTAAGAATGAAAAGCCCATTCAACTGGGGTTCTATCTTCTAGTACTGTCGTGCCAGGAAAATTCAACTCTTGAAAATAGATAACTATAAAAGGCATTGACTTCTGGCTCTGATTCCTAGAATGTTGCCGTTCTGTTTTAAAAGTCAAATTAAAGCCATTTTGTCTGAAAGCCTCCTAACATGCTTTTTGGAATAAATGGAGTAATAAACATTATTCTAGCAGAGGACTGATGGTATTCCAAATTATCCTCAAGAAGAGCAAATAAAATATAGAGATGAATTTGGCGGACAATTTTCTTCACATGAGGTTTCAATGTTTGTACGGTTTTGAACTGGGAGTTTTCACATAAAAACATGGGGCTTAATTTCTTACCGTCAGCATTTTTTGTTGGGAGAGATCACTTTTTTTCTCGTCTGTCTGCGGAGATGCTGTTGTACTGCATGTCACAGTTGGAAAATTCAGCTTCTTTTTTGTTTAATTTACAGAAGAGTGGTTGAAATATTCTTTATACTTAACATATAAAGAATATTTTTAATGTACAGAAAAAATTTAAAGAAAATGTAGTCAGGGGAGGAAAAGTATGAGGAAAAAAAAGAGCATAAGAAGCAAAATATTGCAGCCAAAAGTCACAGAAAATGTTTTGCGATGGAAACCATTTCCTTTTTAGATGCCACGGCAAGGACGGGCACGGTGGCTCACGCCTGTCATCCCAGCAATTTGGGAGGCCGAGGCGGGCAGATCACTTCAGGTCAGGAGTTCAAGACCAGCCTGGCCAACATGATGAAACCCTGTCTCTACTAAAAATACAAAAATTATCTGGGCATGGTGGTGCATGCCTGTAATTCCAGCTACTCAGGAGACTGAGGCAGAAGAATCACTTGAACCCAGAGGCGGAGGTTGCAGTGAGCTGAGATTGCGCCACTGTATTCCAGCCTGGGTGGCAAAGCGAGACTGTCTCAAAAAAAAAAAGAAAGAAAGAAAGGAATATTTTTAAAGAAAAATGTTAATGTAAAGAAAATATATGCAGGGGAAGGAAAATATGAGAAAAAAAGCATAAGCAGCAAAATATTGCAGCCAAAAGTCACAGAAAATGTTTTGCAATGGAAACCATTTCCTTTTTAAATACCACTGCATGGAAATGATGGGAAGTGGAAAACACCTCATTTGTAGTGGTCACCACAGGGCCAGCAAGCATGCTTAATCTGGCTCTAATTTTATATCCCAAGGGCACACCAGGAGTGTGGGTGTTCATTATGCCGTTTGAAGAGAAATGGAAGCCAAAGGCATGAGGCTCCTCCAGTGAGGAGAGGTCCCAGGGGTGGCCTTGGCTGGGTGGACTCTTCTGTGAGCCTCCGCAGCGATGCTTGGGACTCAGGCTGGGGCCTGAGAAGGGTGCAATCAGCCCAGGTCCTGGGGCTGCTTCTTGCTGATGACTGTCACCACTGAGATATGTACAAATCAAGTCAGGGTGCCCCTTCACTAAATGTGTGTGTATGTGTGTATACATTCAGACACACATGCAAATGTGAGTGGGCACGTGTTTGAGACATAGCATATATAAGAAGTGCAAATGTATATGTAGAGATACATAGAGATACATGGATAAATGGATATAGATACATTAATGCATAGATAGGTAAATATCAATACATGGATTGATAGAGATCCAAATAGATACATGGACAGATGATTGCTAAATAGATATAGATACATGTATGGATATATTGATAGAAAGAAGTAGATTCATGGATAAATGATGGATAGAGGTAGATACATGGATGAATAGGCAGACAGGTAGGTAGATAGATAGATAGATGGATAGAGATAGATGAATGGATAGATACGTAGATACATAGTTATGGATAGATATATAGATGATAGATATGGATAAATGGATGAATGGATAGATATATAGATAGAATAGGTAGATATATAGATGATAGATATGGATAGATAATATAGATGGATAAATGGATATATAGATATAGATAGATAAATGCATAGGCAGATAGACATATAGATAGATATGGATAGATATATAGATAGATATGGATAGATGGATGAATGGATACATAGATAATAGAGAGACAGAGACAGAGAGAGAGAAAGAGAGAGAGAGACACATAGAGATACAAATACATGAGAGGCCAAGTGCTATGGCTCAGACCAGCATATTGGGAGGCCAAGGCGAATGAATTGCTTGAGCCCAGGAATTTGAAACTAGCCTGGACAACATAGCAAGACCCCATCTCTACAAAAAATTTTAAAACTAGCAGGAAATGGTGGTGCACCCCTATAGTCACAACTACTTGGGAGGCTGAGGTAGGAGGATTGCTTGAGCCCAGGAATTTGATGCTGCAGTGAGCTATGATCACGCCACGGCAGTCTGGCTGGGGCGAAAGGGCAAGACCTTGTCTCTAACGAAAAAGAAAAAGAAGCAGATGACAGATAGACAGATGGATATAGGTAGATACCTACGGAGAAATAGATAGACAGCTAGATCAATATATGAGACAGAGAGAAAGAGAGCGAGCGAGCAAAACAGAGAGAGAGTGTATGTGTGCGTTTGAAGCTAAGACAGGGTTTCTCAGCCTCAGCACTGTGGACATTCGGGTCTGGATCACTTTCTGAGGTGAGGCCATCCTATGCACTGTATGGGAAGCCCCTGAGGCCATGGGAATAGGCTCGGGGCTGCAGTAAGGAACGGATCCACCACTAGAGCCTCCAGAAGGAACCCACCCTGCCCACACCTTGATTTCAGACTTCTGCTTCCAAAACTGCGACAGAATGAATCCCAGTTGTAAGCCACTTGGTGTGTGACGGCTTGCTACAGCAGCCCTGGGAAATGGATACAAGGGGGATGAGACACATTCTAATATACTTTCCAGCAAAGCAAGTCTGAGTCGATGTTCTTTTTTATTTTTTTTTGAGACGGAGTCTCACTCTTGTCGCCCAGGCTGGAGTGCAATGGTGCGATCTCAGCTCACTGCAACCTCTGCCTCCCGGGTTCAAGCGATTCTCCTGCTTCAGCCTCCCGAGTAGCTGGGATTACAAGTGCCCGCCACCATGCCTGGCTAATTTTTCTATTTTTAGTAGAGACTGGGTTTTGCCATGTTGGTCAGGCTGGTCTCCAACTCCTGATCTCAGGTGACCACCGGCCTGGGCCTCCCAAAGTGCTGGGGATTACAGGTGTGAGCCACCGTGCCCAGCCCCTGGGGTCCCTTTTGTAAGGGCACTGATCCCCTTCATGAGGTTCCACCCTCATGATCATACCACCTTCTAAAGACCCCACCTCCTAGCACCATCACTTTGCGGCACAGAAATTTAGGGGAAAAACAAGCATGCAGTTTATTGTGATCAAGGAGCAAGCCCTCTAACAACGCTGGAGAATTTATCGCTCACAGTCCTGGAGGCTGGAGGTCCAAGGCAAAGATGTGGCAGATTCAGTGTCTGGTGGGGACCCACTTCCTGGTTCCTAGATGGCGCCTTCTGGCTGTGTCCTCACATGCTGGAAGGGGCAAGGGAGCTCTCTGGGGCCCCTTTTATAAGGGCACTCATCCCATCCATGAGGCCCCACCTTCACGACCTCATCACCTCCCAAAGGCCCCATGTCCGAACACCATCAGCTTGGAGGTGAGGACATCAAAATAGAAATTTTGGGGAGATATGAACATTCGGACCATAGCAAACTTTATATGCTAATTCCTAATAGGCTTACAATCATCATTTTTTTAAAAAAAGATCACTGAACTCCCATGAAACTCCTTATCACCCCCTTTGACTTGGACGTCTGATCTGTTTTTAAGTATTTCATTTAAAATAGGAAGTTTTTCACCTCCTGGGACCACACATTCTACCTGTTCAATGTTTTTGACAGGTAAGCAGTCAGGAAACATTTGTTAATAACCATGCATGGGGAACACCGTTACTCAAGTCATCTCGCTTCTTTGCCTTTAAAATTACCTTTTCTGGGCCAGGCGTGGTGGCTCACGCCTGTAATCCCAGCACTTTGTGAGGCCAAGGTGGGCGAATCACGAGGTCAGGAGATCGAGACCATCCTGGCTAACACGGTGAAATCCCATCTATACTAACAATACAAAAAATTAGCCAGGTGTGGTGGCGGGCGCCTATAGTCCCAGCTACTCGAGAGGCTGAGGCAGGGGAATAGCCTGAACCTGGGAGGCAGAGGTTGCAGTGAGACGAGGTTGCACCACTGCACTCCAGCCTGGGCGACAGAGCGAGACTCCATCTCAAAAAAAAAAAAAAAAAAAATTACCTTTTCTTTCTTGTTACTCCCTCTGCTGAAAACATTTGGAGGTGAATCACACAAAACTGTTTGAACCAATTGATGACTTTAAAAATTCATATTAGCAAAGACAACTTTTACTCAAGATAAATTAAGAACCAACATCTAGGTTAAATTCTCTTTTCTAAAGGGAAATTAAGTTTTAAAAACTTAATCCTCGGCCAGTCGTGGTGGCTCATGCCTGTAATCCCAGCACTTTGGGAGGCCGAGGGGCGTGGATTTCCTGAGCTCAGGAGTTCAAGACCAGCCTGGGCAACAAAGTGAAATCCCATCTCTACTAAAATACAAAAAATTAGCTGGGTGTAGTGGCACGCACCTGTAATCCCAGCTACTCGGGAGGCTGAGACAGGAAAATCACTTGAACCTGAGAGGTGGAGGTTGCAGTGAGCCAACATTGCACCATTGCACTCTAGCCAGGGCAACAGAGCAAGACTCCATCTCAAAAAAATAATTAAAAAAAATCCTCACACTGGGATGAGACACCCAACATCTGGAAGACATTGGGTCTCACCAATTACATAAAAGGTCATGTGTCCTTCATACCTCATGGCAGGCTGTTCGGGAACCAAAGAAATCCAATAAGGCTGACACATGTCTGTTGCTCTCCTTGGAAGAAAACATTTGCAAAGTCAGGGGGAAATTTCAGATTTTATTTATTTATTGTGATGACCAAAAGCAACCAAACATGATCAACTTCCTCTTTTTTTTTTTTTTTTTTGCATTTGCCATTCTTCCTTAACAAGAACATGGTAACTGCAGGTATATAACAGGAAGGAGACCAGTGGGGGCTAGTTCCAAAGACATGAGCCTAATAAGGAATGGAAAAGCCATTTCTTCTCCAGGAAGGTAACTGCCATTTTTAACAGTTTTATCTCATTTCCCCAACCTCCCTGCTATGGACCATGTTCAGATCTTCATGAGCCTGGGCTCCTTCCACCAGCTTCTCAGCACTGCTCTCCAAGGTGTGGTCCCTGGATCAGCAGCATCAGCATCCCCTTGGTGCTTACTGGAGATGCAGAATCTCAGGCCTCGTGTCCCAGGCCTCCTCAATCAGAGTCTGCACTTCAGCCAGACTCCCCAGTGATTCCTGCACCCAATAGAGACTGGGAGTCCTGAGAGTTGTCCTGGTGCTGTGGAGTCCAAAGTTCCTGAGGCTCACTGCATAACAACCAATCATTCACGAGACAAAAAGTTAGAGCAAGAAAAGCATCTTTATTTGGAGAGCCAGCAAGTCAGGAAGATACTGGACCCATGTCCTAACGAACCATCTTTAAAGGCATGAATCTCAAGCTTCTTTGTACATTGAAGGGGTACACTGAAGGGGAACAAGGAGGAGACTGAGGTGAGGGGGGTGGCTGGTGACCACAGACACTTGGGCATCAGCAGGGGCCCAAGGAGATTGCAAAACTTTGTCCTTGCTCAGGTCACAGCGCTCCTACAAGTCTTCAACATAACATTGTTACTTGTGTGCATGCCCTTCTTATCTCCTCAGAGGTTAGTTTTGGAAAGGAACTCTTATCATCCTTGCTTTCCAGTTAAACTGTAATCTAAATTCTTTCCATGATTAACTTGGCCCGTGTTAATCTGCTTTAGGCAGAAGTGCCTAAAAGCAGTTAGCTTGAGGAGTCCGAAGCAAGATGGAGTCAGCTATGTTCGATTTCTCTCCCTATTACACTGGCAACCCATTCTATCCTCTTCTGAGAGGCCGAGTGTTTCAAAATCTGGGCCTCTCAGTGGCTTTCAGGATAAAGTCTAGCTGTGTTTAGAACTTAGCAGGGTGCAGCCCTCTGCTCAGGACCCTGCATGTGTGGCATGGTGTCCTCACTCTCTCCTTACAATAAAGGTAGACAAAAAATAAAAACAGTTCTTTTCTTTCTCTTTACTCTCACTCATTAAAACAAACAAAATGAAAGAGAGAGAGAAAGAAAGAAAAGAAAGAAAAAGAAAGGAAAGAAAGAAAAAGAAAGAAAGAAAGAAAAGAAGGAAAGAAAGAGAGAAAGAAGGAAGAAACGGGGGGGTAGGAGGAATGGAGGAAGGAAGGAAGGAAGGAAGGGAGGAAGGGAGGAAGGGAGGAAGGGAGGAAGGGAGGGAGGGAGGAAGGGAGGAAGGAAGGCCGGCCATTGCCAGCACATGGCACCTGCTCCCCTCTGCAATTTCAAATCGATCACCCAAGAAAACATCCCGTCCACATAATTCCTAAAACATAAAAGTCCATTTTCAAATCACAAAATAAGTAAATGTTTCTATGGGAAAGCCATCGTTCTTCCTTTTTCTCTAAACACAGCCCCAAAATAAGTATTTATCTTTCTCAGGGGAGAGTCCTTCTCTTATAGCCTGATCCAATGAAGGCTTTCCCTCTGGGTGAACTCTGCGGGGCTTTGTTTCTTTGCTTTGGGACCTCTGAAAAACAGACGTATCATGCAATGAATTTACAAAAGCAGCAGATAAAACCCACCCACGCTGTCTCGCAGCCCTGATCTCTTCCAGTTGCCTGCTTTGTCACTAGAACAGACTCTGCAGGCCACTGGGCTCAGGGGGCTTCCCACCGGGTTCTTGCCTTTGGCAGATGTTTTCTTCGGCTAAACTTGGCTTAGACAAAGGATGAGGAGCTGAAGTTGAGTAAAGATTACTGTTGTGGCATGGGTGTTTTAGAAACTATGACAGAGGCTGGGCACCGTGGCTCACGCCTGTAATCCTAGGACTTTGGGAGGCTGAGGCAGGCGGATTGCCTGAGCTCAGGAGTTCGAGACCAGCCTGGGCAACAACGGTGAAACCCTGTCTCTACTAAAATACAAAAAATTAGCCGGGCGTGGCAGCATGCGCCTGTAGTCCCAGCTACCCGGGAGGCTGAGGCAGGAGAATCGCTTGAACCCAGGAGGTGGAGGTTGCAGTGAGCCGAGATCGCATCACTGCACTCCAGCCTGGGCAACAGAATGAGACTCCATCTCAAAAAAAAAAAAAAAAAAAAAAAAACCATGACAGAACTGAAAAGTTTTGTATCAGGTGGCAAGTTTATATTTTCAAAGCTACATGCCATTTGCAATGGATAATTTTAAGACGTAGCACAGAAATAGAAGAATAACTGCAGAAATAAAAATAGTGTATGTGTTTAGCCTGAGCCAGTCACAATGATGAGGACTATTTTCTTTTTGTCATTGACAAAAATTAGATATGCTTCTGATATACAACATAACATTCCATTCATATACTGAAATATGTATCCATTATGGGATGGGTAACTAAAACTAATTAACATATTACCATAAATACTTTTTTTTTTTTTTTTTTTTAGATGGAGTCTGGCTCTGTCATGCAGGCTGGAGTGCAGTGGTGTAATCTCGGCTGACTGCAACCTCTGCCTCCTGGGTTCAAGCAATTCTCCTGCCTCAGCCTCCCAAGTAGCTGGGACTATAGGTGCCTGCCACCACGCCTGGCTAAATTTTTGTATTTTTAGTAGAGATGGGGTTCCACTGTGTTAGCCAGGATGGTTTCAATCTCCTGTCCTCGTGATCCACCCCCCTCACCCCCTCAAAGTGCTGGGATTACAGGCGTGAGCCACCATTCCCAGCCCATACTTATTTTTTTAATGTAGTGAAAACAGTTAAAATCTACTGTCTTAGTGGTTTTCAAGTATGCAGTACATTGATATTAACTACAATCACCACATTGTGCAATATATCTCTTGAACTTATTCCTTAGGTCTAACTGAAATGTTCTGCCCTTTTATTATAATGTGGTGGAAGGTATCTGAGTTACCAGTGATGAATCCATACAGGCCTGCAGCCACTGGAATTCTTGCCTCCTCAGAAGAAAGAATTTGACTGAGGGCCATAAGGCAGAGAGAGAGACCCGGGCAAGTTTCAGAGCAGGAGTGGAAGGTTTTTGTTTTTGTTTTTGTTTTGAGACAGAGTCTCGCTCTTGCCACCCAGGCTGGAGTGCAGCAGTGCGATCTCGGCTCATTGCAACCTCCACCTTCCAGGTTCAAGTGATTCTCCTGCCTCAATCTCCTGAGTAGCTGGGATTACAGGTGTGCGCCACCATGCAGGGCTAATTTTTGTATTTTTAGTAGAGACGGGGTTTCACCGTATTGGCTAGGCTGGTCTCGAACTTCTGACCTTCTGATCCACCCACCTCAGCCTCCCAAAGTGCTGGGATTACAGGCATGAGCCACTGCGCCCAGCCGAGTGGAAGTTTATTTTAAAAGCTTCAGAACAGAAAAGAACGGAAGTACAGTTGAAGGAGACCCAAGCAGGCACCCTGAAGAACAAGTGTGGTGTTTAACTTTACAGGACCTTATAGGCTGGTCCACTTCTAGCATCTTGTATCCCTTTCCCATCATTCTTCCCCTAGGGTGAGCTGCCCGCATGCACAGTGCCCTCCTTATGCTTGGGAGGTGAGCATGAGGTTTAGGAAGTTGTAGTGTGCCCATATCTGAGGCTTTCTTCCTGTTTCCAGTGGAGTGACCTCAGAAGGTCATATTCCGCCATGTTTTCTCCTAATGTGCATGCTTAGGAAGCTGTGTTTCCACGGCACTTGCACTCAATGAACAATTGAGTGTGACAGGTGTGGAACATCAGGAAATGGTCTCTCCCTGCCACAGGCTGCCAATTTTTTTTTTTTTTTTTGACACTGAGTCTCACTCTATCGCCCAGGCTGGAGTGCAGTGGCATGATCTCAGCTCACTGCAACAACCTCTGCCTCCCGGTTTCAAGCATGGGATTACAGGCATGCACCACCATGTCTGGCTAATTTTGTATTTTTAGTAAAGATGGGGTTTCACCATCTTGGCCAGGCTGGTCTTGAACTCCTGACCTCGTGATCCACCTGCCTCGGCCTTCCAAAGTGCTGGGATGACAGGCGTGGGCCACCGTGCCCAGCCGCCAATTTATCATTTTTTAGAGAGGCAATGCGATCATCGCTGAACCAGCACCTGGCATTGCTGGTGGGTGGAAGAGCCCTCTCCTGCCCGCCCATGCCTGTCTAGTGGCCTGTAATACTCTGACCAACATCTTCCCATGCCCCACCCATGCCCATCCCCTGGTAACCACCACTGTGCTCTCTGCTTCTGTGAGATCAAGGTTTCTAGACTTTTACATAGGAATGAGATCATGTGGTACTTGTCTTTCCATGCCTGGCTTATTTCACTGAACACAATATCCTTCAAATTCACCCGTGTTGTTGCAAATGACAGATGCTCTTTTTTTTTTTTTTTTTTTTTTTTTTTGAGACGGAGTCTCACCCTGTTGCCCAGGCTGGAGTGCAGTAGCATGATCTTGGCTCACTGCAACCTCCACCTCCTGGGTTCAAGCACTTCCCTGCCTCAGCCTCCCAAGTAGCTAGGATTACAGGCACCTGCTACCACACTTAGCTAATTTTTGTATTTTTAGTCGAGACGGGGTTTCACCATCTTGGCCAGGCTGGTCTCCAACTCCCGACCTCAGGTAATCTGCCCACCTTGGCCTCCCAAAGTGCTGAGATTACAGGAGTGAGCCACCGTGCCCAGCCACTCTGACATTCTTGAATCACCCACACTCACGGGCCATTGGACCCTCCCTGCAGGGCCACACCTTGGGCTCCCATCCCCCTGTGGCTCACTGCTCCTTCCCAAACACCGCACCTGCAAAGGAGGATGCAGGCACACGTGCAAATCATGGAGGTTTCCAAGAAGCAGGATCTGTCCCTCCTATATCACCAATGTAAACTGCAAAGTCAATTACTGTGCCAACACATATAGTCTATTGATGTCTCAGAAAATAATGAAGAGCCTCAAATAATGCCTCTGGCCCTACTGGGTATTGATACAGGGTGTTTTTTAAAGGTGGGCGGTAGTAGGTGGGCAAAGGAGAGAGGAGAAGGGATTTGGGAGGTGGGACTGGGACTCTGCATAGTTCAATCACTCTCTGGTCTGCTGTCATCTCCAGGGTCTGGGACGCTTGTATAAAAACATGGTCAGCCAGGCGCGGAGGCTCACGCCTGTTAATCCCGGCACTTCGGGAGGCCGAGGCAGGTGGATCACCTGAGGTCAGGAGTTTGAGACCAGCCTGGCCAATATGGCGAAACCCCGTCTCTACTAGAAATACAAAAATTAGCCAGGCGTGGTGGTGCACACCTGTAATCCCAGCTACTCAGGAGACTGAGGCAGGAGAATTGCTTGAATCCGGGGGGACAGAGGTTGCAGTGAGCCAAGATCATGCCACTGCGCTCCAGCCTGGGCAACACAGTGAGACTCCATCTCAAAAAAAAAAAAAAAGAATAAAAAATAAAAAGCCTCACATAATGCGTCTGGCCCTAGTGGGTATTTCTACAGGGTGTTTTTTTAAGGTAGGGGTAATAGGTGGGCAAATGAGAGAGAAGGGATTTGGGAGGTGAAGCTGGGACTCTGCATAGTTCAATCACTCTCTGGTCAGCTGTCGTCGCCAGGGTCTGGGATATTTGTGTAAAAGCATGGTCAGCCAGGCGCGGTGACTCACGCCTGTCATCCCAGCACTTTGGGAGGCCGAGGCGGGCAGATCACCTGAGGTCAGGAGTTTGAGACCAGCCTGGGTAACATAATGAAACGCCGTCTCTACTAAAAAATACAAAAATCAGCCGGGCGTGGTGGCAGGCGCCTGTAATCCCAGCTACTTGGGAGGCAGAGGCAGGAGAATTGTTTGATCCCAGGTGGTGGAGGTTGCAGTGAGCTGAGAACGAGCCACTGCACTCAAGCCTGGGGGACAAGAGCAAGACCCCTCTCAAAAAAATAAAAAGAAAAAAAAAAGAAAATAATATCTCTGAGTGTGGGGGTGCATGTCTGTCATCCCAGCACTTTAGGAGGCTGAGGTGGGAGGATCACTTGAGCCCAGGAGTTCAAGACCAGCCTGCGCTACATAGTGAAGCCCCATCTCCAGGAAACATTTAAACATTAACCAGGCTGGGCATGGTGGTTCATGCCTGTGATCCCAGCACTTTGGGAGGCTAAGGCGGGTGTATCACTTGAGTTTAGGAGTTCGAGACCAGCCTGGACAACATGGTGAAATCTTGTGTCTAAAAAATAAAAAAAAATAGCCGAACGTGGTGGCTAGTGCCTGTGGCTTGCAGCTACTTGGGAGGCCAAGGTAGGAATACTGCTTTCGCCCAGGAGGCAGAGGTTGCAGTGAGCCAAGAGACTGTACCACTGCACTCCAGCTTGGGCATGAAAACCTGCATGAAACGCTGTCTCAAAAAAATATAAAAATTTTAAAAATTAGGCAGTCATGGTGGTGTGTGTGTGTGTAGTCCCAGCTACTCAGGAGGCTGAGGAGAGAGCATGGCTTGAGCCCAGGAGGTCGAAGCTGCAGTGACCCACGATCACTTCACTGTACTCCAGTCTGGGCAACAGAGTGAGATCCTGTCTCAAGAAGCGAAAAGAAAAGGGAAGGGGGACGGAAGTGGAGGGAAGGGGAGGCAGTAGGGGAGGGGTAGGGGAGGGGGAGAGAGGAGGAATGGGAGGGAGGGGGGAGGGAAGGGGAGGGGGGAGGGAAGGGGAGGGGAGGGGGAAGGGGAGGGGAGGGGGGAGGGAAGGGAAGGGGAGGGGGGAAGGGGAGGGGGAAGGGGAAGGGGATGGGGAAGGGAAGAGGAGGGGAGGGGAAGGGGGAGGGAGGAGGACAGAGGAGGGAAGGGAGAAAGAAACGAAGCAAGAAACAAGGTAAAGGAAAGGGAAAGGGGGAGGGGAGGGGAAGGGGGAAGGAAGGAAGGAGAGAGAGAGAGAAAAGAAAGAGCTTGATCATGGCTGATGTCCACATTGATTGAGATCCGCAGAGCACAATGGGCCATCCTGATAATATAGACAATTGTCATTTCTCTCTCATATCACCACGAAACTAGAGATATGCTTTCTGGAGGAGCAAAGGTGCTTCAGAAATGTGGAATCCTGACATTCACAATGCAGAATCTTTCTCAGAAGCGAGCTCAACAATGTGTTCATTTTTTTTGTTTTTGTTTTTGTTTTCCGAGTTATTGGTGATTGGCTTTGTAAACAAAAAAAAAAAAGAGAAAGAGAATGCAACTGTGAATAGAGAGATTGAATGTGTCTGATGCAAGGTTGTCGCAGTTCCTGTTTTCTGGTTAGGCCTGCATTTCCTTATGAATTACAGGGAATGGAGAACTTTTCTTGATAATAATGGTCATTCTATGCAGAGCAGGACTTGAGATGTTATGATAAATGTATAATTTCTCAAAAGTGGTCTACTTGAGAACACAGTTTCAAGGAGTTCCTCTCCACATTTGTTCCTGGGTAAAGCAGCTCTTCATAAGGTAATTCAGCTTTCAATTTATTTTAATCAGCACTTCAGCTCAGGCCAGCAATGTCACTATGCCTTCCAGCCAGGATGGTCCCAGGGTGCCTCAGACATTGAGACAGAGAGGGGTGTAAAATGACTGTCACTGAGGGGTAAAGTAGAATCTGATATGAGAAAAAAACAGAGATATGTAGAAATCACAAAAGAAGCATACTATATTTCCAGTGCAATGCCATTTTAGGTGAATATAGAAAATAATTGCAAAATTTCACATAGGCCTTCATTAATTTATGCTATAGTAATTTTCACATATGCCCAAGTTAATTCATACTAATTTATACTAACTACCACCAAGGCCATACAATTCTGCCCAAGGTAAAATTTACCTACTGTCAGAAGTGAATGTGGTGTTTTAAAACTGATTCTACAGTCAAGAGATCCCCATCAACCACACTTCTTAAAACCAGATGAGAAAGTTCTATCAGATTAACTCAGGAGCTTAAAATCCAACTACACAGAGAACTTTCAAAAACCCTGAATGATTAGTCCCACCTGTTGGAAGTGGTTCCCCTCGCCTGGGCAACTGCTAAGTCATTGTTTTATTTTGTGCAATGGAAACACAGTAATGCATTAGATATTCATAAGATTAAAATATTTTGAGGCAGGTCCAAGATGCACAGTAACGCTGAAGTGGTCATGAGCATAAAGGATATTTCACCTGCAACTCCTGTACAGGGATAGGAAAGTATTTGTGATAATGGTTGGTGAGAAATCTACAGGCAAGACTAATATTGTTGTGGGATGTTGCCTATGTCCACAGGCAATGCTGAATTTCAGTTACAAGTGAGTGAACCCAGAGATGTAGACTTTGTCCCATCTGAGTTGACAAAACCCCGGAATTTTACTCACAGACCTCTGGGTTCTCTCAACATACCAAGGCAAAGAACAAAACCTCCAATGATAGGGTAACAGAAGAGGGAACGAGTGGCCAGCCTTGTTCGTTTGAGATACCATTTAAATAACAAACTTAAAGCAGAAATAATTAAAATGAAATTGCATGTTAAACTGCTCTTCTATATGCTTACTATTGGTTTCCCTTGTTCCTCTTTTATTTTTCATTATTATTATTATTGGGACAGAGTCTTGCTCTGTCACCCAGACTGGAGTGCTGTGGCACCATCTCGGCCCACTGCAACCTCCACCTCTCGGGTTCAAGCGATTCTCCCGCCTCAGCCTCCCGAGTAGCTGGGACTACAGGTGCATGCCACCACACCCGGCTAATTTTTGTATTTTTAGTAGAGACAGGGTTTCACCATATTGGCCAGGCTGGTCTCGAACTCCTGACCTCATGATCCACCTGCCTCATCCTCCTAATTTTCATTTTATTTTTAATCAATAAACAATAATTGCGTATGTCTCTGGGGTGCAATGTGATGTTTCTCTGTATCTTTCCTGTTGGATTCATCCTCAGCATCAGTGCAAAACCCATCATGTTTGCAGACACTTGGTTTGAAGAGATCCAACGTTCAATGGAAACGTCTATCGGAGAATGAGTGAATGGCTGTGCCTTCCATATAAAAGCACGATAATGATGTGTTCTGAGTGGAGGCATGCCTCCGTGATTTTACTCCTCTCTCAGCTCGGCTGGGACTCAGATTCTTTCAGATTTACACCTCTCTGGATTAAAAAAAAAAGCTGGGACCCAGATTCTCAGAGTTAAGTATAGTCTTTCTGCAAGAGGCTCTTTGTCCACATCAACAGTGAGATAATTTGCTGTCTCAGAACTGCTAGACCAGCTGAAGTTTCCTTGTTTGCTTTCTTGGTAGAGTACCCATGAAAAGGCAGATTGGAGATAAAATTGATTCAAGAGAGGCCATGGATAAGAGATGTTTTGTCTCCAGCTGCATCAGAATCACAAAATATTCCAGGGGAAGGTACACAGAAGACATTTCTGTAGGTTATTCTGTGCTAAAAAGGATTATGAATGACATTTGTCACTGTGGTTCATGCATATTCTTCCTGGTATGTCAACAGCAATGTGATACCCACGAACATGGTCAACATTGTAGAGACTGGGACGCGAAGAAGGGCACAGGAGAGCACAGTGCCTTTGGAAAGCTCCCAGGTCCAATATCAACTCTACATTCCTTCAGCCTGTCTCTCTCCGATGTATCCCTCTTGTCAAGAGAGGGAAATGCAGTTAGACAGAGTCCATTTAATGTTTGCTGAGTGAGTGAAAGAATGAATGCATGATGAGTTCTTGTCTGTGGCCACGTGCCTCTCTGCCAAAGTCTATTTCTTCAAACTTAATTTCTGTCTGAACATCTCTATTCATGCTCCCTGTGGCTTTGGTATTTCAGCAAAAATCCTCCCTGGGTTCTGACTCCAGGAGACATAAACCACTCAAGTGGTCTTTAGAAATCCTTCAATTCATTTTTTAAAATTATTTGTAGAGACAGGGTCTGGCTATGTTGCCCAGGCTGGTCTCAAACTCCTGAGGCTCAAGTGCTCCTTCTACCTTGGCCTCCAAAGGTGCTGGGGTTACAGTTGTGAGCCACTGCACCTGGCTCCAATTCTGTCTTCCAGATTTACCCTCACTGATGATCCAGTCACCTGCTCACTCTCCTCTTTGGGTCATGAGAGCTGGTGACTATGCAGCCAACAGGGTACCTTCTGCAGACTTCAACAGAGTCCTGCCCTTCCATTTACATTTAACCTCATTGTTTATGGGTGGCCCCCAGGAACTCTCAGAAACAACAGTTAGAGTGGGGGGGTCCTAAGGGGAGTGGGGTGAAGTTAGACCTGAGCTTCTGAGTTATCCTTCCTCTCTTCTCCTCCGTCCCCCTCTTCTCTCACATTCCTCTCACCTTCTCTATCTCTTGACCCCTGTCCCTTCTCTCAATTCCTCTTTTTTCTCAAGCTCTGAGAATGTTCTGGCATCTTCCACCATGCAGAGAGTATGGTAGGAGGTTAGGAATTAATGGCTCTGGAACCAATGTCTCCTTCAGGTGACATGTACTTTCAATCAGCATCTCCAAGTCTGTTCATGTTCCTATGACATCAGAGAGGGAAGCAAGATTATTTGGTGACCAGCCAGTCTCCCCCTCCTCTGGGAGATGTCCAGCCTCTGCGTCCTCTCTTCTGTCTGCACCCAGGGGACCAGGTATTTGGAAGCCACACACAGAGACTCAGCTTTAGGGGGCTGACTCCCCATCTCAAAAGACATCTGGTAGCTGAGGCTGGTTGACCCATCCAATCAGTGATCTTTCAGTTGGTAGGTTTTTTGGTGGGGAAAGGGACTAACCCTACGAAGAAAAAGCACCAGATCCCCATGCTTTTCAGTCTCTCGTTCCTGACTCAGACCAGGGAACCGATCTCTGGGGGACTTTGAGCTGGGAGGAGCTGACAACGGCTGCTATTGATTTGGGGCTGAGACTTCTCCCAGTTTCTGACGAGTTTGGAACTTGTTGACTTCGGGTAGGTCCAAAGGCAATGAATGTAAGGGCTGTTTAGGCTTCTGCAGGGGGTCTTGGAGAGGTGCCTGGGGCTTTTGGTCAGGGGTGATTCCCAGGAGATGCTTCTAGGGGAAAAGGGAGAAGCAAGAACCTATAGATGGTTGTACGGCTCTGGGGACTGAGAGGTGAACCAGACAAAATGAAGATAGCAGGAGTCACTGGGCCAGCAGGTGGAGGTCAATGTCCACAAAGCAAACAGCCTTTACCAGGCGTGCTGCCAATTAAAGGGACAGCTTTGTGGGGCTCCAGAAGCATGTTTGTCTGCCACACTCCTGTCTTCTCCACTGAGATTTCTGTGGGGAAGCATGTTGTTGTGGAAAAATACCCATAACCTTAATTTCATCATTTAACCTTTTCATTTGTGTACATATGTATTTATTTGTTTTAGAGATGGGGGTCTCCCTCTGTCACCCAGGCTGCAGTGCAGTGACAGAAACACCTCTCACTGCAGCCTTGACCTCCTGGGCTCAAGTGATCCTCCCACCTCAGCCTCCAGAGGAGACGGGACTACAGGCACATGCCACCATGCCCAGCTGATTTTTTAAAATTTTTTGGTAGAGACTGGATCTGTGTTGCCCACTCTGGTCTTCAACTCCTAGGCTCAAGCAATCCTCCCACCTTGGCCTCGCAAAGAGTTGAGGTTAAAAGGTGTGAGCCACTGCACCCAGCCTGTTTTCACTTTTTTTTTGAAATGGAGTCTCATTCTGTCGTCCAGGCTGGAGTGCAGTGGCGCAATCTCGGCTCACTGCAACCTTCGCCTCCCGGGTTCAAGCGATTCTTCTGCCTCAGCCTCCTGAGTAGCTAGCAATACAGGCATGCGCCACCAGAGCCAACTAATTTTTGTATTTTTAGTAGAGACGGGGTTTCACCATGTTGGCCAGACTGGTCTCGAACTCCTGACCTCGTGATCCGCCCGCCTCGGCCTCCCAAAGTGCTGGGATTACAGGCGCGAGCCGCCGCGCCCGGCCCGTTTTTACCATTTTTAAGTGAACAATTCAGGCGCATTTACTACATCCACAGTGTTATGCCACCATCACCGCTATCTAGTTCCAGAACCCTGCCATCACCGCCAAAGGAAACTTCATACCTATCGAGTAATCACTGTTCATTTTCCCTGCCCCCAGCCCTAAGCAACCATGAGTTCAATTTCTGTCTTGATGGCTTTAACTATTCTGGACATTTTATATAAATGGACTCCTACAATATGTGACCTTTTGTGTCTCTCTTTCTGCACTTAGCATAACGTCTTCAAGGTTCATTCATGTTGTAGCATGTGACTGTTTCATTCCTTTTCGTGGCTGAATAATATTCCATTGTATGGATGGAACCCATGGGGTTTATCCATTTAGTATTAGATGGACATCGGACTGTTTTCACCTTTTGGCATTTTGGATATTGCTACATACATTTGTGTACAAATTTCTGTTTATACATTTGTTTTCAGGATCTTTAGGTATTAGGTAGAAGTAGGATTGCTACATCACTTGGTAATTCTGTGTTTAATTTTCTGAAGAGCCATAAAACCGCCTTCCATAGTGGCTACACCACTTTAACTTCCCACCAGCAAAGAAGGAGAATTCTAATGTCTCCACATCCTTGCCAATAATGATTCCTTTCTTCTTTGTAAAAATACTTATCAGAATTCTAGTGATGCTTTGAGGATTTAAACATTGCTCAGGCCTGGCACAGTGGCTCACGCCTGTAGTCCCAACAACTTTGGGAGGCCGCATGGGTGGATCACCTGAGGTCAGGAGTTCAAGACCACCCTGGCCAACATGTGAAACCCCGTCTCTACTAAAAACACAAAAAATTACCCGAGTGTGGTGTCACATGCCTGTAATCCCAGCTACTTGGGAGGCTGAGGTGGGAGAATCACTTGAACCTCGGAGGCGGAGGTTGCAATGAGCCAAGATCGCACCATTGCACCCAGCCTGGGCGACAAGAGTGAAACTCCATCTCAAAAGCAAACAAACAAAAACATCCTTCAGAACTCTGGTTCTGTGCATTCAGGGGTATGGGAAACAAAGGCTCAGGTTGTCTTATTTGTAGTCCCATTATAAGAATTGAAAATACAGAACTGTGGACAGGTAGTCAAACATATTTTTCTATCTTGGTAATCTGAAATCTAAACCACTTGAAGGGCACAAACAGAATCTGCTGTCCTGGGTTTGCACAGTTAACTCTGCAGAAAAGCTATTTTGAACAGAAGAAAGAGTCCATAGTCACAGACCCCACAGTTAGCAATTTGCTTATTATCAGCCTTTTATTTATGTATTCATTTATTTCATTTATTTAATTTTTTGAGATGGAGTTGCCCTCTTGTTGCCCAGGCTGGAGTGCAATGGTACGATCTCTGCTCACCGCAACCTCTGCCTCCCTGGTTCAAGCGATTCTCCTGTCTCAGCCTCCTGAGTAGCTGGGATTACAGGCATGCACCACCACGCCCGGCTAATTTTGTATTTAGTAGAGATGGGGTTTCTCCATGTTGGTCAGGCTGGTCTCGAACTCCCGACCTCAGGTGATCCGCCTGCCTTGGCCTCCCAAAGTGCTGGGATGACAGGTGTGAGCCACCGTGCCCAGCCTTATCAGCCTTTTATAATCAACTCAATGGGTGGTGCATCCATCACAAATGAAGTAAAGTGGGAGAGGCCAACAGCCAGGATATGTCTGTGCCATCATTATCCATCTGCATTATGTGACCTCCCACGGCGGGCACCAGGGGGGAAAAGAACACACACATGGACCCCC
Source organism: Pan troglodytes (assembly GCF_028858775.2). Classification (NCBI taxonomy): domain Eukaryota; kingdom Metazoa; phylum Chordata; class Mammalia; order Primates; family Hominidae; genus Pan; species Pan troglodytes. The sequence goes on from NC_072422.2 coordinate 33,606,472, forward strand.
AAACACTGTAGTCTCCTTCTCCCTCTGCTGCCCCCTGGACCAGCAAGAGGAAAATACACCTTGTTGTCCACCAGAGATGAAAAAGGATCCCCAGCCAGGTGCGGTGGCTCACGTCTGTCACCCCAGCACTTTGGGAGGCTGAGGCAGGTGGATCGCTTGAAGTCAGGAGTTCAAGACCAACCTGGCCCACATGGTGAAACCCCGTCTCTACTAAAAATACAAAAATTAGCCGGGCATGGTGGTGAGCGCCTGTAATCCCAGCTACTCGGGAGGCTGAGGCAGGAGAATGACCTGAACCCGGGAGGCAGAGGTGGCAGTGAGCCAAGATCGTACCACTGCACTCCAGCCTGGGCGAGAGAGTTAGACTCCACCTCAAAACAAAAAGAGAGAGAGAAAGAAGATGAGGGAAGGGGTATGGCAGGAGTTTCCTTGAGGAGACCAGCACCATTAGTTTGTTCTCACATTGCTATAAAGAAATAACTAAGACTGGATAATTTATAAAGAAAAAAGACTCCATCTCAAAGAAAAAAAAAATGAGAAAAACCCCAAAGCTTCAGGAGATCCAGGGTATGAAACCACAAATCCACCGGGCAAGGAAGATGATGCCTCAGTATCCCAATTCTTCAGATCTTCTTCTTCTTCTTCCTTTCTTCTTTTTTTTTTTTTTTTTTTTTTTTGTTTGAGGCGTAGTCTTGCTCTGTCGCCCAGGCTGGAGTGCAATGGCATGATCTCGGCTCACTGCAACCTCCACCTCCAGGGTTCAAGCGAATCTCCTGCCTCAGCCTCCCGAGTACCTGGGATTACAGGCATGCACCACCATGGCCAGCTAATTTTTGTATTTTTAGTAGAGACGGGGTTTCACCATGTTGGCCAGGATGGTCTCAATCTCCTGACTGATCTGCCTGCCTCGGCCTCCAAAAGTGCTGGGATGACAGGCGTGAGCCCTGCACCCGCCGAGACCTTCTTCTTATCAGTCACCAGCTCAGCTTTCCCTGGGACCACTTCAAAAATCAGCTGTTCATGAGCCCCGGTGCCAAATGCCCGGCTTCTAAGAGATACATGAAAACCCTGATTCCTCTTTTCATGGGGAAGACGTCTCTGTCCACCCAGTGGACAGCACAAACAGCTCCTAGCACCAGAATGGCAGGGCAAGGGTAAGAGCGTGCCCAGTGGGGAGGCGGGAATGTATATACGTGCTTCCAGACAGGATGTACAAGACAAAGAATTTGAATGACTTTTTGAAACAATGTCATACAGTCACCTGTGCCAAGCCAATTCCCACTCAGGAGACAGCGCTTACTCAGTGTGCTGGAACAAGCATCCCTGTGTGAGGAAGTGACTGCTGCCATTAAGGGCAGCTCACTTGGCAGAGAGGAGAGGCTGGAATGAAGACTAAAGGCATTTTCAGGGTGTGGACTCCCAACAGTGACTTCTACAGAGGAACCCTGAACCCAATCTGGGGTCTGGAGTGGGGGCCAAAGGGACAGAGGGGAGGCAAGAAGGGGCTCCCTGGGAGACTTGATGGATGACAGAGAACCACAGACACAGAAAAGGCAAAGCCCTGAAGCCACCATTTGAAAATCAAGGTCAGGGAGACCCAACACAGGAGAGGATTTGGTAAAGGTCACCCAGGACAGGAGGCAGGCAGGGCTCCCTGATCAGAGCTCTCTACACCTGCATTTCTTTGTCCTGGTCACCAGGAGAGAGAAAAAGAGGGCCTCTGCCTGACTCAAATGAGAGATGTCTCCGTGGGTAAGGATTTAATTTTCCCCTGATGACCTAAGGAGAAAAATTCTCACTTGCATCCTCATAAATCTATCCTTCTCTTTGCATTCACCTTTGCATCTATCTACATATCTATCCAGCCACCCATATCCACCCATCCATCTATCCACTCATCCACCCATCCATGAACCTGTTTATTCATGCATCCATCCATCCAATCATCTACTTATCTACCTATCCATCTATCCATCCATCCATCCACCCATCTACTCATCCACCTTACCATCCATCCAACCATCCATCCATCCATCCATCCATCCATCCATCCATCCATCTATCCACCCACTCATTCATCTACTCATCCACCATACCACTCACCCATCCCTCCAATGATACATCCCCCATTCATTGACACATGTATTCAGTGATCCATCAGTCCCTCTATCCATCTACCCATCAATCTATCTATCCACCTTTCCACCTACACATCCACCCAAACACCTGTCCATCCATGTATGTGTCTATTCATCCATCAAACACTTATCCATCTTTCCATCCATCCACCTGTCTACCCATCCACTCAGCCATTCACTCATCCATCCATCCATCCATCCATCCATCCAAATATCCATCCAAACACCCATCCATCCCTCCATTTTACCCACCAATTCACCATCCATTCATGCATCTATCCATTCGTCCACCTTTCCATCCATTTATCTATCCATCTATTCACCCATCCCTCCCTCCTTCTCACTTTCCCTCAGGTCCTGCATATGGACACCTAGACATGTCTAGACATCCATGTAGCCATGAGCCCACCTGTAACATCACTCATGCACAGCCTTGCCTGCTGTTTTGTAGCCAGATGATCACGACTATGGGTGGCAGAATATCAACAGCAGGGTGGGAAACCTGGGGCCACTGGAATTGGGCACATCTGTGAAAATGTCCCTGGATCTTTCCTTTGTGTCTCATTTCTTAGAGGACTCAGGGATTATAGCACTTGTGTTATTTATCAAGTTTCTCTACTGCTGGCCTCTGCTCAAGGGAGTTAGAAGAAACAGCAGGAGTGAGTCTATGGAAAGCCCTTAACTCAGAGCCCCACACAGATGAAGATGCTGTTCTTGAGACCTCAAATAATAATTATTATGTGAAAATAGATCAAAGCAATATCTCTGCCCTGCAAAATATTGAGAGGGGAAAATCACGTATTACATTTTCTAAAGATACAAACACTATTTTCCATTGGGCAAAACAGTCTAGAAAGCAAGGCGAAGTCTGAAGTCGACTTGAAAGAGCCAGATAAGTTGTAAGATGTATTTGCCTAAACCAGGGCCCCGGGAAACCTTGTTTATCTGTTTACACTGCTCCCCGCTATACCGGACTAGAATAATTCCCATGTACTACTTGCTGGGGGTCCGGGAAGGGAAACTGAAACTGATTCACCCCTAGGATATCAGGGCCATAATCTAGTTGCAAGCATAGACTTTGAGGACAAATGTCTTGATATTTGAATTTCACTTCTGCTGTTTATTAGCAGTGCGTTAGCTGAACACGTCACCCATCTGATCTTCAAGTTTCTGACTTGTAGAATGACAGCGATCATTCTTACTATAAGGTAGAGAGGGCTCCATCAAGCAGCATGGATGTTGTTATAAATTTCATTCCTGCCCCTAAAGAGGGAATTCTTGACAAGACATCCCCAGCCCGACTTGTGGATTGAGCCTGCTGATGTTCAGTCAGTGGTGGGAAATGAGACCTGCTAATGGGACCCTGTACCGCACCGCGGTGCTGAACTGTTGGGAAGATAAAGCGAGAAGTCAGATAAGGTCTGGTAAGCCAGCTGCCTCACCATGAAAAACATCTACAAGGAGCTCTCACATACCTGCAACTAAATTCTGAACCTATGCACGAGTTGAAAAGAAAAACAGGCTGGGCGCGGTGGCTCACACCTGTAATCCCAGCACTTTGGGAGGCTGACGTGGGTGGATCACGAGGTCAGGAGTTCAAGACCAGCCTTGGCCCAGATGCTGAAACCCCATCTCTACTAAAAATACAAAAATTAGCCGGGCATGGTGGTGGGCACCTGTAATCCCAGCTACTCAGGAGGCTGAGGCAGGGAACTGCTTGAACCCGGGAGACGGAGGTTGCAGTGAGCCAAGATTGTGCCACTGCACTCCAGCCTGGGCGACAGAGTGAGAATCCATCTCAAAACAAACAAACAAAAAACATGCTAGTGGAGATAACTGCATGCTCCCTGCACCCATAAAAATAAGCTATACAAGCTCATGTTTGCCCATATCTGCGCAGAAACAACAGACCTTGTTGGATCATTTAAAATGTTGCTAAGATTTCCGCATGATTTCTTCAGCCGTGTAGCATTTTTTTTTCTTGGTTAGCATGTTTTCATTGGTTTTCTTTTTTAGCATTTTGAATTTATCAGCCTACTGCCTTCCGACTTCCAAAGTTTCCAATGAGAAGTCTGATGATAATCTTCTTTAGGATCCCTGGGATGGGATCAGTCACTTCTGTCTTGTGGCTTTCACTGTGCTTCAGGGTGGACTTCTGACTTCATCCTACCTGAAGTTTGCTGCCTTTCTTGGGTGTTTATTTCAAATAGTTGCACTGACAGGTCTAAGAATTTCCCCTGTACCGGTGAGTGAAATGGATGAGCATGCCCACGAGAGCTCTCAGATTTTCCAACCACCCATGTGTGGGTTGTGCTCAATTTCCTCCTCCTACAACCATTTTCCTTCTTAATGAAAATGCCTGGGTCACTTCACAATGTAATCACATGACCGAATCTGGTCACACATCCTATGCTTGGCACCTGTCACATCTACTTTGCCCCCAGCCTTTGGGGTCCCTACTCCTGAGGTCCTGAACGTTCATAGAGAACAGATCTCATTAAGCGCAGGAGAGGGGCAGAAAGAATTTGCAAGATTAAGTGGGCCAAGTCTTGTAACACCAGTTGTAGGTAGAAGCAACAGCGGGCTCCAAAGATATCCATGTCCTGATTCCCAGAACCTGTGCAAGGGAAATGAAGGTTGCAGATGGAATGAAAGTTGCTGATCAGCTGAGCTTGAGATGAGAAGACATTACTGGATTACCCAGGTAGGACCGATGTTATCACATGGGTCTTTATCATTGAAAGAGGGAAGCAAGAGGGTCAGAGTTAGAGAGAGATTGGAAGATGCTACACTGCTGGCTTTGAAGATGGAGGGAGCAGCTACATAATAAGGCGTGTAGGCAGCCTCTAGAAGCTGGAAATGTCAAGCAAACCGTTTCTCTCCTAGAGCCTCCAGAAGGAAGCCAGCCCTGCTGACACCTTGATGGGAGCCCCAGGAAACTAATTTCAGACTTCTTACCTCCAGAACTGTAAGCAAAGAAATGTGCATTGTTTTAAGCTGCAAAGTCTGTGATGCTTTGTCCTAGAAGCAAGAGGAAACTGATCTAACCTCCTTCGGCAGTTGAAGGAAATCAAGTCAACAGCAACTGAAGTCATTAGAGTGAGGTCTCAGATTCCCATGGGGCATTTTTTTCCTTGCTCTTGGTTTTGCTCAAGACCTAGGATCTGATTTTGGCTGGTGCAAAAGCCACCAAAGTTACTGAGATTTGGGGGAATGGGATTCAGGGCCGAGTGGGGACATAAGAAGCCCAGAGCAGAAGCTGAAGAGCCAACAGACGTCGATTTAAAACACAGCACATTCTTAGCATCGGGCGATGTGTCTGCAACTAACTGATCGGATGGTGTGTGTTTTCTGTGTCTCTTTCAATATGTTAAAGGCAAAATCACAATAGTGAGTAAGGGTGACCGCACAGCAAAACTGTTCTTCTAGACTCATCCTGCACCATAGTGGCAGCTGAAGGAACTGTGCACCACGATGCACCCCTGTGGTCAGGAAAGGCTTCTAGGATGCCTGGGAGCTGAACGAGGTGGTAAATGATGGTGTTGGAGCTGGACAGAAGTACAGGGTAGGCATTCCAGGTGACAAGAAGGAAATAAGGAAGCCAAGCAGTGTGGTGGTGAGAAGAAGCACAGGTTCACCCATGTGTGTGGACCGCTGCTTCTTCACACCCAGGAACCCAGCCAGTCCTGGAGATGCACAGATGAGCAAACCATGGCCAGACACTCACTCCCATGTTGCTTAGCGTCTAACGAGGAAAGCAGATATTTAAACAAAATTGCCCACAGGATATAAAAGTTGTGCTGTGGTCAGAGCCGCAGGAAGGAGGTGAGGCTTCTAGATGCTTATAATATGGTCAGCTTGAGTCAGGCAGGGACACAGATATATGAATTTTTTATTTTTTTTTTAAATTTTTTTGAGACAGAGTCTCGCTCTGTCGCCTAGGCTGGAGTGCAGTGGCGCGATCTCCGTTCACTGCAACCTCCACCTCCCAGGTTCAAGCGATTCTCCTGCCTCAGCCTCCTGAGTAGCTGGGACCACAGGCGCATGCCAACACATTCAGCTATTTTTTTTGTATTTTTAGTAGAGATGGGGTTTCACCATGCTAGCCAGGATGGTCTCGATCTCCTGACCTCATGATCCACCCGCCTCGGCGTCCCAAAGTGCTGGGATTACAGAAGTGAGCCACCGCACCCGGCCACAGATGTGAACTTTTAAGGGGAAGTGACCATGGAGCTGACAGTGGAGCTGACAATTGAAGTATGAAGACAGCACAAGGTACAGGCAGAAAGTTTTGTGTAGCAAGTGTGGTACGTGCAAAGGGCCTGTGGTCAATGGAACTGAGGATCCTGTGGGGCTCAGTGAGGAGGGAAAGAGGAGCTCAGGTATGGCGTGGCATGCAGGGGAACACAGTGAGGCCACAGTCAGTCCTCAGGGTCTGGCCTTGCTTGCCATGTTCATTGTGTCTAGCACCCTCTGCTTGCTCCCAGACAGCTTTCTCCTGCCTCCCAGCTCTGCATCTCTCAGATCCTGGCTCTGATCCCACGCTGCTGTTGCTTCCACTCATGTACCCATTGCTAACGGCATCATTTCTTGGAGTAATTCATTGCAAATTTCATTTCCCACTATAAACGCAGTCTGTGCTCATTACAGTCAACAGGGTGGCCCAAAAGAGTTCAGTTAAGGGAAAAAAACAATCAAATTTTCCCTTGAAAAGAAGCCAGTGATATGGCTTGGGTCCACCTTCCTGAGGTTTGAAAACTTCTCTGTTAGTGTTAGTTGCTTTTAGGCCTGGTCCTGCTGCATATACAATGTGTATCTTTCTCTTTTTTTTTTTTTTTTTTTTCTTTTTTGAGATGGAGTCTCGCTCTGTCAGCCAGGCTGGAGTGCAGTGGCGTGATCTCGGCTCACTGCAACTTCCGCCTCCCAAGTTTAAGCGATTCTCGTGCCTCAGCCTCCCAAGTAGCTGGGATTACAAGTGTGTGCCACCACGCCCAGCTAGTTGTTGTTTTAAGACTGAGTCTCACTCCAGCACGGGCTGGAGTGCAGTGGTGTGATCTTGGCTTACTGCAACCTCCACCTTCTGGGTTCAAGCAATTCTCCTGTCTCAGCTTCCCAAGTGACTGGGATTACAGGCACCCGCCACCACACCCAGCTAATTTTTGTATTTTTGGTAGAGACGGGGTTTCACCATGTTGGCCAGGCTGGTCTCAAACTCCTGACCTCAGATGATCCACCCACCTCGGCCTCCCAAAGTGCTGGGATTACAGGCAGGAGCCACTGTGCCCGGCCTATCTTTCTCTTTATATGTAGACGGTGCCCTCTCCTGGTGGGAGGCTCTCAGTGCCTGGCTCCAAATCCATGACCCTAGAGGTGGAGGGGTCCCCAGCTGCCCCACTTACTTCTCCCAAGCTGGTGCCCTTGGGAATCACCAACTTCCTGTGACCACCTGTTCTAGCTACTTGGTTCACTTTGACCCAGCCCCTCAGGGGTGACACCCTCCCTCATCAGGCTCCCCGATCCCATCAGGTGTTCAAACCCTATGTGGCAGGTACAGTCCTGGTCCCCAGAGATGCCCACATCCTAATTCTTAGAACTTGTGAACTTTTAGGACAAAGAGGAATTTGCAGATAGGATTCAGGTAAGGTTCTTAAGATGGGGACATTTTTTGAATGATCTATACAATCACAGTGGGGTCCCAGGGCTTTTATAAGAGAGAGGAAGGGAGACATTTAACCGCAGAAAAAAGGGATGTGAGGATGGAAGCAGAGGTCGGAGTCATGTGCTTTGAAGATGGGGTACCGGCTAATGAGCCAAGGATGGCAGGTGGCTTGTAAAAACTAGAAAAAAGCAAGAAATGAATTCTCTCCTAGAGATTCTGGAGAGACTGCAAGCCTCCCAACACCTTGATTTTCAAATAGTGAAATCCATTTCAGACTCCTGACCTACAGAAATGTAAGAAAATAAACATGTGTTGTTTTCAGTGTTGGCAGCTGACAAGTAATGCACACACTTCCTCAATTCATCCTTCTTCCTCTGCCCACTCAGGAATAAAGCTCCCTCTCTTCAAAATGGCATTTGTCTGCAGTGTATGAGGAGTGTGAATACAGGTGTCATGATGTATATTTTTGTGTTTTTCTTGTTGTTTTTTTAGAGATGGGGTCTCACTATGTTGCCACGCAGGCCTGGAGGGTCTGCCTAAGTAAACCACTAGCATGATTGCATGCCAGAGTTGCATATTGTTGTGAGTCATAAAAAGATATGTGCGGCCAGGCACAGTGGCTCACGTCTGTAATCCCACCACTTTGCGAGGCTGAGGCGGGCGGATCACAAGGTCAGGAGTTCGAGACCAGCCTGAGCAACATGGCAACACCCTGTCTCTGCTAAAAATACAAAAATTAGCCGGGTGCAGTGGTGGACGCCTGTAATCCCAACTACTCAGGAGGCTGAGGCAAGAGAATCGCTTGAACCCAGGAGGTGGAGGTTTCAGTGAGCTGAAATCGTGCCATTGCACTCCAGCCTGGGTGACAGAGTGAGAGTCTGTCTCAAAAAAAGAAAAAAAAAGATGTGCATGTCCTCACCCTCAAAATGTAGAAACAGGATCTTATTTAGAAATAGGTTCCTTGCAGACATACTTAAGTGAAGGATCTTGAGATGAGATCATCCCAGATTTCAGGTGGGCCCTAATCCAATTATTAGTGTCCTTACAAGGAGATAGAGATTTGGAGACACAGAGGAGGCGGCCACGTGGAGATGGAGGCAGGGACTGGAGTGATGTGGCCACAAGCCCAGGAACACCTGGAAACCCCAGGAGCTGGGAGAGGCAGGAAGGGTCCTCCCCTGGAGCCTCCAGGGTAGCGCAGCCCTGCTCACGCCTAGACCTCAGACTTCTGGTCTTTGGAACGGTGACAACGTCAATTTTCTTTGTCTGAAGTCACCCAGTGAGTGGTGACTAGCTGTGGTAACGTGATCAATTCTCACGTCAGAAGGCATCAGAGTGACCCCGTCTGGGTCAAGGTATCCTGAGGTCTGTGTGGCATTTCTTCTAATCATACCCGTGAATGACCAGTGTCTGAAAAGTTTCCCTAGTTTGCCCTCCCTAAGATGACAATTTCTTCCCTTGCAAAATCCTCCAGAGCATCTCTTTAGTGTGGTATCCATGGTGGCATCTCCTCTTTCCAGAATTAAGATGTTTGAGCCCAAAAATGTGATCATTACTATTAGTTGTTTTTTTGTTTGTTTTTCTGAAACAGTCTCACTCTGTTGCCAGGCTGGAGTACAGTGGCGCGAGCTCGGCTCACTGCAACCTCCACCTCCTGGGTTCAAGCGCTTCTTCTGCTTCAACCTCCTGAGTAGCTGGGACTACAGGCGCCCGCCACCACACCCGGCTAATTTTTTCTATTTTTTTTTAGTCGAGACGGGATTTTGCCATGTTGGCCAGGATGGTCTCAATCTCCTGACCCCGTGATCCACCTGCCTCGGCCTCCCAAAGTGCTAGGATTACAGGCGTGAGCTACTGCACCTGGCCAGCGTTAGGCGTTTTTAATAAATAAAACTGGAGAAGCATCATTTTAGCTACAGGATACTAAGAAAAACTTCATTCTTGAGCTGAAGAAAAAAAAAAAAAACCTGGCTGGGCATGGTGGCTCAGGCCTGTAATCCCAGCACTTTTGGAGGCTGAGGCAGGCGGATCACCTGAGGTCAGTGGTTCAAGACCAGCCTGGCCGACGCGGTGAAGCCCCGTCTCTACAAAAATATAATTAGTCAGGCATGATGGCAGGTGCCTGTAATCTCAGCTATTCAGGAGGCTGAGGCAGGAGAATCACTTGAACCCGGGAGGCAGAGGTTACAGTGAGGCGAGATCGTGCCACTGCACTCCAGTCTGAGGGACAGAGCGAGTCTCTATCTCAAAAACAAAAGAAAACAAAACTCCGACCCTGGAACAATTGTGTTGTCAAGTAAATTAGAGGATGCTGGGACAGTGACATTCTTTCCCTCTCTCCTGGACCCTGGCAGTAAAGCACTAGAGGGGTTCACATGCACCTGAATCATGGGAAAGGTGACCCAGGGGCTGCTTTTTCACCCAAGGACATTTCCAGCCTCACAATGGCACTGTGGTTAGAACTTCATCAACAAGAGACATGGGTAACACCAAGGAATGGGCACAATTCAGCAGTCCCGAATACAGCGGCATGAATGGTGCCTTCTAAGAGCATTCAGAGCAGCTAACGAGCACGAGATGACGGCTGGCATTTCTCAATCAACAACTGCAGTACGTTACCCTTCGTCCATCAAGCAATATTTTTCAACATCTCCTGGTGAGAAACTTAGATAAGGCCTGATGAGAACACACATGGCAGCAGAGAATACATTCTTCCATTTGCTTCTTTTAGGCAGGGATGTTTTTTCCTCTTGGAACGGACCCCAGAGTTCTAGCAGAGGCCTTGTTAAGTGGGGTGAGATGGAGAATTGTTGAGAAACACTAATGACCAAGGTATGCATTTTCACATTTATATTTGTTCTCTCCGGAGCTACCAGACACCCAGTGCAACAAAACCAACCCAATTCTATGGAAAGGAAGGGAAATGTATTAGCCACACGCCTGTGGGCTCCAGGAATCTTGGCTCTGTAGCTGCCTGAATTCCAAAGTAAGAGCTGCAGTTAGGACGGGCACAGTGGCTCCCGCATGTAATCGCAGCACTTTGGGAGGCCGAGGGAGGCGGATCACCTGAGGTTGGGAGTTCAAGACCAGCCTGACCAACACGGAGAAACCCCATCTCTACTAAAAATATGAAATTAGCTGGGCATGGTGGTGCATGCCTGTAATCCCAGCTATTCAGGAGGCTGAAGTGGGAGAATCGCTTGAACCCAGGAGGCGGGAGTTGCGGTGAGCCGAGATCACGCCATTGCACTCCAGCCTGGGTGACAAGAGTGAAACTCCATCTCAAAAAAAAAAAAAAAAAACAGAGTTGCAGTCACTCGAATCTTCTGTCCTTAGTCGGTTGCATGTTTCTCCAAGTTCCGTGGTTCCGTAGACATTGACATGTTTGTGACATCCATGTCCCCTTCCACTTTGGTCCTTTGTTTCTGACAGGGGCTGTACGGTTGACTCCAATGACCAATCATCAAATTTCCATTATGCCAAAGTTGTGTGTGCACGTGTGTGTGTGTGTGTGTGTGTGTGTGTGTGTGTATAACTCTATGCAAGTATGTACGTGTGTATGTGGGTATCTGTGTGCATGTGCATATCCCTGTGTATGTGTGTGTGTATATGTGTTTGTGTATGTGTGTAGGTGTAAGTATGCATGTATGTTTGGTATGTATGTACATGTGTATCTGTGCATGTATGTATGTATGTGTGTGCATGTGTGTATATCTCTGTATGTGTTTGTGTATGTGTGTGTATAGGTGTAAGTATGAATGTATGTTTAGTATGTATGAATATGCATATCTGTGTGTACGTGTGTATATCTGCAGGCTTGTGGATATGTGTGCATGCATGTGTTATGTGTGTATATGTGTATGCACATATCTGTGTGTATGTTTGTATGTATACCTGTGCATGTATGTTATGTATGTGTATATCTGTGTATGGTTTCTGTGCATAGGTATATGTGTATATGTGTGTGTGTCTGCATACATGTGCATGTGAATGTGTGTCTGTGTATGTGTGTCCATATTTGTGCATGTATGTGTTTATCTGTGTATGGTTTCTGTGCATAGGTATATGTGTATATGTGTGTGTGTCTGCATACATGTGAATGTGTGTGTATGTGTGTCTATATTTGTGCATGTATGTGTTTATCTGTGTATGGTTTCTGTGCATAGGTATATGTGTATATCTGTGTCTGCATACATGTGCATGTGTGTCTGTGTATGTGTGTCCATATTTGTGCACGTATGTGTATATCTGTGTATGGTTTCTGTGCATAGGTATACGTGTATATCTGTGTGTGTCTGCATACATGTGAATGTGTGTCTGTGTATGTGTGTCTATATTTGTGCATGTATGTGTTTATCTGTGTATACATGTGCATGTATGTATCTGTACGGATGTGTGTAACTGTGTATATGCACGTGTATGTGTGGTATATGTGAATGTGATTGTGTATACACAAGGGTTTGAAACTTAGTGCAACAGAACCTTTGTGAAGAACCACGGGAAAACAATTGTGCTTCCTATTGGTACCAGAGAGAAAGAGGAAGAACATTTTATAAAACTCTCTTTTGTTAGTTTTCATCGTATAATGGTAGGAAGAAGTATGGCATGAAGGACAGTTTTGTACATGCTGCAGTAATTTCTACCCACCCAGGAGAAACCTGGGACCATATAAATCTCAAAGATAACCAAGGAAATATCTGACTCATATTTTAGACACTGACCAAAGAAGAAAACCTTAACAATTTTATAAGCTCTTCAATGCATCTCTAGTGTATATTAATGGTTTTTATGCTTATATGCCTGATAACAAAAACTATCGTAAGAGACTGCAAAAATCTCACCCTTGCAAAAAAAAAATACTTCCACGAGGACACCTGCCCAAAAACTGGCTGTCCAAACTCAGACTGGTGTCACCACGTTATTGATCTTTTTAGCCAAGGATAATCATTTCAAAAGAATTATGGAATCCTCTTCATTATTTCCTTTAAAATCCTTTTTTCCCCTTTACCTCCCTGAATATGAACACAGTTTAATATGGCACATCTATTCTCATGGCACTACTATACTCCCAAATAAACATCTTTTCTATTACAGAGTGTATTAGTCAGTCCTTACACTGCTATAAAGAAATACCTGAGACAGGGTAATTTTATAAAGAAAAAGAGGTTTAAATTAGCTCACGGTTCCACAGGCAGTACAGGAAGCATGGCCGGGGAGTCCTCAGGAAATTCACAATCATGGCGGAAGGCAGAGGGGAAACAGGCACGTCTTACATGGCCACAGCAGGAGCAGGACGGGGTGGGGAAGTTGTTGCACCCTTTAAACAACCAGATCGGATGGTAACTCACTTCCGCCACAACAGCACCATGGGGGACAGTGGTAAACCATTCAATGGAAACCACCCGCATAATGCAGTCACCTCCCACCAGGCGCCACCTCCAAACCGGGGAGTCCAACTCAACCTAAGATGTGGTGGGGAACCAGATCCAAACCATCTCTTTGTTGACACCAATACTTAGGTTGACACCAATACTCTGTATCTGTTTCATCCAAGTTTATTCTTTTTCATACAAGCAACGCAGTAAAGATAAAACTAAATGTGGACCCTGGGAGCAAGGAGTCCAGAGGTCGCCCAAAGAGTTGCAAGTGCATCAGGAAACCTGAATGTGAAAATCGGTGACCGAGAGCCTGATGCCAGCCTCCTCTTGGGTCTTGACTGAAATCTTCCCAGGTTGCTATTGGATTTTGCATGTACGAGCCTCTATCAGAGGATAGACTTAGGCATATGGTTTGCCCAGTGAATTGAACAATCTCCAGAGTTTATGAATTGAAGAGTGGGATGAATACAATACACAGAGCACCGAAGCAAACACATCAGAATCGAGGCAACTCCCCCGGGAGAAAAAATGGAAACCTTGAGCTGAATAGTTCAAAACAGGTTGTCACAAACTGGGCATCTCGGGGACCTTTTACCCCCAAGAACTGGAATCTGCAAAGATCTCTGCCTGTTTACCATGATTTATTTTTCCTGGGAGGTATAAATTCCCAGTGCCCTCCCCTCTATCTTACTGTGGAGGGTATTAGCTCAGTTTTTCAATTTTTAAACAGGTAGCACCAAAAAGCGTCTTCTCAATGCTTCCCACGCTATTCCACGTGGACGTTTGGCTCACAGTTTACTTGCATTTTACCCACTTTTTATCTGTCATCTAATATGTCAATCAATTGCCTATTAATCATCTCTCTCTCAAAATATCTTCTATCATTCGTATATCCATATACCCATTTCTATCATTGATCTATCTCTGTGTATATTTATCTATCCATGTCTTCATCTATCTATCCACCTACCCTGTCTATGTATCTATGTATGTATTGGCTCTATCTATATCATGTATCTAGCCATTGATTCATTTATCTATCCACCCATCCTGTATATATATCCATATATCTATCAGGTCTAATCTATGTATCTATATATCTATCTAATCTGTATCATCTATCGATCAATCATGTACCTAGCCATTTATTCATTTACCTACCAATCATGTATCTAGTCATTTATTCATTTATCTACCAATCCATCAATCATGTATTTAGCCATTTATTCATTTATCTATCCACCCACCCTATATATATCAGGTCTAATCTATGTATCTATGTATCTGTGTAATATCTATCAATCATCTATCATGAATCTATCTATCTGTATCAATGTATTTGTCTGTCTGTCTATCTATCTTTATTAACTTATTGACCACAAGTAACTTGAACAAGATAAATTCACAAATTTTCTGGGAGAAAATTTCAAGTTGATTCCAGCAGGTAGCAAACATAAAAGCTGTCTTACACCAGGAAACAGGGTTAAAGACCCAAAAGAGGAAGAACTTTTTCATCCTTTGATAAAAGACCAACAAGTCTGATGGGGAAGCTGTAGCTGTACCTTCAAGTGCAAAGTGACTCAGAGAACAAGGTGCAGGTTAAAGAAGAAAACTCATAAGGTCAGAGGTGGGAGAACCAACAGAGCTCGCTTAGATGGAAACTTTTTTTTTTTTTTTTTTGAGACGGAGTCTTGCTCTGTCGCCCAGGCTGGAGTGCAGTGGTGCAATCTCAGCTCACTGCAACCTCTGCCTCCAGGGTTCAAGTGATTTTCCTGCCTCAGCCTACAGAGTAGCTGGGATTACAGGTACCCGCCACCACGCCTGGCTAATTTTTGTATTTTTAGTACAGATGGGGTTTCTCCATGTTGGCCAGGCTGGTCTTGAACTCCTGACCTCAAGTGATTGACCTGCCTCAGCCTCCCAAAGTGCTGGGACTGCAGGCGTAAGCCACTGTGTCCAGCCAGATGGAAACTTTTTTTTCTTTCTTTTTTTCTTTTTTTGAGATGGAGTTTTGCTCTTGTGGCCCAGGCTGGAGTGCAATAGCATGATCTCGGCTCACTGCAATCTCCGCCTCCCAGGCTCAAGCAATTCTCCTGCCTCAGCCTCCAGAGTAGTTGGGATTACAGGCATGTGCCATCACACCCGACTAATTTTGTATTTTTAGTAGAGATGGGGTTTCTCCATGTTAGTCAGGCTGGTCTCGAACTCCTGGCCTCAGGTGATCCACCCGCCTCGGCGCCCCAAAGTGCTGGGATTACAGGCATGAGCCACCACGCCTGACCAAAACTTTTAAATCATTTAAACGAGCGCCCTGTCTGTAGCCCAATGTCCTCTGCACCTTTTCATCCTTGAAGGGTGACAGCCAAAATCCCACTCTAGGCTGACGGAATGAGGAAGCTCCATGAAATCTCTGTTTTCAAGCTGTCCCTGAGTGAAATGACCTATTTCCTTGCTTTCTTCACTGGTAGAGATGACTGGGCCAGCCAAAACCCTCCGATGCCCTCAAGCCAATGCTGAATATGAATTTTACCATTTAGTTAATATATTATTTTAGTCATTTAAAAATAAAATCCGGTCAATAGCCAGACACGCTAGCCAGAAGCAAGCTAAGGCAATGTGCCGTCTCTGTTCCGTGTGTCTTGAAAGTGTGCCTTTTTTGGATAATGAAAATCTCTACAATATTTTCTTGGGCTAATGAGAAGTGTTTATTTGTATTTTTAATATGAAAGAGAACATCTTTGCCTCTGGGAAATATTTATAAGGAACATAACTAAATGGAGACTAAGCTTTCCTTTTCATTTCCCTTCTGCATCACAGATTCTTGTGTTTCTTCAAAGCACTAATTAAATATTTAAAGCTGTTGTCAATGCAGAAATGTTCCTCCCTAAAATGTTTCAATGAGCTGGAAAAAAGCGGAGAATAATTTGCTATTGTCTACATATTCATAACATAAGGATGTCAGGAGGTATTAGAGTCACTTTCGATGTGTCTGACTACACAGCATTGGTAATATTAGAACACTTTCAGCTTTCAAGGTGTAAATTTTTCATCTCCTCCTTTTCACTTCCTTCCATTGCTATCCAGGCCCCTTGGAGAGGTGGCTGCAGGTCACGTTTTTATATTATTTGTTTTAATTGTATTTATATTTATTTTTTTTTTTTTTGAGACCGAGTCTTGCTCTGTCGCCCAGGCTGGAGTGCAATGGTGAGATCTCAGCTCACTGCAACCTCCGCCTCCCGGGTTCAAGTGATTCCCCTGCCTCAGCCTCCTGAGTAGCTGGGACTATAGGTGTGTGCCACCATGCCTGGCTAGTTTTTGTTTGTTTGTTTGTTTGTTTCTGAGACGGAATCTCGTTCTGTCGCCCAGGCTGGAGTGCAGTGGAGCCATCTCAGCTCACTGCAACCTCTGGCTCCCAAGTTCGAGCAATTCTCCTGCCTCGGCCTCCTGAGTAGCTGGGATTACAGCCGCCCGCCACCACGCCCAAGTTAATTTTTTGTATTTTTACTAGAGACGGGGTTTCACCATGTTGGCCAGGATGGTCTTGATCTCCTGACCTCAGGTGATCCACCTGCCTCAGTCTCCCAAAGTGCTGAGATTACAGGCGTGAGCCACCACTCCCAGCTGGTCACATTTATTTTTTAGCCAGTTTCTGTGCACCAAAGAAGGGACAGCCTTCTGGAAGCATTTTAAAAGGGAGGCAGTAAAAAGCTATATGAAGTTCATTCCAAGACATATCTCCCAGATTTCTCAAAGAACTAAAAAGAGAACTACCATTTAGTTCAGCAATCCCATTCTTGGATACATACATAATGGAAAATAAATTATCCTACCAAAAAGACTCCTGCACAAGCATGTTGATCACAGCACTATTCTCCATAGCAAAGACATGGAATCAACCTAAATGCCCATCAATGGTGAATTGGATAAAGAAAATGTGGTCCATAGACGCTGTGGGATACTACACAGCCACAGAAAAGAACAAAACCACGTCCTTTGCAGTAACATGGATGGAGCTGGAGGTTTTTATTGTAATCAAACGAATCCAGAAACAGAAAACCAAATATTGCACATTCTCATTTATAAGTGGATCTACATATTGGGTACTCATGGACACAAAGAGAGGAACACACACTGGGGGCTCCTAGAGGGTGGAGGGAGGGATAGGGTAAGAACTGAAGAACTACCTATTGGGTGCCATGCTCACTACCTGGGTGATGGGATTGGTCATACCCCAAACCTCAGCATCACACAGTCCACCCAGGTAACAAGCCTGCCTATGTTCAACAAGTCAGCAAAATAAATCATGATGAAAATAATGAAATGTTCTTAGTTTTATTTCAACCACAAATTAGAAATCAGACATTTTTCAACTATCTGCCTTGGACCTGATTCTAGGGAAAATATCCTAGGTCTGTGTTTTGTAAAGATATGTGTAAATATATGTGTGTGTGTATGTATATGTGAGTGTGTGTATATATATATATATATTTCATATGTGTACATAATGTGGGTATGCTTGCATATGTATATATATATGCTTGTATATGTGTATATACCTATACATATATGTCTGTACATATACATATGTATACCTATATATACATGTAGAGGTATACACACATATGTATGTATATATACATATACAAGCATACACACATAAATAATCAACAGTGTCTTAGTCTTCACATTGAATTTACTGTTCTGCAAATGGAATAACTGTTGATATTTTAAAATAGAACATGCATTTGCTATTATATTTCATCCATATTTTTTTAACCCCTTCTGTGTTTCAGGCAGTGTCCTAGATAGATCTGGGGATTTTGGAGTTGAACAAAACACAGTTCCTTCTTGAAACTGACATTTAGAGACCCATATCTGAGAGATAAACAAACAAAGTCAAGCATTAATAAGGCTATGAATAAATACATCAAAATGCTGAGTAAGAAATATTTATTTAAGTATTACTCATCTACTTGACAGAGAAGAAGAAAGAACATGAAAACTTGAAAGCCAACCTATCTGGTCATCAGGGAAATGCAAATCAAAACCACAATGAGATAGCCCATCATACACACTAGGATGGCTCTAATGACAAATATGGACAGTGACAAGTGTTGGCTCAGATGTGCAGAAACTGGAGCACTCTTATATTGTTTGTGGGATGGTGCAATGGTGCGGTTGCTTTGAAAAGCAGCCTGGCGGATCCTTCAATGGTTAAACATAGAGTTATCACATGACCCAGCCATTCCCCTCCTGGGTATTTACCCAAGAAATTGAAGATAGTTACTCAGACAAGTATGTACATAGAAGTCCTAACTGTATGCTAAGTGCTAAGCATTATTCATGGTAGTTACACAGTGGAAATAACCCAATGCCCATCAACAAGTGTGTGGATAAACAAAATGTGGTCTACCCATACAATGGAATGTCATTCTGCCATCAAAAGGAATGAAATTCTGATGCATGGTACAAAATCGATGGACCTCGAAAATATTATGCTGAGTGAAAGAAGCCAGGCACAAAACCACATGGGAGGCCGTTTGAAATGCCCCTGATAGGCAAATCCATGGGATAGGAAGTAGATTTGTGAGTGGCTGCATAGGGCTGAAGCAGATGGCAGGATGGGGGTGATGACCCAGGGAGTGTTGCAACTATCCTTATGAACCAGGAAGTGCTACAATTATCCAGATGAACCAGGAAGTGTGGCAATGTCCCTACGAACCAGGAAGTGCTACAATTATCTCTATGAACCAGACGGTTCCAAATGTCGTTATGAACCAGGAAGTACAATTTTCCGTATGAACCAAAAAGTGTTGCAGTGTCACTATGAACCAGGAAGTGTCACAATGTCCCTCAAACTCAGAAGTGCTACAATTATCCCTATGAACCAGGAAGTATTGCAATGTCCCTGCAAACCAGGAAGTGCTACAATTATCCATATGAACCAGGAAGTGTCACAATGTCCCTATGAACCAGGAAGTGCTACAATTATCTGTATGAACCTGGAAATGTTACAATGTCCCTATGAACCAGGAAGTGCTACAATTATCCATATGAACCAGAAAGTGTTACAATGTCCCTGCAAATTAGGAAGTTCTACAATTATCGGAATGAAAGAGGAAGTGTTGCAATGTCCCTGTGAACCAGGAAGTGGTACTATTATCCATATGAACCAGGAAGTGCTACAATTATCCATATGAACCAGAAAGTGTTGCAGTATCCCTATGAACCAGGAAGTGTTGCAGTGTCACTATGAACCAGGAAGTGTCACAATATTCCTAAAAACTAAGAAGTGCTACAATTATCTGTATGAACCAGGAAGTACTGCAGTGGCCCTGCAAACCAGAACTGCTACAATTATCCGTATGAACCAGGAAGTGTTACAATGTCCCTATGAACCAGGAAGTGCTACAATTATGCATATGAACCTAGAAATGTTACAATGTCCCTATGAACCAGGAAGCGCTACAATTATCCATATGAACCAGAAAGTGTTACAATGTCCCTGCAAACTAGAAAATTTTACAATTATCCGAATGAACCAGAAGTGTTGCAATGTCCCTGTGAACCAGGAAGTGCTATTATCCATATGAACCAGGAAGTGCTACAATTATCTGGATGAACCAGCAAGTGTGGCAATGTCCCTATGAACCAGGAAGTGCTACTATTATCCATATCAATCAGGAAGTGTGGCAATGTCACTATGAACCAGAAAGTGTCACAATTTCCCTATAAACCGGGAAGTGCTACAATAATCCAGATGAACCAGGAAGTGTGGCAATGTCACTTCCCTACGAACGAGCACTTCCTGGTTCATAGGAAAACTGTGACACTTTCTGGTTCATAGTGACATTGCCACACTTCCTGGTTCATATGGATAATTGTATCACTTCCTGGTTCACAGGGACATTACCACACTTCTTGGTTCATCTGGATAATTGTAGCACTTCCTGGTTCATAAGGATATTGCAACACTTTCTGGTTCGTATGGATAATTGTAGCACTTCCTGGTTCACATGGATAATAGTAGCACCTTCACAATATCCCTAAAAACTAAGAAGTGCTACAATTATCCGTATGAACCAGGAAGTATTACAATGTCCCTATGAACTGGGAAGTGCTACAATTATCCATATGAACCTGGAAATGTTACAATGTCCCTATGAACCAGAAAGTGCTACAATTCTCCATATGAACCAGAAAGTGTTACAATGTCCCTGCAAACTAGGAAGTTCTACAATTATCCGAATGAACCAGGAAGTGTTGTAATGTCCCTGTGAACCAGGAAGTGCTACTATTATCCATATGAACCAGGAAGTGCTACAATTATCCATATGAACCAGAAAGTGTGGCAATATCCCTATGAACCAGGAAGTGCTACAATTATCTGGATGAACCAGGAAGTGTGGCAATGTCCCTATGAACCAGGAAGTGCTACTATTATCCACACGGACCAGGAAGTGTGGCAATGTCACTATGAACCAGAAAGTGTCACAATTTCCCTATGAACCAGGAAGTGCTACAATTCTCCATATGAACCAGAAAGTGTTACAATGTCCCTGCAAACTAGGAAGTTCTACAATTATCTGAATGAACCAGGAAGTGTTGTAATGTCCCTGTGAACCAGGAAGTGCTATTATTATCCATATGAACCAGGAAGTGCTACAATTATCCATATGACCCAGAAAGTGTGGCAATATCCCTATGAACCAGGAAGTGCTACAATTATCTGGATGAACCAGGAAGTGTGGCAATGTCCCTATGAACCAGGAAGTGCTACTATTATCCACACGGACCAGGAAGTGTGGCAATGTCACTATAAACCAGAAAGTGTCACAATTACCCTATGAAGCCAGGAAGTGCTACAATTCTCCATATGAACCAGAAAGTGTTACAATGTCCCTGCAAACTAGGAAGTTCTACAATTATCTGAATGAACCAGGAAGTGTTGTAATGTACCTGTGAACCAGGAAGTGCTACTATTATCCCTATGAACCAGGAAGTGCTACAATTAACTGGATGAACCAGGAAGTGTGGCAATGTCCCTATGAACCAGGAAGTGCTACTATTATCCACACGGACCAGGAAGTGTGGCAATGTCACTATAAACCAGAAAGTGTCACAATTTCCCTATGAAGCCAGGAAGTGCTACAATTATCCATATGAACCAGAAAGTGTTACAATGTCCCTGCAAACTAGGAAGTTCTACAATTATCTGAATGAACCAGGAAGTGTTGTAATGTACCTGTCAACCAGGAAGTGCTACTATTATCCCTATGAACCAGGAAGTGCTACAATTATCTGGATGAACCAGGAAGTGTGGCAATGTCCCTATGAACCAGGAAGTGCTACTATTATCCACACGGACCGGGAAGTGTGGCAATGTCACTATGAACCAGAAAGTGTCACAATTTCCCTATGAACCAGGAAGTGCTACAATTATCCATATGAACCAGAAAGTGTTACAATGTCCCTGCAAACTAGGAAGTTCTACAATTATCTGAATGAACCAGGAAGTGTTGTAATGTACCTGTGAACCAGGAAGTGCTACTATTATCCATATGAACCAGGAAGTGCTACTATTATCTATATGAACCAGGAAGTGCTACTATTATCTATATGAACCAGGAAGTGCTACAATTATCTGGATGAAACAGGAAGTGTGGCAATGTCCCTATGAACCAGGAAGTGCTACTATTATCCACATGGACCAGGAAGTGTGGCAAAGTCACTATGAACCAGGAAGTGTGGCAATATCATTATGAACCAGAAAGTGTCACGATTTCCCTATGAACCAGGAGTGCTACAATTATCTGGATGAACCAGGAAGCGTGGCAAGGTCCCTACGAACCAGGAAGTGCTACTATTATCCACACGGACCGGGAAGTGTGGCAATGTCACTATAAACCAGAAAGTGTCACAATTTCCCTATGAACCAGGAAGAGCTACAATTATCCATATGAACCAGAAAGTGTTACAATGTCCCTGCAAACTAGGAAGTTCTACAATTATCTGAATGAACCAGGAAGTGTTGTAATGTACCTGTGAACCAGGAAGTACTACTATTATCCATATGAACCAGGAAGTGCTACTATTATCTATATGAAACAGGAAGTGCTACAATTATCTGGATGAACCAGGAAGTGTGGCAATGTCCCTATGAACCAGGAAGTGCTACTATTATCCACATGGACCAGGAAGTGTGGCAATGTCACTATGAACCAGGAAGTGTGGCAATATCACTATGAACCAGGAAGTGTGGCAATATCACTAAGAACCAGAAAGTGTCATGATTTCCCTATGAACCAGGAAGTGCTACAATTATCTGGATGAACCAGGAAGTGTGGCAAGGTCCCTACGAACCAGGAAGTGCTACTATTATCCACACGGACCGGGAAGTGTGGCAATGTCACTATGAACCAGAAAGTGTCACAATTTCCCTATGAACCAGGAAGTGCTACAATTATCCATATGAACCAGAAAGTGTTACAATGTCCCTGCAAACTAGGAAGTTCTACAATTATCTGAATGAACCAGGAAGTGTTATAATGTACCTGTGAACCAGGAAGTGCTACTATTATCCATATGAACCAGGAAGTGCTACTATTATCCATATGAACCAGGAAGTGCTACTATTATCTATATGAACCAGGAAGTGCTACAATTATCTGGATGAACCAGGAAGTGTGGCAATGTCCCTATGAACCAGGAAGTGCTACTATTATCCACATGGACCAGGAAGTGTGGCAATGTCACTATGAACCAGAAAGTGTCACGATTTCCCTATGAACCAGGAAGTGCTACAATTATCTGGATGAACCAGGAAGTGTGGCAAGGTCCCTACGAACCAGGAAGTGCTACTATTATCCACACGGACCAGGAAGTGTGGCAATGTCACTATAAACCAGAAAGTGTCACAATTTCCCTATGAAGCCAGGAAGTGCTACAATTATCCATATGAACCAGAAAGTGTTACAATGTCCCTGCAAACTAGGAAGTTCTACAATTATCTGAATGAACCAGGAAGTGTTGTAATGTACCTGTCAACCAGGAAGTGCTACTATTATCCCTATGAACCAGGAAGTGCTACAATTATCTGGATGAACCAGGAAGTGTGGCAATGTCCCTATGAACCAGGAAGTGCTACTATTATCCACACGGACCGGGAAGTGTGGCAATGTCACTATGAACCAGAAAGTGTCACAATTTCCCTATGAACCAGGAAGTGCTACAATTATCCATATGAACCAGAAAGTGTTACAATGTCCCTGCAAACTAGGAAGTTCTACAATTATCTGAATGAACCAGGAAGTGTTGTAATGTACCTGTGAACCAGGAAGTGCTACTATTATCCATATGAACCAGGAAGTGCTACTATTATCTATATGAACCAGGAAGTGCTACTATTATCTATATGAACCAGGAAGTGCTACAATTATCTGGATGAAACAGGAAGTGTGGCAATGTCCCTATGAACCAGGAAGTGCTACTATTATCCACATGGACCAGGAAGTGTGGCAAAGTCACTATGAACCAGGAAGTGTGGCAATATCATTATGAACCAGAAAGTGTCACGATTTCCCTATGAACCAGGAGTGCTACAATTATCTGGATGAACCAGGAAGCGTGGCAAGGTCCCTACGAACCAGGAAGTGCTACTATTATCCACACGGACCGGGAAGTGTGGCAATGTCACTATAAACCAGAAAGTGTCACAATTTCCCTATGAACCAGGAAGAGCTACAATTATCCATATGAACCAGAAAGTGTTACAATGTCCCTGCAAACTAGGAAGTTCTACAATTATCTGAATGAACCAGGAAGTGTTGTAATGTACCTGTGAACCAGGAAGTACTACTATTATCCATATGAACCAGGAAGTGCTACTATTATCTATATGAAACAGGAAGTGCTACAATTATCTGGATGAACCAGGAAGTGTGGCAATGTCCCTATGAACCAGGAAGTGCTACTATTATCCACATGGACCAGGAAGTGTGGCAATGTCACTATGAACCAGGAAGTGTGGCAATATCACTATGAACCAGGAAGTGTGGCAATATCACTAAGAACCAGAAAGTGTCATGATTTCCCTATGAACCAGGAAGTGCTACAATTATCTGGATGAACCAGGAAGTGTGGCAAGGTCCCTACGAACCAGGAAGTGCTACTATTATCCACACGGACCGGGAAGTGTGGCAATGTCACTATGAACCAGAAAGTGTCACAATTTCCCTATGAACCAGGAAGTGCTACAATTATCCATATGAACCAGAAAGTGTTACAATGTCCCTGCAAACTAGGAAGTTCTACAATTATCTGAATGAACCAGGAAGTGTTATAATGTACCTGTGAACCAGGAAGTGCTACTATTATCCATATGAACCAGGAAGTGCTACTATTATCCATATGAACCAGGAAGTGCTACTATTATCTATATGAACCAGGAAGTGCTACAATTATCTGGATGAACCAGGAAGTGTGGCAATGTCCCTATGAACCAGGAAGTGCTACTATTATCCACATGGACCAGGAAGTGTGGCAATGTCACTATGAACCAGAAAGTGTCACGATTTCCCTATGAACCAGGAAGTGCTACAATTATCTGGATGAACCAGGAAGTGTGGCAAGGTCCCTACGAACCAGGAAGTGCTACTATTATCCACACGGACCGGGAAGTGTGGCAATGTCACTATGAACCAGGAAGTGCTACAATTCTCCATATGAACCAGAAAGTGTTACAATGTCCCTGCAAACTAGGAAGTTCTACAATTATCTGAATGAACCAGGAAGTGTTGTAATGTCCCTGTGAACCAGGAAGTGCTACTATTATCCATATGAACCAGGAAGTGCTACTATTATCTATATGAACCAGGAAGTGCTACAATTATCTGGATGAACCAGGAAGTGTGGCAATGTCCCTATGAACCAGGAAGTGCTACTATTATCCACATGGACCAGGAAGTGTGGCAATGTCACTATGAACCAGGAAGTGTGGCAATATCACTATGAACCAGGAAGTGTGGCAATATCACTAAGAACCAGAAAGTGCCACGATTTCCCTATGAACCAGGAAGTGCTACAATTATCTGGATGAACCAGGAAGTGTGGCAATGTCCCTATGAACCAGGAAGTGCTATTATCCACATGGACCAGGAAGTGTGGCAATGTCACTATGAACCAGGAAGTGTGGCAATATCACTATGAACGAGAAAGTGTCACGATTTCCCTATGAACCAGGAATTGCTACAATTATCTGGATGAAGCAGGAAGTGTGGCAAGGTCCCTACGAACCAGGAAGTGCTACTATTATCCACATGGACCGGGAAGTGTGGCAATGTCACTATGAACCAGAAAGTGTCACAATTTCCCTATGAACCAGGAAGTGCTACTATTATCCACACGGACCAGGAAGTGTGGCAATGTGACTATAAACCAGAAAGTGTCACAATTACCCTATGAAGCCAGGAAGTGCTACAATTATCCATATGAACCAGAAAGTGTTACAATGTCCCTGCAAACTAGGAAGTTCTACAATTATCTGAACCAGGAAGTGTTGTAATGTACCTGTGAACCAGGAAGTGCTATTATCCATATGAACCAGGAAGTGCTACTATTATCTATATGAACCAGGAAGTGCTACAATTATCTGGATGAACCAGGAAGTGTGGCAATGTCCCTATGAACCAGGAAGTGCTACTATTATCCACATGGACCAGGAAGTGTGGCAATGTCACTATGAACCAGGAAGTGTGGCAATATCATTATGAACCAGAAAGTGTCACAATTTCCCTATGAACCAGGAAGTGCTACAATGTCCCTGCAAACTAGGAAGTTCTACAATTATCTGAATGAACCAGGAAGTGTTATAATGTACCTGTGAACCAGGAAGTGCTACTATTATCCATATGAACCAGGAAGTGCTACAATTATCCATATGAACCAGAAAGTGTTACAATGTCCCTGCAAACTAGGAAGTTCTACAATTATCTGAATGAACCAGGAAGTGTTATAATGTACCTGTGAACCAGGAAGTGCTACTATTATCCATATGAACCAGGAAGTGCTACAATTATCCATATGAACCAGAAAGTGTGGCAATATCCCTATGAAACAGGAAGTGCTACAATTATCTGGATGAACTAGGAAGTGTGGCAAGGTCCCTACGAAGCAGGAAGTGCTACTATTATCCACATGGACCAGGAAGTGTGGCAATGTCACTATGAACCAGAAAGTGTCACAATTTCCCTATGAACCAGGAAGTGCTACAATTATCCAGATGAACCAGGAAGTGTGGCAATGTCCCTACGAACCAGGAAGTGCTACAATTATCCCTATGAACCAGATGGTTCCAAATGTCTTTATGAACCAGGAAGTTCTACAATTATCCATATGAACCAGAAAGTGTGGCAGTGTCACTACGAACCAGGAAGTGTCACAATGATCCTAAAAACTAAGAAGTGCTACAATTATCCATATGAACCAGGAAGTATTGCAATGTTCCTGCAAACCAGGAAGTGCTACAATTATCCGTATGAACCAGGAAGTGCTACAATTATCCGTATGTATGAACCCGGAAATGTTACTATGTCCCTATGAATCCGGAAGTGCTACTATTATCCATATGAACCAGAAAGTGTTACAATGTCCCTGCAAACCAGGAAGTTACACAATTATCAGAATGAACCAGGAAGTGTTGCAATGTCTCTGTGAAACAGGAAGTGTTGCAATGTCCATGTGAACCAGGAATTGCTACTATTATCTATATGAACCAGGAAGTACTACAGTTATTCGTATGAACCAGAAAGTATTACAATGTCCCTATGAAACAGGAAGTGCTACAATTATCCCTATGAACCAGGAAGTGTTGCAACGTCCCTGGGAATCAGGAAGTGCTAACAATTATGTGTATGAACCAAAAAGCGTTGCAATGTCCCTGTGAACCAGGAAATGCTACAATTACCCATAAGAACCAGGAAGTGTCACAATGTCCCTGTGAACCAGGAAGTGCTATTATCCATTTGAACCAGGAAATGTAACAATGTGAGCCAGAAAGTTTTACAATGTCCCTATGAATCAGAAAGCATTACAATCTCCAGATAAACCAGGAAGTGTTATAATGTCCCTATAAACTAGAAAGTGCTGCAACCTTCCAATGACCCAGGAAGTTCATTTATCATGTCTAGGAAGCAGGAAGTGCTACAACCTCCCCAGTGACTCAGGAAGTTCTCTTACCATCCCCAGGAAACAGGAAGTGCTACAAACTTCCCTAGTGACCCAGGAAGTTTATTTAACATCTCCAGGAAGTTCATTGACTATCTCTAGGAAGCAGGAAGTGCTACAACCTCCCCAGTGACCCAGGATGTTCACTGACCATCTCTAGGAAAGCAGGAAGTGCTACAACCTTCTCAGTGATCCAGGACGTTTATTTACCATCTCCAGGAAGCAGGAAGTACTACAACCTTCCCAGTGACTCAGGAAGTTCATTGACCATCTCTGGGCAGCAGGAAGTGCTACAACCTCCCATGTGACACAGAAAGTTTATTTACCATCTCCAGGAAGCAGGAAGTGCTACAACTTTCCCAGTGACCCAGGGAGTTCATTTACCATGTCTAGAAAGCAGGAAGCGCTACAACCTTCCAGTTGATGGGGTACAGGACACCCCACCCTGAATAAGAATGTAGATCATTATGTGACACCCTGAAATATGCCACCTTGGCATACTGATTGCCTTGAGCAGAAATAAATCAAGAACCAGCCAAAGCACAACCCACGGTCTCTTGACTTCATCACAGTGCTCTTGTCTGACATTTCTTATTGACTTTAAAAATGTCCTGTCTGTGACATTTCTTAGGTCCAACAGGAAACCCCAAGCCAGGTAGCGGGAGCCAGGCCAGCCCCTGGATGTCAGCGGCTGCCTGCTTCTCTCACCATGCACTGAATCTTGCAAATTTGCTGTGACCTCACGTACAGGGGGGAAAAGCTGTTTTTTCCTTTGACATGCACACCCCTCTCCCCTCTCATCCTTCACTTCTGACACTGAATGTGTAGGAACAACTGCTTTTTTCTATACATACGCTCAAAATCTCTGTGACCAGAAGTCACAGAGATTCGGGGACTCTGTGCTGATAATCATTTTTTCCAGCCCTCTCATCCATGTGACCCAGGGCCCAGGAGCCAGGAAAACCAGCAATTACTCAGCAGTAAACGACCACTCATTCAATCCTTGTTGTCATGTATTGGGTCCAGGTTACTGGGTCCTCACAGGCTAGATCCACCCTCCAACAGCTGCATCTAAGCTATCCAATGGGCTGGTGCATCTTCCAGGGAAAGATCATTTGGGGCTTTAGGAGAATTTGAAGGGCTGGGGACAGCCATGGCAACCTGGGTGCCAAAGTCTTTCAATGACTTTTTTTTTCAATGGTCCTCTCCACTTTTATTTCTGTCTCTTTCCACGTGTGAACAACTCCTTCATCCTCTGATGCAGGCCTCTCTAAGGAACCTGTGATTCCATTGTAATTACACAGCTCATCCTAAATAATCGTCCCATGTCAAGATCCTTAATGTAATCCCATTTGCAAAGTCCCATGTGTTGCATAAGGTCACACATTTACATGATCAAGGGGTTAGGATGTGGGCATCTCTGGGGACCAGTATTTCACCTATCACATGGGGTTTCAACACCTGATGGGATCTGGGAGCCTGATGAGGGAGGGTATCACCCCTGAAGAGCTGGGTCAAAGTGAACCAAGTAGCTAGAACAGGTGGGCACAGGAAGTTGGTGATTCCCAAGGGCACCACTTTGGCAGAAGTAAGTGGGACCGTTGGGACCCCTCTACCTCTTGGGTCATGGATTTGTAGACAGACACTGAGAGCCTCCCACCAGAAGAGGGCACTGTCTGCATATAAAGAGAAAGATACACCTTGCTAATGCAGCAAGAGGAGGCCTAAAAGCAACCAACACTAACGGAGAGGCTTTCAAACCTCAGGGAGGTGGACCCAAATGGTACCATTGGTTTCTTTTTGAGGGAAAGTTTGATTTTTTTTTTCTCTTTAACTGCACTCTTTTGGGTCTCCCAGTTGATTGTTATTAGTACAGACTGCTTTTCAAATGGGAAATTAACTTTGCACTTAGCTGCCGAAGGGAATGATGACATTAGCAATGGGTACATGAGTGTAAGCAACAGCAGCGTGGGATCAGAGCCAGGATCTGAGACGCAGAGCTGGGAGGCAGGAGAGAGCTCTCTGGGAGCAAGCAGAGGGGAGCAGGGGTAATAAGCACTGAAAACAAGGATGGCCCCTAGGGACGCTCGAAGGGACATTTTCAAGACTGGGCACTGACTGTAGCCTCACTCTGTTCCCCTCCATCCCATGCCATGCCTGACTTCCTCTTTTCCCCCTCACTGAGCCCCACAGGCACCCTCAGTTCCATTGACCACAGGCCCTTTGCACATGCCACACTTGCGACACAAAACACCCTTTGACCCACTCCTTGGGATATAAGTCATCCTCATTCCTCAGCTGTTAGCTCAACTGTCATGTCCCCCCAGGGGTCCACATGTGTGCCCCTGCCTGAGCCCCAGGCAACTAATATGGAAGCATCTAGAAGCCTCAAACCTTCATCACTGCTCTTCCTACAGCACTCCAAAAACACAAACAAACTATAAGCAATTCGGCAACAGAGGAGACTTTAAAGAGTTACTCACTGTTTCGTTCACCATGAAGAAACATCTGTGAAATCAAAGTCATCCCCTAAAGAAGGGAAACAGGCTGTTAACACCAAAGTTCTGAGAGAAATGAGGAAGAAATGA
The DNA here is from genome assembly GCF_028858775.2 of Pan troglodytes. Lineage (NCBI taxonomy): Eukaryota > Metazoa > Chordata > Mammalia > Primates > Hominidae > Pan > Pan troglodytes. The sequence goes on from NC_072422.2 coordinate 33,636,458, forward strand.
CCTGGAAGCAGATGGAGAAAACACCACAGGCCTAAGTTTCTAAGTGTTTTCTAAGTATCACTGTGACCAGGACCTCATAAGAAAAAGTGAATTCCTGATCATTTTCACATCACTCTTCTCTCAGACACAAAGAGTAAAAGATGAGAGCAAGAGTCAGGGGTGGAAAGAGAGGGAGAGAGAGAGAGAGAAACAAAGTAATTTATAAATGAACTGTGCTGGCTGGACGAAGTTGGAACTCTAACTCTGTCAACACAGGATTCCCTCCTGTTGATTTCCCATCCCATCACCATCTCCCTTCAGTAACCAACACTTCCGCCACAGAGGCCCTAAGAGGTGGGGACATATGATTATGATCAGATTTGGGCTAGAGGGTGTCTAAAAGGTGGCTCTATCAACCCAGACGTACTGGACAAACTGACGTGAAAATTCACCGTGGTTTCAGAGGTTGCCTTCTAGTTTTAAGCTTTTCAAATCCTGACTAAGGCTGGAGAAATTTTTACACTGAAAGGGGATAATAAGGAGGCTTAAATAAAAGAAACATGAGGGGCTACATCAAATCCGACATTTTTCCAAAACCATGTAAGAATATACTTACATGGTTTCAATGAGTAATCAATAACTTACATGGTTTTAATGAGTAAACAATAAAAACCAGATGATTATCCAAATATATATATATAAAGAAATAAGAAACCTCATGGTATGAAAACCAATAATATTATATATTTGGGGAAAAATGTATACCAGAATAGAATGACCCTTCCTGAAATGACTACATTTTTTAAAAAGGCAATTTATTTTATGTAAAGGTGAATATCTTTGGGTTTTTGCTTTAAAGTCAGGAATTTAAAATATCTGCTCTCTTCACTCATATTTAAACCTGTCCTGGGTTTACTATCAAAGGTAATACAACAAAAATACAAATAAAATGTAGAGAGAACATATAAAGATAGAAAATTGAAAAATATTTAAAAATCATGTGCAAATAATATGGTTGTCTTCTCAGAAAGATAAGAAATGAGAAAAAAATAGAAATTTAATAAGGGATCATAGTTCAGGATATAGTAAGGAAAAATATATTAAATCCTTTCTATGTAACAAAAATAAACAGAAAGATAGTGGGCATAAAAATATATCCAGAAAAATGAAAAAAAAGAAAAAACTAGAAATGCATTAAAAGAAATCATCAGGGAAAGAGGTACATCGAATATCAAGAAAAATCTCAATTTTGCAGGCATGTTGGTTCTGAAGTTCAAAGGAAAAAAATGTCAGCTGGGCACGGTGGCTCACGCCTGTAATCCCAGCACTTTGAGAGGCTGAGGCAGGTAGATTATGAGGTCAGGAGTTCGAGACCAGCCTGGCCAATATGGTGAAATCCTGTGTCTACTAAAAATACAAAAATTAGCTGGGCGTGGTGGTGGGTGCCTGTAGTCCCAGCTGCTGGGGAGGCTGAGGCAGGAGAATCGCTTGAACCTGGGAGGGAGAGGTTGCAGTGAGTCGAGATCGTGCCACTGCACTCCAGCCTGGGCGACAGAGCAAGACTCTGTCTCAAAAAAAAAAAAAAAGTCACCAAAATCAGAAAGCTCAGACAAATATAAGATACCATGAATAAAAATTTGAAGACTTGCCTGTCAAAAAATACTGTTAAACTATCCAATGGCAAAAATAAGATGAAAAAGCATTTTCATAGTAAATGGTTGGCAATATTTAATGTCTATAAAAAAAAGAGGAACATTTATAAAACAATACAGACATATCGGAAGATAAGAATAAAGGCAAAGTAATCAATACATATAGAAGTTGTAGGCTGGGCGCAGTGGCTCATGCCTGTAATCCTAGCACTTTGGGAGGCCGAGGCGGGTGGACTGCCTGAGCTCAGGAGTTGGAGACGAGCCTGGGTAACATGGTGAAACCCCATCTCTACTAAAATACAAACAAACAAACAAAAAAATTAGCCGGGCATGGTGGCGTGCACCTGCAGTCCCAGCTACTTGGGAGCTGAGGCAGCAGAATTGCTTGAACCCGGGAGGCAGAGGTTGCGGTGAGCTGAGATGGTGCTCCTGCACTCCATCCTGGCAACAGAGCAAGACTGTATCTCAAAAAAAAAAAAAGAAAAAAAAAGAAGTATACGTGGCAAATTAATGTACTATTTACTATTTTTTTTTAAATTGCAGAACTAAAGAACTGAAACTAGGCAAAGATTAATGTTACATGTGATAGTACATGACAAAGGTTTTCTAGGTGATCAGCAGCAGTAACGATGGTGGGAAGAAAGGGACAGTTGCACATATCCCTGGCATCAAAATAAATTCATATAATTCTGGGCCAATTTCAGAACCAGGTCAAAAGCTATAGAAGTACTCATACACATTGATCTGAACAATTTGCATTCTAGAAATTGATTCGAAGGAATAAAAACAAGTGCATAAAGTTGATTCAAATTGACTTTGAAATCCATAATTCTAAAATGTTAGAAGAAACATAACATTTTCAAAATTAAATATTGAAGTATATAATTATGTGGGAAATAAATAAGGACATAAAATGGACAGTAAAAGTCATGTTAGAAAGACTTAAATGACATAAGAAAATCATCAAGAAATATGAATATGCCAAAAATAACGTTACTAGCACATAACTATCAAACTGTCAACAGGATTTGGACACTAGTTATATTTTTCTGTGTTACAAGTTAAACAAGCATGTAAACAAAAAAAAAATCACTAACGATCTAACTATTTGAAAAGCACTCACCTCTCCACTGGGAATGCAACTATCCCTTCCTTCATATCATGTCTGTATTTAAAACCTCGTATTCAACTTTTTAGAGGTGGAATCCAAAAAATCTCAAAATTTAAGATTCTATTTAAGATTTATGACTTAAATCTTAAAATCTTAGAAGTAAAATCAGGACACTAAAAATATAATCCAAATAAAAATTATATAGTTGAAAACTAGGTTTTGGAATTTCCTTGTACAAGGAGTGAAGAGTGAGCACAGGTTTCATGTGAAATCTCCCAGCTGACATGGACATCACTGTCCTGTAAACAACATACAGATGACCCATAGGGTTAGAGGCTCTTACCGGTGGAATCAGGCTGCTTGGGGTTTGGATTTGGCTTTGGTTTGGGTGGGTTCAGTGGTGCTGGCTCGTCTGTTTGTAAAAGATGAGAGTTGCGATTATGAGTGCCTTGCGGTGAAGAAAATGAAACATCAATTTGCATACAGACGTTCACTAAACAGATAAAAACTGGACCTTGTTCTTTGTCATGGTGGGGATACCCATACACACAGCCTCCTGCCAATATCCTTCCAACATCTTCCAGCTACAGTACTGATAAAGCATTTTCAATAAAACCTATCAGGCAGCTTTTCAGATCAGCTACAGAATTGGCAAGGTACTGTGTAAAATGAAAATGCAGAAATCCTTGCTCAACTGTATTAAGAATTTCAAGATGACAACTAAAGACTCATAAACCAATATGGCACCCTTGTAAGCATGGGTCCCTGGGTGATCGAACAAGTCACACACTCATGAAGCCTAACTTGGCCAGGGGAGTCAGATTTGCCTTACATCATTCCAAAGACTGTGAGAGTTTTAAAATAAAACTATGCATACTGGTAAAAACAAAAACAAAGTCCAACAATATCCAAAACAAACAACACCACACCTACTCCCTAACTTTCCACCGTGCAAACAGGTTTCATTGATCATTCACAAGAGATACGTTTTTTGTAAACGATAATAATTTGGTGATAATAAGCAAGTCAGCCACAGTGGAGACTTTAAGGAGTTACTCACAGTTTCCTTTGTCATGTAAGGCATCTGCTAAGTCAAAGTCATCCCCTAAAGGAGGGAAACAGGCTGTTAACACCAAAGTTCTGAGAGAAATGAGGAAGAAATGATCTCGTAAACAGATGCAGAAAACACCATAACCCCACGTTCCTAAATACTTTTCTGGATATCCCTCTAACCAGAATCTCAATAGAAAAAGTGAATTCCTGATCATTTTCACATCACTCTCCCTTCTGATGAAAAGAATAAAAGATGAGAGCCAGAGAGAGAGAAATAAAATAATTTATAAATCAATTGTGCTGCCTGGACAGAGTTGGAATTCCAACTCTAACTTGCACATGGTTGTCTCCTGTTGATTTCCTGTCCAAATATCATCTCCCCGCAGGTAACCAACACCTTCCACCAGGGAGGCCCTCAGAGGGGCTAGAGGGTGTCTAAAAAGTGACTCTACCAACCCATTTATGCTGGACAAACTGACGTGAAAACTCACCATGGTTTCAGAGTTTGCCTTCTAGTTTTAAGCTCTTCAAATCCCAACTAAAGTTGGGGAAATTTTTTTTTTTTTGAGACGGTGTCTTGCTCTGTTCCCCAGGCTGGAGGGCAGTGGCACAATCTCGGCTCACTACAACAACCTCCTCCTCCCAGGTTCAAGCAATTCTCCTGCCTCAGCCTCCCGAGTAGCTGGGGCTACAGGTGCCCGCCACCACAACCAGCTAATTTTTGTATTTTTAGTAGAAATGGGGTTTCACCATATTGGCCAAGCTGATCTCGAACTCCTGACCTTGTGATCCACCCACCTCGGCCTCCCAAAGTGCTGGGATTACAGGCCTGAGCCACTGTGCCTGGCCAGGTTGGGGAAATTTTTATACTGAAAGGGGATAACAAGGAGACTTAAATAAAAGAAACATGAGGGGCTACATCAAATCCAACATTTTTACAAAACCATGTAAGAGTAAATGAGTAATCAATAAAAATCAAATAATTAGTCAAATATATTATATATAAATAAGAAATGTCATGGTATGAGAAACTATACTATTATACGTTTAGGAAAAAAAAGTATACTGGAGTAGAAAGAGGCTTTTTGAAGTGATTTACTTTATTTAAAGGTGAATCTCTCTGGGTTTTTGCCCTAAAGCCTGAAATAAAAGCTGTTTACTGTATTTACAATTCTACATATGAAAAGCTGTCCTGGGTTTATCTAGCAAAGACAGTACAACCAAATTACAAATAAACTGTAAACAAAATGTACAAATATAAAAAAGGGGAAAATAAAAAAAATAATTTGCAAACAATTTGTGGATCGTAAAGAAAAATATACAAAATCCTTTGTATATTATAGTATAAGCAGAAAAATAGTGGACTTAGAAATAGATTCAGAGAAACAAAAAACAAAAACAAAAAACAATTGAGAAATCCATTGACAAAAATCCTCAGGAGAAACAGATGCATCAAATCTCAAGGAAAAAGCTCAACTTTGAAAATGTTTCGCAACTTCTTTGATCAACTTATGTTTGAAGACAATTCAAATGAAATTAAAAAGACAGTTTTACTTCTCCCAAGCGGGAGACACAATGGCAAAATTATTCTCCATTAAAAAAAAAGTCACAAAACCAGAAAACCAACACAAACATAAGACACCATAAAAAAATAGGTCTTGCTTGTGAAACACTCCTGTTAAAAATATTAAAAGGCAAAAATAAATAGCAAAAACATTTTCATAGTAAGTGGCTGATAATCTTTAATATCCATAAATAACTGAAGAAGACTTATAAATCAGTAGGTACATATGAGAATTTAAGAATAAAGGGCATAACATCCAATACACAAAAGAAGTAACCATGGCCAACTGGCATGCACTATTTTTTTTTAAATTTCAGAATTAGAGATGCGAAACTAAGACAAGTTTCATATAATCCTTACACTATCTGACAAAGGTTTTGCAGGTGATAACCAGTATAGAGATGGTGTGAAGACAGTCATCTGCACACACCATCATCAAAATAAACTGGGACGATTCTGGGGCAAATGACGAACCAGGTCAAAAACTATAAAAGGACTCATATACATTCATCTAGACAATTTGAATGCCAGAAATCTCTTCAAAGGAATAATAAAAAAAAAAAGTAGATGAAGTTGACTCAAATTTGCTTTGTAATTCATAATTCTAAAAAGTCAGAAGACACAATATTTTAAACATTAGGGATTAAATAAATTAATGTATTATATATTTATATAGAATATAATTGACAGTAAATGTCATATGATATAAATGATAAAATGACATGAGCAAATGTTCAGTGACTATTAATAAGTATAAAATAGGCCAGGCACAGTGGCTCATGCCTGTAATCCCAGCACTTTGGGAGGCCGAGGTGGGCAGATCACCTGAGGTCAGGAGTTCGAGACCAGCTTGACCAGCATGGTGAAACCCTGTCTCTACTAAAAATACACACAAAAAAATTAGCCGGGCATGGTGGTGCATGCCTGTAATCCCAGCTACTCAGGAGCTGAGGCAGGAGAATTGCTTGAACCCAGGAGGCAGAGGTTGCCGTGAGCCAAGATCATGCTACTGCACTCCTGCCTGGGCAACACAGCGAGACTCCATCTCAAATAATAATAATGATAAAAAAAATAATAATAATGTTACAATGCAGTATGAACAACAGACTGGCTTTATTACTTAACGTTTGCTTCATTTAAACTGATGTATAAAATATAAGCACAAATAACCATCACAATGCCAAGAGGATGTGAACATTATTTATGTTTCTGTGTTAAAAATTAAAAACAAAAAAGCACTAAAAACCTGAATGTTTCACAACAATTCAGTTCAAAAAACAGTTGCTAGTCAGATTACCCGAGAAAGCTGTCATGTGTCAAAATAGCTGATACAAATATTCAAGGGCAAAAACATCGAAAACACCCAAGTTTCTCTACAGGGAATGCACAGGCCATTTTCTCTATACCAAGTTCATATGAAAATCTTGTGCTCAGTGTTTTAGAAGTTCCATACAATCTTGGAAGTAAAATCAGCAAACTAAAAATAGAACGCAAGTCAAATATCTATTTCAGAAAACTGTGTATTTCACTCCCTGCCCACTGGAGTAACTGTACAGAAAGTCAATAGCAAGCACCTGCTCATCTGAAAGCCTGTCATCCAGCTGATGTGGATACCACTCTACCGTGGACAACATACAGACAACCTATAGAGTGAGAAGCACTTACCGATGAATCCAGGCTGCTCAGGGTTCGCATTTGGCTTCAGCTTGGGTGAATTAGGAGGTGCTCGGTCATCTGTTTGTGACAATGAGAGTTGCAATCATGAGTGTCTTGGAGTAAAGAAAATGAAACATCAATTTGCATAGAGATGGCTGACGGACCAGGTAAAAGTTGGAGCTTGTTGCTTGTCATGACAGGGATAACCGTACACACAGCCTCCTGCCAACTTTCTTCCATCATCTTCCGGCTACATTGCTTATATATCAAATTAAACTAAAGCAGGTGTCTAGACCAGTGACAGAGTTGGCAAGGTCCCGTGCGAAACAAAAATGTGGGACCCCTCGTCTCAACTGTATGAAGAAGAGCAACATGGTAACTACAGACCAGTAAACCAATACGGCGCTTATGTAAGCACAGGTCCCTGGGTGACTTCACAAGCTTCATGCCCGTGAAGGCTGACCTGGCCAGGGGAGTCACATTTGCCTTACATCATTCCAAAGACTGTAGGAGTTTCTCAACAAAAGCAAGTGGACTGGTTAAAAAAAAAAACAAACAAAAGTCCAACAACATCAAAAACGGACAACAACACACTTACTCCCTAGGTTTCCACTGTGCAAACAAGTTCCATTGATCATTCTCAAGAGGTAAGTCTCCTGCAAATGATAATAACTGGGTGATAATAAGCAAGTTAGCAAGAGAGGAGACTTTAAAGAGCTACTCACTATTTCCTCCATCACGAAAGGCATCTGCTAAGTCCAAGTCAGCCCCTACAAATAGGAAACGGGCTGTTAACACCAAAGTTCTGAGAAAATGAGGAAGGAATGAGCTGGTAAACAGAGAAATCACCGGAGCCCCACGTGACTAAATACTTTATTGAACATGACTCTCACCAGGATCTCATCAGAAAAAGCAAATTGCTGACCATTTTCACATCACTCTTCTCTCACATGAATGGATTAGAGATCGGAAGGTGGCTGGGGGGAGAGAGAAAGAGAGAGAGAAAAAAGAGACAGATACAAAGAGAGAAAGAAAGAAATTCATAAATCAATTCTGCTCCCGGACTGAGCAGGAACTCCAACTTTGCCTGCACACTATTTGCTCCTGTTTACTCCCATCCCATCAACATCTCGTCCAAGGTCCCCAACACCTTCTGTGAGGGAGACCCTAACAGGTGAGGAAGAATGACTGTGATCAGATTTGGGCTAGAGAGTGTCTAAAAAGTGGGTCTACCCACCCAGGTGTGTTCCACAAACTGCTGTGATGTTCTTGATAATTTCAGAGGCTGCCTTCCAGTTCTAAGCTTTTCAAATCCTAACTAAAGTCGAGGAACCATTTTTGTTTTGTTTTGAGACAGGGTCTTCCTCTGTCACCCAGGCTGGAGTGCAGTGGTGTGACCACAGCTCACTGCAGGCTCCGCCTCCTGGCCTCAAGCAATCCTCCTGCCTCAGCCTCCCAAGCAGGTGGGACAGCAGGTATGTGCCAACATGCCTGGCTAATTTTTCATTTCATTGTAGAGAGGGGGTTTTGCTATGTTGCCCAGGCTGGTCTTGAACTCCTGGGCTCAAAAGATGCTCCCATCTCAGCCTCCCAAAGTGCTGGGATTATATGTGTGAACCTCTCTATTCCTGGCCATCATGAACTTTTTATATGGGGAAGGGAGAAAAAAAGAGGCTTAAATGAAGGAAACTTTGAATCCAACACTTTTCAAAACCATGTAACAGTACATCAGTAATCACTAAAAAACCAATGATTTTTCAAATATATTGTGTATAAAGAAATAAGAAGTCTCACAGTATGAGAACCTATACTATTGTATGTTTAGAAAAAAAAGTATACTAGAATAGAGAGATCTTCTTGGAATGAGTATCTGGTTTTGTAAAGACAATTTATTTTATTTACAGGTGAACCTCTTTAGGTTTTTACCTTGAAATCAGGAATAAAAAATGTCTACTCTCTTCACTCATACTTAAAGCCATCATGTGTTCTCTAGCAAAGCCAATTCAACAAAAATACGAATGCACTCTGAAGACAACGAAAAAACATAGAAAAGGAGACAAATTTTAAAATCACTTACAAATAATATGTCGGTCTTTTTAGAAACATTAAGAAATGAAGAGAAAACAATTGGAAGTTCATAAGGGTTCATCATTCAGTGGAGAGTAAGAGAGAATGCACAAAAATGTTGCTATAGTTCAGAAATAGAGAGACAAATAGCGCACATAAAATCGTACTCACCAAAACAAATCAATACTGACGGGAAAACACCTTAGAAATCCATTTAAATAAATGACCAGGAGAAAAAGGCACACAGAAGAATCTGCTCGATTTTACAAATATTTTAGCACTCTATAAATCAATTCATAGTTGTAAGTAATTAAAATGAAAAGAAAAAGATGGTTTTCTTTTTCCCAAGAGGGAAGAGAGACAGTGATAAAATGGTTCTGTTAAAAGGAAAAATGTGTTACACAAAGGTGGAAACTCACACAAACCTAAGACAACATAAAAAAGAAAAATTCAAGCCTTGCTTATAAAAGCTGTTCAAAATGTTTTCAGAGGCAACAATAAAGTGGAAACACATTTTCATAACATATTGGGCAATGTTTACTGTCTATAAATAATTCAAAAATGACTAGAAATCAGGGAGGACATACCAGAATAGAAGAATAAAAGACACAGTATCCCATACACAGAAGAAGTAGTCTCCATGGCCCACTGATGCATTGTTTTTGTTTCAAGTTTCAGAATTAAAGACGTGAAACTAAGACAAGGTTAGCATGACATTTTGCACTACTGGATAAAGATGTTTTGGTGAACACCAATATCGGAGACGGTGTGAGGAAAGGGTCATCTGCACACCCCGCCGCCATCAAAATAAATTGGTGCAATTCTGGGGCAATTTCAAAACCATGTCAGAAGCTACAGAAGTACTCACACACATCGATGTAAACAACTTGCACTCTAGAAATATATCTTCAAACATAAAGGAAAGTGCATGAAGGGCAGTCAAATTTGCTTTGTAATTGATAATTCCAAAACATCAGAAGAAACATAACTTCAGAATTAGGGATTAGTTAAAGAAACCAAAGTATGTAATTAAGTCTGTAGTATAATAATGTAAAGTCGTATGATACAAATGATTAAATGACATGAGAAAATGGTCAAGGAATATTCTTTTGCCAATAATAACATAACCAGCAAAAAACCATAAAAATGTCAACAGGATTTAGACCACCTGGATAGATTTCTGTGTTAAAAATTAAACAAACATGTAAAGAAAAACACTCAGTAAAAATCTAATTGTTTAAAACAAGTTGGCTTCTCCATGGGAAACACACAGATTCTTTTCCTCATATCAAGTCTACATCTAAAAGCTCTTATTCAATGATTTGGAAGTTCCATTTATCTTTGAAGTAAAATCAAGAAAAGGAAAATAAAATCCAACCCAAAAACATATTTTCGTAATCTAGGTTTTCCACTACTTGAACACTGGAATTACCTTGTAATTCAACAGTAGGAACAGGCTCACCTGAAATCGCCTCTTCTCAGATGACACGGACATCACTGCCAGGTAAACAACATAGAGACCACCCCGTAGGGTTAGAGGCTCTTATCAGTGAAACCAGGTCAGTTGGGATTTGGATGTGGCTTTGGTTTGGGGGCATTAGGTGGTGCTGGGTCACCTGTTTGTAAAACATGAGAGTTGGCGATCATCAGTGCCCTGCAGTCAAGAAAATGAAAAATCAATTTCCATGGCGACCAGAAAAGGAAATGAAAAATCAATTTGCATAGAGACCGTTCACTAAACCGGTAAAAAATGACCCTTGTTTTTGTCATGGTGGGGATGCCCATACACATAGCCTCCTGCCAATTCCCTTCCATCACCTTCCAGCTACAGGATTTAACTTCAAGTATTTTCAAAGAAAACTAAGCCAGGTGTCCAGACCACCTCCAGAATTTGAGAGGTCCTGCACAAAATGAAAATGCAAGATTCTGTTCCAATTTTATGACGAATTTCAAGATGGCAGCTACTGAGTAATACACCAATATGGTGCCCTTGTATGCACAGGTCCCTGTGTGACATCACAGATCACATGCCCATGAAGTCTGACCTGGCCAGGGAAGTGACATTTGCCTTATATCATTCCAAAGTCTGTAACAATTTTAAAATAAAAGCCAGCATATTGGTGGGAAAAAAAACACAAAAATCCAACAACAACAAAAATAAAGCACAACAAGGCATATACTTCCAATATTTCCACTGTATAAACCCAATCCATGGATTATGCAAAAGAGATAAGTCTCTTGGAAATGACAGTAATTTGGTGACAATAACAAATCAGCAACAGAGGAGACTTTAACGAGTTACTCACTGTTTCCTCCATCACCAAAGGCATCTGCTAAGTCAAAGTCAGCCCCTAAAGGAAGGAATCGGTCTGTTAATAGTAAAGCTCTGAGAAATGAGGAAGGAATGACCTCGGAAACAGATGGAGAAATCACCAGAGACCCACATGACTAAAGACTTTTCTGAACATCACACTGACTAGGATCTCATCAGAAAAAGAAAATTTCTGATCATTTTCACATCATTCTTCCCCCACATGAAAAGAGTAAGAGATGACAGCAAGAGAAAGAGGGAGAGAGAAAGAATGTCATTTGTAAATCAACTGTGCTGCCTGGACCCAATTGGGACTCTGAATCTGCCTGCACACAACTCTGTCCCATTGATTCCCCATTATCTCCTCCCAGGTCCCCAACACCTTCAGCAAGGCAGACGGTAAGAGATAGGGCAGGTGACTGTGATCTGATCTGTGACTGACGGATTCTGATCTGTGTCTGAAAAGTGGCTCTACCCACCCAGCTGGGCTCCACAAACTAATGTGACATTCATGCTAGTTTCAAAGCCAGCCTTCTAGTTTTTTTGTTTGTTTGTTTTTTGTTTTTTTTTCATATGGAGTTTTGTCCTTTTGCCTGGCTGGAGTGCAGTGGTGTGATCTCGGCTCACTGCAACCTCTGCCTCCCGGGTTCAAGCCATTCTCCTGACTCAGCCTCCTGAGTAGCTGGGATTACAGGCATGCACCACCATGCCAGGATAATTTTTGTATTTTTAGCAGAGGCAGGGTTTCTCCATGTTGGTCAGGCTGGTCTTGAACTCCTGACCTCAAGTGATCCAGCCGCCTCGGCCTCCTAAGCTGCTGGGATTACAGGTGTGAGCCACCTTACCTGGCCCAGCCTTCTAGTTCCAAGCTTTTCAAATCCCAATTAAGGTCGAGGCACATTTTATATTGGGAGTGATAAAGGAGGCTCAAATGAAAGAAACATGAGGGGCTACATCAAAATGAATCTTTTTTTCAAAACCATATTAAAATACACAAGTAATAAATAAAAAGCACATGATTTTTCACATACATTGTATAGAAAGAAATAAGAAATCTCATGGTATGAGAACCTATGTGTTCAGAAAAAAAGTATACTAGAAGAGAAAGACACTCATTGAAATGACTTATTTTATTTAAAGGTGAATCTCTTTGGGTTTTTGTCCTAATGTCTGGAAAAAAAGTTGTCTACCATATTTACAACTCTACATATTAAAAGTTGTCCTGAATCTTCTAGCAAAGGCCATAGAACTAAATTACAAATAAACTGTAAAGAGAATGTATAAATCTAGGAACAGGGAAAATTTTAAAAACCCATTACCAAATAACATGACCGACTTCTTAGAAAAGGTCAGAAATGAAGAGAAAAAAATTGAAATTTAACAAAGGGTCACCATTTCATGGATTGCAAAAAATATATACACAATCTCTTCTACATGACAGAAATAAACAGAAAAACAGTGGACATGAAAATGGATTCAGAGTAACAAAAACAAGGAAAAAACACTTTAGAAACCCATTGACAGAATCAACAAGAGAAAGAGAAATCGAATCTCAAAGAAAAAGCTCAGGCCAGCATGGTGGCTCACACCTGTAATCCCAGCATTTTGAGAGGCTGAGATGGGCGGATCACCTGAGGTCAGGGGTTCAAGATCAGCCTGGCTAACATGGCGAAACCCCGTCTCTACTGAAAATACAAGAATTTGCCGGGCATGGTGGTGCATGTTTGTAATCCTAGCTAATTGGGAGGCTGAGGCACGAGAATTGCTTGAACCCAGGAAGTGGAGGTTGCACTGAGCCAAGATCACGCCACTGCACTCCAGCCTGGGCGAGAGAGAGAGACTCTGTCTCAAAAAAAAAAAAAAAAGAAAAGAAAAGAAAAACTCAACATTGAAAACGCGTTACCATTCCTTGAATCAACCTACGGTGATAAACAATTCAAATGAAATTTAAAAGAAGTTTTTACTTCTCTGAAGAGAAGGGACAATAGCAAAATGATTCTCAATTTAAAAGGAAAAAAAGTTACAAAAAACAGGATATCCACACAAACATAAGACACCATTAAAAAAATAAACATACCACTTGTAAAACTTTCCTGTTAAAAATATTCAAAGGCAAAAATAAAGTGCAAAACCATTTTCATAATAAGTGGCTGGTAATCTTTAATATCGAAAAATCATTGAAGAAGGCTCATACATCAGTAGGTAGGGAGGCTGAGGCAGGCAGAACATCTGAGGTCAGGAGTTCGAGACCAGCCTGGCCAACATGGTGAAACCCCATCTCTACTAACAATACAAAAATGAGCTGGGCCTGGTGGCGGGCACCACGAATTGAAGGATCAAAGCCAAAGCATCCAATACACAAAAGAAGAAGTCTCCGTGGCCCATTGGGATGCATTATGCTTTTTACATTTCAGAATGAGAGATGTAAAACTAAGACCGGTTTGATATAATAATTACACTATTTGACAAAGGTTTTGTAGGTGATAATTGCTACCGGAAAAGGTTCGAAGACAGGGACATTTGCAGACGCCCTGGTATCAAATCAAATTGGTGCAATTCTGGGGCAAACAACCAACCAGGTTAAAAGCTATAAAAGTACTCATGAGCATTGATCTAGACAATTTGAATGCCAGAAATCTCTTCAAAGGAATGAAAAAGAGTAGACAAAGTTGACTCAAATTGGCTTTGTAATTCGTAATTCTAAAATGTCAGAAGACACAATGTTTTCAACATTAGGGATTAAAGGAATTAATGTATTTTATTATATATTTAGATAGAATAGTATTTGTCAGTAAATGTCATATGATAGAAATGAGAAAACATGAGAAAATGTGAATTAATATTCTTATGAATAAGTATAAAATAAAGTTACAATAAACAATATAGAGACCACCCGTAGGGTTAGAGGCTCTTACCAGTGAAACCAGGTCGGTTGGGGTTTGGATCTGGCTTTGGTTTGGGGGCGTTAGGTGGTGCTGGGTCACCTGTTTGTAAAACATGAGAGTTGCAATCATCAGTACCTAGTAGTCAAGAAAAGGAAAAATCAATTTCCATAGCGACCAGAAAATGAAAAATCAATTTCGATAGCGACCAGAAAAGAAAATGAAAAATCAATTTCCACAGCGACCAGAAAATGAAAAATCAATTTCCATAGCGATGAGAAAAGAAAATGAAATATCAATTTGCACAGAGACTGTTCACTAAACAGGTAAAAACTGGCCCTTGTTTTTGTCATGGTGGGGATACCCATACACGTAGCCTCCTGCCAATTCCGTTCTGTTGTCTTCCAGGCACAGGATTTAACTTCAAGTATTTTCAAAGAAAACTAAACCAGGTGTGCAGACCACCTCCAGAATTTGGGAGGGCCTGTGCAAAATGAAAATGTGCGACCCATTGTTCCAACTGTATGAAGAATTTGAAGATGGCAGCAACACAGCAATAAAGCAACATGGCACCTTTGTGTGCACAGGTCCCTGTGTGACTGCGCAGGTCTATGCCCATAGGGCCTGACCTGGCCAAGGGAGTCACATTTGCCTTACGTTGTTCCAAAGACTAACCATTTTAAAATAAAAGCCAGCATACTGGCTGGGCGTGATGGCTTGCACCTATAATCCCAGCACTTTGGGAGGCCAAGGTGAGCGCATAGCTTGAGTTTAGGAGTTAGAGACCAGCCTGCCCCACATGGCAAAACCCAGCCCCTACTAAAAAGACAAAAATTAGCCGGGCGTGGTAGTGGGTGCCTGTAATCCCAGATGCTCAGGAGGCTGAGGCACGAGAATCGCTTAAGCCCAGGAGAGGGAGGTTGCGGTGAGCCGAGATCGCGCCACCGCACTCCAGCCTGGGCCACAGAGTGAGACTCTGAACCTACACTTCAAAAAAAAAAAAAAAAAACCAGCATGCTGGTAAAAAAAAAAAAAAAAGAAAATCAAAAATCCAACAACAAAAATAAACAACACATATACTTCCTATGTTCCCACTGTCCAAACTCAATCCATTTATCACGCAAAAGAGATGTCATGAAAATGATAATAATTCAATGGCAATCAGCAAAGTCAGCAACAGAGGAGACTTTAAAAAGTTACTCACTGTTTCCTCCATCAGGAAAGGCATCGCTAAGTCAAAGTCAGCCCTTAAAGGAGGGAAATGAGCTGTTAATACCAATGTTCTGAGAAATGAGGAAGGAATGACCCAAAAACAGGTGGAGAAAACACCACGGCCCCATGTTTCTAAATACTTCAGAAAACGTGAATTCCTATCTTCTCATCACTCTTCCCTCAGGTGAAAACAGTAAAAGATGAGCATGAGACAGAAAAAGAGGGAGTGAGAGAGAAAGAGAGAGAGGAGAAAGAGGGGGAGAGAGGAGATAGAGGAGAGAAAGAGGAGAGGGAGGAGAGAGAGGGGGGAGAGAGAGAGGAGATAGATGAGAGAGGCGGGAGAGAGACAAGAGAGAGAGGAGAGAGAAGGAGAGAGTGAGGAGATAGAGGAGAAAGGCGAGAGACAAGAGAGAAGGAGACAGGAGAGAGAGATGGGAGAGAGGAAAGAGGAGAGAGAGGAGAGGAGAGACGAGAGAGAAAAGGAGAGAGAGAAGAGGGGGAGGGAGAGAAAAGGGGAGACAGAGAGGGGAGAGAGGAGAGAGGTGAGAGAGAGGTGAGAGAGAGGCGAGAGAAAGAGGAAAGAGAGGGGAGAGAGAGGGAGAGAGGAGAGTGAGGAGAGAGAGAAAAGCGAGAGAAAGAAGAGAGATAAGAGGGAGGGAAGAGGAGAGAAGAGAGAGAGACGAGAAAGGAGAGAGAGAGGAAGAGGGAGAGAAGAGGAGAGAGAGAAAGGAAAGAGAAGAGAGGAGAGACAGAGAAGAGAGACTGCAGTATCCATAAGATCCATAAGAACGTCACCAGGGTTGGGGGGGAATCGGATGCCACCTCTTCCCCAGGTTACCCTAAATTTAAGAGTTTGCGATTCTGCAAACTGTAGAAGGAAAATTAAAACTTGGAACCCCAGTTCACTCTGCCAAAATAATTAATAATAATAATAAAAAAGCTGGAAGCTGAGTCAGGCAGGAAGGTGTCTTTCCTTCTGTTCCCAAGCAGACAGATGCAGACAGTGCAACAACTCTCTGTTGACCTTATCTTAGTAAAGTGCCAATTTAGTGAGCGCAAGACAAACACATAATTGACTATTCTACCTGCTGCTTTTCTTTTGCAACAGGTGAATTCGGTAAAATGAGCCTTCCTCCTTCTTTCCCCTCCAGCGTGCTTTCCCCCTTTAAATACCGAAGCTCTCAATAGTATCTTTGGAGAAAGGCATAGACCCGTCTCCCGGGCTCCTTCCTGACCTTCGCCAAATCAACTCAAAAGGATTGGGACTTGTCCCAGATACTTTTTGGTTTACGAAAGAAACGCTGGCTTTTTCCTCTGAAACGGCTCCCACCTGGCCCCAGGAAGAGCGCTGGGGAGAAAGTGGGCGCCTCCTCCGGACCTGGGTCCCCCTGGGCACAGCGCGTCCCGCCGGGCACGGAAGAGGGGCCGGGTGTCCCCCCGGGGCGCCCCGTCCCTGCACCCCACATCCCCAGGCGGATCCCCAGGCCCAGTCCGCGCCACCCCCCGCGTCCTCCCACCCGGATCCCGCCGCTCGCTCACCGGGGCGGCCACCAGACGGCGGAGCAGGCCGAGGAGCCGCAGCGCCAGCGCAGCCCCGCGAGCCATGGCGCGCCCAAGGCGAGCAGAGATCGTCCGCGAGTGCAGCGCGCGGGCGAAGGCGGCGGGACGGAACCTCCCCCACGGGCCGGGTGGGGCGGAGCCCGCGGAGGACTCGAAGGGGTTGGGTGAGGGGAGCAGCCCTGCAAACTCAGCCCAGGCTGCGCCTGCCCCGCCCCCCCACCCCGGCCTCCACTTGCGCACGGAAGGGGAGGGAACGCCGGGCCCGGGGAGGGGACAGAGGAGGGGGCGGGCGGAGGTGGCTCGGGCCGCGCCGAGGGGACCACGGGACGCCCTCCTTCCCTTCTCAGGAAACTGTGAGTGCCCCCCGCCCACAAGCCCGTCGCCAGGACGGCGCCAACTAGACCAAAGTGCAACCCCCAACATTCTCGGGAAAGTGCGGGTCCCTCCCTCTCTACAGCCCCTTAAATGCACGCCCCAGGGCGGCCCCTACCTGGAGCCAAGAGAAACCGCTGCCCTTCTTGGAGAGGTGTGGGCCTCTCCGCGCCCGCCCTTGCTGTCCCCTCTCTGTTCCTAACAGGCACCCCCCCAGGCAGCCCCAACGGGGAGGAAATGAAACTCTTCCTGCTCCTGTGCTCGGAAAAGTATGGGGCCCCTTCCCGCTGCTCACGGGGCGCTCGGGGCGATCCCCAAGGGGTGCAAAGTGCAATTCCCTCCCTGCTCAGGAAGGCGTAGGCCTTGACAGGCAGCCACGGCCCCTGGTCCTTTCTGGAGCGTCCGAGCTGGGGGCGCTCAGTGGCGAAAGATGGCGGGGGTGGGGGGCTTTGAGACACACTGCGGATACCCGCTCTGCGCGGGACCAAGGACGTTCCGCCGCAAGCTCAGAGACAGGGTTGGGAGTGAGGACTTGTGGTCGTGCTTTGAGGTTGGGGGTGAGACCCCTATCTGGGTCGCCTGGGTGAGTCCTGGTCCTTGGCGACTCACCCCAGCAGGCTGCGTCAGGGGCCCTTCGGTAACACAGGTCTTGTGCTGTCTCAGGCCTGCGGCGACTCCGTCTCTCCCCAGGCCACCTGTGCCCCTGGATCAGACACAGGCAAGGCCAGAGGGGCTGGCCCCGCACCCCGGGGCCCACCTCAGGGGTTTGAGGAATGCAGCAGTCTAACTATGCACTCCACTCCTGGAGGCAGAATCATTTTTCTTTTTTTTTTTTTTTTTTTTTTTTGGTCTTTGCTTCATCCTGAACCTGCCTGGGATAATGACGTGATGGCTGGAGTCCCAGCAGCCACTTTGGAGCAGGAAGCCTCCTATAGGATAGAAGTTGTGTGTGTGTCGTTTGTTTGTTTATTTGTTTGTTTTGAGATGGTGTCTTGCTCTGTGGCCCAGGCTGGAGTGCAGTGGCACAATCTTGGCTCACTGCAACCTCCGCCTCCCGGGTTCAAGCGATTCTCCTGCCTCAGCCTCCCCAGTACCTGGGATTACAGGCATTCACCACCATGCCTGGCTACTTTTTGTATTTTTAGTAAAGACAGGGTTTCACCTTGTTGGCCAGGCTGGTCTCGAACTCCTGACCTCATGACCCACCCATCTCAGCCTCCCAAAGTGCTGGGATTACAGGCATGAGCCACCGCGCCCAGCCAGAAGTTGTATTCTAAGCATGGCAGAACACGTTGAGCAAAGGCATCAGGGTGGCTCGTGATACAGCAGGACGGCTGTGCCAGCCCGACTCACTCTCCCAACTTCTTTTACAGGACAAAGGAGTACATTTTTATCTTACCGTTTGCTAAAGTTAGGTTTCTGTCAGCTTTCTTTAAATCACTTTTATTTCTGGTTTTCATTACCAAGGTCTGAGCCCAACTTAGAGACCTCCCGTGAGGTTCTTATGGGCAACCAGAGCACTTAAGAGGTGTCAGAGCATCACACACCATGTCTGCTGCACAGACGATCAAATGAAGCTTTTGAAGTCAGTGGATGATGGGTGGATAGATGGGTCTGGGGGTAGGAAGTGGTGGATGGATGAATGAATGGACAGACAGCCATCTGGATGCGTGAATGGATGGATCACTTGCTGGAAGGATGGATAAAGAGATAGATGGCTGGATGAATGAATAAATGGGTGGATGGATGAGGGGATGAGTGGATGAGATAGTTGGGTGGATGGATGAATGGATGGATACACAGATGAATAAATGGATGAATGGATGGGTGGGTGAAGGAATGGATAAATGGACAGATGAATAAATGGATGGATGAAAGGGGGGATAGATGGATTGATCTATGGATAGATGGACAGACAGATGGGCGGGTGGATGGATGGTTGGAAGGATAGATGGGTGGACAGATTACTGGGTGGCTGGAGGGGTAGAGAGAGATGGGTGGGTGGGTGGGTGGATGGATGGATAGATGGATGAACGAGTGGATGAATAGATGGGTGGACAGATTACTGGCTGGCTGGATGGATGGGTAGAGAGATAGATGAGTGGGTGGATGGATGGATGGATAGATAAGTGGACAGACAGATGGATAGATAGCTGGATAGATGGGTGAGTAGAAGAAGAATAGATGGATGAGTGGATGGATGAGTGAATAGATGGATTGATGGACAAACAAGTAAATTTTTACCTGACATTTTTGTATTGTGTAACTTTCTGTGTGTTCATTCATTGGGAAACAATTGTGATACATGGATATTGGACTTATTAGCTCACATCTGCTGATGAGAAAACAACACAGGGCCATAGAGTTCATTAGCAGTGGGCTGGGATCAAAACGAAGGGCTCTTTGATTTTGAGTTCAGGCCATTTGGACCACTTTGCCTTGTGACTGCCCCCAAATCACTGGAATTTTCCTCGGGGTTCACAGCGCCCAAAGGTAAACAGTATTTGGTAGCCTAGAGTTCATACATTGGAAATTTCATGGTCTGTGCCCCCTCAGTGGTGCAAAGCATTTTTACAGCAATAATTAATTTGGCAATAACTTAGTGTGTGAGCCTGTGTATGCGTCTTTTCAGCTGGCTAGTACAGTACCAGTGATGCCATGTTTGCACACTAAATACCAGCCAGAGACATGCAAGAAAAGAAGGGCAGGCCAGGCACAGTGGCTCATGCCTGTAATCCCAGTACTTTGGGAGGCCGAGGTGGGTGGATCACCTGAGGTCAGGAGTTCGAGACCAGCCTGGCCAACATGGTGAAGCCCCATCTCTACTAAAAATGCAAAAATTAGCTGGGCATGGCAGTGAGTGCCTGTAATCCCAGCTACTCTGGAGGCTGAGGCAGGAGAATCACTTGAACCTGGGAGGCGGATGTTGCGGTGAGCTCGGATCACACTACTGCACTCCAGCCTGGGCGACAGAGCAAGATTACATCTCAAAAAAAAAAAAAAAGAAGAGGGGCACAGCCTACCAGATCTGCTCAGACACATGTTTTTTATCTGAACTTTTGGGGGTCAACTCAAAATCCAATCAACAGATGACAATGACATCCTAAAAACTGTTCCCAGATCAGACAGTAAAATTTCACAGGTTCTGCCTTTGAGTCATGGGGATTTGCGTCTCTGTAGATTCAGGAGAAACATCTCATGCATACAGTTCCAGAGAGTCAGGGACCAGCCTCTTCTGTAAAGAGGGAAACAAAATGGAATTGCGCATTGGCATGGACCGGACGCAAGAAGACATCACTGATTTAAGCTCCTTTACAAACCCTATCCTAGGAAGCACTTTCCTTCTTCACTTTCAGCAGTCAAGCCTCTCCAATGTCATTGCGTCTAAACCTGTTGACATGATGGGGCTGTGGTTCACCTGGAAGATGGGCTCTATTCCTGACCATTCTGAAGGCAAAGAACTTGAAATAAGTTCAAATTCAAGTTGCAGCACATCCACGGAGCAGCTGGAAGTGCTGCCTGTGGCCTGTCGTAATGGCAGGGTAGCAGTGAGAGAGAAATATGTTTCCTCACCCATCATTGGGTTTCTGACTAAGGCCCCTAGAACAAAAGACAGAATAGCAAGAGAAAAGCAGGCCCATGTATTCAGGTTTTATGTGACACAGAAGCCATCATAAAGAAAGAAACAGGAAAACCTGAGTATTTTTACGCTGAGGTTTTCTGGTTTTTTGTTTGTTTGTTTGTTTGTTTTTGAGACGGAATCTCACTCTGTCACCCAGGCTGGAGTGCAGTGATGGGATCTCGGCTCATTGCAACCTCCACCTCCTGAGTTCAAGCGACTCTTACCATGTTGGCCAGGCTGGTTTCAAACTCCTGACCTCAGTTGATCCACCCACCTCGGCTCCCAAAGTGCTGGGATTACAGATGTGATATGCTTAGTTTTAATGAAGAGTGGACAGTGATGGAGAAGTATGATTATTGGACAAAAGTGTTACAGGAATGGGGTCCCAATCCAGACCGCAAGAGAGGGTTCTTGGATCTCAAGCAAGAAAGAATTCGGGGTGAGTCCATAGAGTAAAGTGAAAGCAAGTTTATTAGGAAACAAAAGGAATACAGAGTGGCTACTCCATAGAGCAGCCCCGAGGGCTCCTGGTTGCCCATTTTTATGGTTATTTCTTGATGATATGCTAAATGAGGGGTGGATTCTTCATGCCTCCCCTTTTTAGACCATGTAGGGTAACTTCCTGACGTTGCCATGGCATCTGTAAACTGTCATGGTGCTGGTAGGAGTGTAGCAGTGAGGACAACCAGAGGTCACTGTTGTGGCCATCTTGGTTTTGGTGTGTTTTGGCCGCCTTCTTTACTGCAACCTGTTTTATCAGCAAGCTCTTTATCACCTGTATCTTGTACCAACCTCCTATCTCATCCTGTGACTTAGAATGCCTTAACCATCTGGGAATGCAGCCCAGTAGGTCTTAGCCTCATTTTACCCAGCTCCTATTCAAGATGGAGTGGCTCTGTTTTACATGCCTCTGGCAAAAGGATCTGATCTAATGAGAATAAACTGCAGGAACTTAGCAGGGCCTGTTTGTTCAGATTCTTCTGTGTCCCTGCATGTTCAGAGTTAAGGATATTCTCTTCCTCCTGGTATAGGGAGGGCGCCTCTGGAATGAGGGTCCCCTGACCTGCTTCAGGGTAAGGTCAAAGAGTCCTTCCGAGGTTTTATGGCCTATGCTAAAGAAGAACCATGAGGGTAAGGTGAAAGTGACCTTCTTACTTAAATTGTTTTCTCAAATGCCACAGTTCCATATTTTGGTGGAATGTTTTCTGAACCCCATCAGGAAAAGCAAAGCAATGAGAAAACAATCTGGGGGGACAAGACAAGGAGATATAACAGATGGGGGAGGTTTGTGGTTGACTACATCACTCTTAGAGGCATTCGACCGAGGAATATTTCAGAATATCTGGTAACACACACCAGGAACAG
The DNA here is from genome assembly GCF_028858775.2 of Pan troglodytes. NCBI lineage: Eukaryota > Metazoa > Chordata > Mammalia > Primates > Hominidae > Pan > Pan troglodytes. The sequence goes on from NC_072422.2 coordinate 33,658,864, forward strand.
CCTAATCTACTCCCTAAAAGGAGTCTAGTTCATTACTGAGTTTATGGCTTCACTACATTTCCTTGTTTCTGACCACAACCTTTTTTTTTTTTTTTTTTTTTTCTGGAGACTGGGTCTCCCTCTGTCGCCCAGGCTGGAGTGCAGTGGCGCAATCTCGGCTCACTCCAACCTCCGCCTGTCGGGTTCAAGCGATTCTCCTGCCTCAGCATCCCGAGTAGCTGGGAGTACAGGCATGCACCACCACGCCCAGCCAATTTTTATATTTTTAGTAGAGATGGGGTTTCACCATGTTGGCCAGGCTGGTCTCAAACTCCTAACCTCAGGTGATCCCTCTGCCTCGGCCTCCCAAAGTGCTGGGATTACAGGCGTGAGCCACCATGCTCACCTCCCCCGCCTGCCCAATTTTTTTTTTTTTAATTAGCCAGGCATGCTGATTGCTTGAGCCTGGGAGATGAAGACTGCAGAGATGTAATTGCACCACTGCACTCCAGCCTGGGCAACGGAGACCCTATCTCAAAATACAACCAAATAAAACAAAAAACAAGAATGCAGACTCAGAGTCCAGCCAAAACCAGGTTTTAGCTGCAAGACAGGTTATAGGAGGGAGAAAGGAAAAGGCTTTCCCAGCAAAAGTGGGCTTGTTATGTACATGCAGCTTCACAGGTAGCAGCCCCCAGAGAGAAGAGATGGTGAATATTTCTTTTCAGGTCTTTAAAGGCACCATACTCTCAGTTAATCTCTCGTAGATCCGGACAAGAGAAGAGTTGGCTGCCTTACAGCAGACCCTCTGCAGATCGACAGACGCAAGGTCCCCCACAAAAGACAGTGTTTCTTCTTCTTTTTTGTTTTTCTTCAAATTTTATTTTAAATTCAAGGGTGCATGTGCAGGTTTGTTACCTAAGTAAACATGTGCCATGGTGGTTTGCTGCACAGATCAACCCTTCACTCAGGTATGAAGCCAGCATCCATTAGCTATTCTTCCTGAGGCTCTCCCTCCCCTACCCCCGACCTTTTCACAGACCCCAGTGTGTGTTCTCCTCCCTGTGTCCATGTGCTCTCATTCTTCAGCTCCCACTTATAAGTGAGAACATGCAGTATTTTATTTTCTGTTCCTGCGTTAGTTTGCTGAGGATAACGGCTTCCAACTCCATCCGTGTTCCTGCAAAGGACACGAACTCATTCTTTTGTATGGCTGCATAGTATTCCATGGTGTATATGTACCACATTTTCTTTTTTCTTTCTTTTTGAGATAGAGTCTTGCTCTGTCACCCAGGCTGGAGTGCTGTGGTGCAATCTCAGCTCACTGCAACCTCCGCTTCCCGGGTTCAAGCGATTCTCCTGCCTCAGCCTCCCAAGTAGCTAGGATTACAAGCACCCACCATCACACCCAGCAAATTTTTGTATTTTTAGTAGAGACGGGGTTTCACCATGTTGGCCAGGCTGGTCTCGAACTCCTGACCTCAAGTGATCTGCCCGCCTCAGCCTCCCAAAGTGCTGGGATTACAGGCATGAGACACTGTGCCTGGCCACCGCATTTTCTTTATCCAGCCTATTATTTAGGCATTTAGGTTGATTCTATGTCTTTGCTATTGTGAACAGTGCTGCAATGAACATACGCATGCGTGTATCTTTATAATAGAATGATTTTTCCTTTGGGTACATACCCAGTAATGGGATTGCTGGGTCAAATGGCAATTCTGCCTTGAGGTCTCTGAGGAATCGCCACACTGTCTTCCACAGTGGTTGAACTCATTTACACTCCCACCAACAGTGTGACAGTGTTTCTGTTTCTCCACAACCTCGCCAGCACCGGTTGTGTTTTGACTTTTTAATAATCACCATCCTGACTGGTGTGAGATGGGGTCTCATTGTGGCTTTGATTTGCATTTCTCTAAGAATCAGCGGTGTTGAGGCTTTTCCATGTGTTTTTTTTTTTGGCCATATGAATGTCTTCTTTTGAGAAGTGGAAAGATAGCATTTCAGGAGTATTCCCCAATATATTAAAGAAATATATTTTGAGATAAAATATTTTTATTTCCTTTAGTATATTTTATTTATTTATTTATTTATTTTTCTTTGAGACAGGGTCTTGCTCTGTCACCCAGGCTGGAATGCAGTGGTGTGATCTCGGCTCTCTGCAACCTCCACCTCCCGGGTTCAAGCAATTCTCCTGTCTCAGCCTCCCAAGTAGCTGGGATTACAGGTGCCTACCACCACAGCTGGCTCATTTTTTTCTATTTTTAATAGAGATGGGATTTTGCCATGTTGGTCAGGCTAGTCTCAAACTCCTGACCTCAGGTGATCAACCCGCCTCCCAAAGTTCTGGGTTTACAGGTGTGAGCCACTGTGGCCAGCCTGTTTCTTTTCTTATACAAACAAACCTATAATGGTAAGGTTTAATTTATGAATTAGGCACAGTGAAAGATTAACAACAACAGACTAATAATAAAATAGAACAATTACAACAATATACTGTAGTAAAAGTTATGTGAATGTAATGTGCTCTCTCTCTCTTTCATGTGTGTGTCTCACTCTCTCTCTTGAAATATCTTAGTATTTTCAGCCATAGTTGACCCGTGATAACGGAAACCACATGTTGTAGGCTGTTCTTGCATTGCTGCAAAGAAATACCAGAGACTGGGTAATTTATACGAAAAAAAAGAGGTGGGCCAGGCACGGTGGCTCACGCCTGTAATCCCAGCACTTTGGGAGGCTGAGGCGGGAGGATCACTTGAGATCAGGAGTTTGAGACCAGCCTGGCCAACATGGTGAAACCCTGTCTCTACGAAACATACAAAAAATTAGCCAGGGGTCATGGTGGGTGCTTATAATCCCAGCTATTTGGGAGGCTGAGGCAGGAGAATCGCTTGAACCTGGGAGGTGGAGGTTGCAGTGAGCTGAGATCACACCACTGCACTCCAGCCTGGGTGAGAGCAAGACTCCTGTCTCTCTCTCACACACACACACAGACACCCCCCCACACACACGAGGTGTAATTGGCTCATGGTTCTGCAGGCTATGGAGAAAGCACGGCACCGGCATCTGCTCAGCTTCTAGGGGGGCCTCAGGAAGCTTCCAGTTATGGTGGAAGATGAAGTGGGGGTGGGCACATCACACGGGAAAAACAGGAGCAACACGGGGGTGGTGAGAGGTGCCACAGCACTAAAACAGCCAGATCTGGCAAGAACTCACTCACTATTTCAAGGACAGAAGTAAGCCATGAGGAATCTGCCCCCATGACCCAAACACCTGCCACCAGGCCCACCTCCAGCATTGGGCATGACAATTTGACATGAGATTTGACAGGGACAAATATCCAAACTGTTTCACCATGGAAAGCAAAACCACAGATGGGCGGGGAGGCTACTGTACATTGTGCAGAAATGCAGCTCCTCGGAGCCGGCTGGGGGAAGGAGCAGGTCTCTCAGCTGCTGAACAGTTTTGGGAGATTACCTACCATCACTTCTCTCTGTCCCAGAATCACACAAAATGGTCAGCTGTGCCAAGTGCCTTGCCCAGTTCTCTGCACCTTTCCTTCTGTCTCCTTCCACGTGTGACCACCCCCTTCACCATCCTGTCGTCGCGTCTACAGCTCCCTCCACACATTGCGTGATAGCCAGTAAGTCTAGACACAAGGTATGAAGGTAAGGACAGCAACTTTATTTTGAAGAACCAGCAAGCCAAGAAGATAGAAGACTGCTGTCCTAAAAAGCCATCTTTTTTTTTAAAATTTATTATTATAGTTTAAGTTCTGGGATACATGTGCAGAATGTGCAGGTTTGTTACATAGGTATACATGTGCCACGGTGGTGTGCTGCACGCATCAACCCATCCTCTAGGTTTTAAGCCCCGCAGGCATTAGGTATTTGTCCTAATGCTGTCCCTCCCCTTGCCCCCCACCCCGCAACAGGCCCCAGTGTGTGATATTCCCCTCCCTGTGTCTATGTGTTCTCATTGTTCAGCTCCCACTTAGGAGTGAGAACATGTGGTGGTTGGTTTTCTGTTGCTGTGTTAGTTTGCTGAGAATGATGGTTTCCGGCTTCATCCATGTCCCTGCAAAGGACATGAACTCATTCTTTTTTACGGCTGCATAGTATTCCATGGTGTCTATGTGCTACATATTCTTTATCCAGTCTATCACTGATGGGCATTTGGGTTGAAAGAACCATCTTAATAGAATTTTAGGCTGCTTTTATGCTAGGGGGAGAGGGAGGGTGATAGAGGGCAAGAGGTGAGCAATGACCACAGACATCTGGGCGGCTATTATGGTCCAAGGGGCCTTGTGGAACTTCCTCATCCTTGGTCAGGTCACAGTGCTCTTATAAATCTTTGAAATAACATTGTTCCTTCTGCGCGCATCCTCCTGATCCCCTCAGGGGTTATTTTTGGGAAGGGACTATGATCATTCTTGCTTTAAAGTTAAACTGTAAACTGAATTCATGATTAGCTTGACCTATTTGTAGGAATGAGCAAATGCAGTTAGCTTGTGAGGTGACAAGCAAGACAGAGTGAACTATGTTAGAATTTTCTCACTGTTACATTCACACATAGGTTCTTGGCCAAAGAAGCACACGACCAACACATTCTCTCTCTCTCTCTTTTTTTTTTTTTTGAGACTGAGCTTCGCTCTTGTTCCCCAGGCTGGAGTGCAGTGGTGCAATCTCAGCTCACTGCAACCTCTGCCTCCCGGGTTCAAGCGATTCTCCTGCCTCAGCCTCCTGAGTATCTGGGATTACAGGTGCCTGTCACCACGCCTAGCTAATTTTTTATATTTTTAGTAGAGACAGGGTTTCACTGTGTTGGCCAGGCTGGTCTCGAACTCCTGACCTCAAATGTTCCACCCACCTCAGCCTCCCAAAGTGCTGGGATTACAGATATGAGCCACCACGCCCGGCCCAACACGTTCTCTTGTTAGAGGCATTTGAACCACAGCAACTCAATCTTGAATAGGAGCTGGGTAAAATGAGGCTGAGACCTGCTGGGCTGCATTCCCAGGAGGTTAGGCATTCTTAGTCACAGAATGAGATAGGAGGTCAGCACAAGATACAGGTCATAAAGACCTTGCTGATAAAACAGGCTGCAGTAAAGAAGCCGGCCAGAACCCACCAAAACCCAGATGGCGATGAGAGTGACCTCTGGTCATCTTCGCTGCTCATTATACCCTAATTCTAATACATTCACTTCTCAAAAATACTCCCAGCAGTGTCGTGAAGGTTTACAAATGCCATGGCAACATCCAGAAGTTACTCTATATTGGCTAAAAGGGGAGGAACCCTCAGTTATAGAAGCTCCCGTTTCCCAGAAAACTCTTGAATTTAGCATATAATACGGCAGTCAGATTATATGCTAAATGCCCTTTGTTTAGCATATAATCAAGAAATAACCATAAGTATACTCAGTCAAGCAGCCCATGCTTCTGTTCTGTCTATGGAGTAGCCATTGTTTTACTCCTTTACTTTCTTTTTTTTTTTTTTCCCTGAGACAAGGTCTCGCTCTGTTACCCAGGGTGGAGTCCATTGGCACAATCAGAGTTCACTGTAGCCTCAACCTGTTGGGCTTAAGCAATCCTCCCACCTCAGTCTCCCAAGTAGCTGGGACCATAGGTACATGCCACGACACCCAGCTAACTTTTTTATTTTTGGTAGAGACGGAGTTTTGTCATGTTGGCAAGGCTGGTTTCAAACTCTTGAGCTCAAGCATTCCGCCCATCTCAGCCTCCCAAAGTGTTGGCATTACAGGCATGAGCCACCCTGCCCAGCCCTTTTACTTTCTTAATAAACTTGCTTTCACTCTGTGGACTTATCCTGAATTTTTTCTTGCATGAGATCCAAAAACTCTCTTGGGGTTTGAATTGGGACCCCCTTTCCAGTAACACTTTGACTCCTCTCCTGTTCAGATGTCATCACTCCCTCCAGCAAACCTGGAGTGTTCAAACTCTTTTCCATCCATCCTTTCCTCTCAAGGCAAAGAGGCAACTTGGCTATTCTCATAGACACACAGATAGGAGATGTAGGAATTCATAGGCAGACATTCAACTCAGATGTTAGATCTATTGATAAACAAGATGGCAGCTTGTCTTGCTGCTTAGATATAAAAGATGCTGTTGCTTGCTTGCAAAAAAAATGAAGCATGTTCCTGGAGTTCACCAATATGGCGTAGACTTTATCTCCTCAACACTATCAGTCAGTGCAAGAGTGTCCAACCTCTGGGTGCCAAGACACGCGATCATTTTCCCAATGCCATTCTCTTATCCCTTGAGCCTGCTTTCCCACCTGCTAAGGTTTGGATCTGTGTTCCCACCCAAATGTTATGTCAAATTGTAATCCCCAATGTTGGTGCTGGGGCCCGTTGGGAGATGGTTGGGTCATGGGGGTGCTTTTTCATGAATGGTCTAGCATCCTCTTCTTGGTGCTGTTCTCATGCTAGTGAGTGAGTTCTCACAAGATCAAGTTGTTTAATAGTGTGTGGCACCTCCCTTCTCACTCTCTCTCCTGCTCCTGTTCTAACCATGTAAGATGCACCTGCTTGCCCTTTGCCTTCTGCCATAATTGTAAGTTTCCTGAGGCTTCCCCAGTCAGGCTTCCTGTCCAGCCTGCAGAACTGTGAGCCGATTAAACCTCTTTTCTTTATCAATTACCCATTCTCAGGTATTTCTTTATAGCAGTGCAAGAAGGGCCGAATACACCACCCATTGAGCAGATTGGAAGTGCAAGAAAACTAGCACATGCCCCAATCCTGGAAGCAACCTCAGCCAACACATGTTGGGAAATGACAGAAAAAGACCCCGGCCTTCCTCACTCTTCCGGTGGGATGACCCTGAGTCTCCAAGCTCTCATTGCAGTCACTGGCCTGATAATATCTTCCACTCTCTGTCTTCACTCCCTCTCCCCTCCCACTGCTCCCTGAGACTCACCCCCGCCCACCCTCCCCAAACACAAAAGCTTTGCGGTAAAATCACGGTCGCAAGGTCTGCTTTGGAGAGAAAAGAGTCACCTCCTTGAAATCTAGACTTTCTGTGCTTCCAGAAAACATGTTGAAACGTTACCTGTCAATTAAATTCCGGGAAGCCTGGGTGTGTCACACTTTGAATCATATGGACAGACACCATGAAGAGCCTGGAGTTTGGTGAACTTTGTTGAAACCCCTCCATCACTCTCCTGGTCGAATCCAATCCAATCCTCATGTCCTCATGAGTTCGTTTTCATTTCCTAAATGACATCCATGGAAAAATAATGGGGAGAGAGGAAACACAATTTTACATTTGTATCTGACAGGCTCTGAAAGGGAGCTAGAGAATGTAGTTAGCATCCATAAATTATGCAAGAGGGTATTTCCCATCTTCTTAACACATGCAACACTTCTAAGGGGCCTGCAAAAACCCCAGCAGCCTTTCAATGTCCCCCACATCTTAGCACACATAAATATTTACATCTGTCCTATCAAGAAACAAATATGCATGCATATCATTATTTTGGAGATATAGCGTGAGCACTTTGTTTGCAAGAAACAAATATGCATGCATATCATTTTGGAGATATAGTGTGAGCAATTATAGTTGTTTGCAAGAAACAAATATGCATGCATATCATTTTGGAGATATAGTGTGAGCACTTATATTTGTTTGCAAGAAACAAATATGCATGTATATCATTATTTTTGGAGATACAGTGAATGCACTTTTCAGTTACATGCTCAAAATGGTATGCTAAACTGAAAGTGGTTGTCATTACCCTTAATTTCTGCAAGGAATAAACAAGTATGTCCTGGTGGCACATTGCTATGAATAAAGCAGACTATTTCAGGGCCATGGGAGTTCTATGGAAAGCGTGAGCCAAAACATGGTTTTTCCTGTGTCTTGTTTATGATGCTTATTCATAATGGGAGGGAACAGAATATTGGCTTCATTCATGTCCTTGATTTATGATGGAATCCATAGGAATCTGCCACCTTGGGTGAATGAGCAATACCTAAAGGAATGTCCTATATGATACCGAGATATGCCACCCAAAATACGACTTAGGAGACCAAGATACGCCACCCAAAATATGACTTAGGAGACCAAGATTGCGATTTTTATAAAAAGCTCATCAGCAATCATTAGGGTTAGTGGGTTTTTTGGGGGTTTTTTTGTTTTTGTTTTTGTTTTTTTGTTTGTTTGTTTGTTTGAGACAGAGTCTCACTCTCTGTCACCCAGGCTGGAGTGCAGTGACATGATTTTGGCTCACTGCACACTGCAACCTCCATCTCCCAGGCTAAACCAATTCTCGTGCCCCAGCCTCCCGAGTAGCTGGGAGTACAGGTGTGCACCACCGCACCTGGCTAATTTTTGCATTTTCCTTTTAGCAGAGATGGGGTTTCACCGTGTTGACCAGGCTGGTCTCAAACTCCAGGCCTCCAGGAATCCACCTGCCTTGGCCACCCAATGTGTTGGGATTACGGGAACGAGCCACTGCACCTGGCCAGTGTATGTTTGTAAGGTTCACCCACATTGTAGCATGTGTCAGTACTTGAAACCTTTTTCTGCCTGAATCACATTCCACTGTGTGGATATGCCATATTTTGTTAAATCCGTTCATTGGCTGAGGGACGTTTGGGTCACCTTCACTTTTTGGCTATTGTGAGTAGTGCAGCTATCAACATTACGTGTATAAATGTACAAGCTCTTTGGTGGACACGTGTTCTCGTTTTTCTCTTGAGTGTGTGCCCAGAAGCAGAATTGCTGGCTCATAGGGTGATGTGGTTTGGCTGTGTCCCCACCCAAATCTCATCTTGAATTCCCATGTGTTGTGGGAGGTAATTGAATCATGGGGGCAGGTCTTTCCCATGCTGTACGCATGGTAGTGAATAAGTCTCATGAGATCTGATGATTTTATAAAAGGGAGTTTTCCTGCACAAGCTCTCTCTTTGCCTGCTACCATCCATGTAAGACGTGACTTGCTTCTCCTTGCCTTCTGCCATGATTGTGAGGCCTCCCCAGCCACATGGAACTATAAGTTCATTAAACCTCTCTTTCTTCTGTTAGTTGCCCAATTTTGGGTATGTCTTTATCAGCAGTGTGAAAACAAACTACTACATATGGTATGTCTTCGGTTAACCTTTTGAGGAAACATCAGACTCTTCCATCTCTGTATCTTTCCAATTTCAATCTAAACGGACTCAAATCTGACTCTTAGACTCCACTCCCCTGGGAAATGTGATGTCGGCTATTATTGCGGTTCCCTCTCCTCCCTAGAGTCTCCTAAGAATTTGGGTCATGCTCCATTTTCAGACAATTTGAAAATTGGTCTGTTATGGTCTCTGCTCTGAAAAGCTTCATTCTCATCCCACCTCCTGCCCCGGCTTCCAGCAGCCTCCCTTAAAATTCTGGGGACGCAGACATCTGTGCTGAGGCTGAGAAGCCAGGAGCCTGGAGACCAGCGTCCCTGGGCAGGTGCAGTGGAACCAGCTGGCCATGTGCCAAAATTCCTGTGACCCTTCCCTGGTACTGTGCTGTCTTTGCTGAGAGCTGGCCGCCTGCTCAGGGGTCCCTAAGTCTTACACTGGACAACTGGATAAGTGAGAAATAATTATTTCATTGTTAAGCCACAGAGATTCCAGGGCTCATGTGTTACAGCCAGTCATTTCTCATGAACTAATACAGTAGATGGCTTGGATCAACCCCCTCTGATGGGATGCTGCTTCTCTTCTCGGTTGGTGGAAAAAGAATTTCCATCAGTCTCTCTCTCCTTGTCTCCCCCTCTCTCTCTCTCTCTCTTTATTCCTTTTCCTTTCTGTCTCCATCTCCCTCTCCCTGACTCTTCTGGCCCCTCCCTACCATTGTCAGATAAAATATCAGGTTGCACACGGTAACGCACGTCTGTAATCCTAGCACTTTGGGAGACTAAGGCAGGAGGATTTCTTGAGTTCAAGAGTTCAAGACCACCCTGGACAACATAGTGATACCTCGTCTCTACAAAACAAACAAACAAACAAACATATTAGCTGAGCATGGTGGCACACGCCTGTGATTTTAGCTGGTCTGGAGGCTGAGGTGGGAGGATTGCTTGCCCCCAGGATGTCAAGGCTGCAGTGAGCTGTGATGGCACCACTTCTTTCTAGCCTGGGTGACAGAACAAGACCCTCATTTCAAAAAAAAAAAAGACACAACATCATCAAAAATTGTACTTAAATATAAAAGTTTGAATACTGAAAAGTCTCCCACAGCAAGCAGGCTTTAAAACTCCAAAATCTATCTGTACACAGCACATTTTTTTTTTTTTTCACTCTTCTCAGATCTAAGAACGATGACAGGTGGCCATGGTGCCTCATGTCCCCTTGCAGGGGTGCAGGGGTACACACACCTTTTTTTTTTTTTTTTTTTTTAATTTGAGATGGAATCTCGCTCTGTCGCCCAGGCTGGAGTGTAGTGGTGAGATCTCGGCTCACTGCAAACTCCGCCTCCCGGGTTCACGCCATTCTCCTGCTTCAGCCTCCCGAGTAGCTGGGACTACAGGCGCCCGACCATCACGCCAGGCTAATTTTTTGTACTTTTAATAGAGCCGGGGGTTTCACCATGTTGGCCAGGCTGGTCTCGAACTCCTGACCTCCTGATCCTCCCGCCTCGGCCTCCCAAAGTGCTGGGATGACAGGCGTGAGCCACCGTAGCCTCGGTGAAAACCTCAGAGGCAGGCAGCATATTCCCTGCCGAGCCGGTAGGTGGCGCTGTCAGATAAGCATTAACTAAATCACAGCTCCTCTCCCCATCAGAATCTTTATCTAGAGGGTAACCCCAAACCTGAGAATTTGGTCAGGTCCCCACACACACAGGCATCATCATTCTTCAGCGCCATCATGAAGGGCTCTTCTCCCCCTGTTAAAGGAAACTATCACATAGTCTTCCGAAACAGCCAGTCAAAAACTTTGTGATGCAGGAAAGAACAAAAAAAAAGTAAAGGATGATTACAGAATAAATATTTACATTTCTGCCTGTAACACGGACTCTGAAGCATTGGAATAATGAGGACTTGCACACTGCAAATGGGCATCAAAATCGGGCTTTATACTTGAAAAATGAAGTTTCGTGTCAAAGAAAAGGGACATTTCAAACACCACATTTATGTTTGACCCACATATACATGTGATTTTAGCTGGTCTGATATTATATTATATATATATATATATTTGTTTGTTTGTTTTGAGACAGAGACTCACTCTGTCGCCCAGGCTGGAGTATTGTGGAGCAATCTCGGCTCACTGCAGTCTCCGCCTCCTGGGTTCAAGTGATTCTCCCGCCTCAGCCTCCCAAGTAGTTAGGACTACAGGCGCCTGCTTCCATGCCCTGCTAATTTTTGTATTTTTAGTAGAGACGGGGTTTCACCATGTTGGCCAGGCTGGTCATGAACTCCTGACTTCAGGTGATCCGCCTGCCTCGGCCTCCCAAAGTGCTGGGATTATAGGCGTGAGCCACTGCACCTGGCCAGTACCTTTATACCCTTCTGGAAAGAGAACATGTTCCTTCTCCTGTTGACACTGAATTATGTCAACAGTTCTCCCCCAAGTAATGCATGGGTTTAAATCACACGGGTGATTTCAACTTGCTGCCCCCACTATTTCATTTGACAAAGGACACAGTCCTGCCTACCTGAGAGGCAGTGTCTCTACGTAAACAGTTTTAACACACAGGAAACACCATTAAAGGGTTAGTGACTAACCCATATTTCCTGTTTTTTTGGTTTGTTTGTTTTCCCCACACATCCCCACTGGCCTGAATGAGACCTCAAGGTGTCTCATTCTTACTTTACCTTACAATCACTCTGATGGTCAAGAAGCTTGAGCACATGGGAATTCTTAAATCAAGGCACATGATTGTTACAAAGAATAGACGCTGAGGTGGGCGGATCACCTGAGGTCAGGAGTTCGAGACCAGCCTGGCCAGTATGGTGAAACCCCGTCTCTTCTAAAAATACAAAAATTAGACGGGTGTGGTGGCAAGTGCCTGTAATCCCAGCTACTCAGGAGGCTGAGGCAGGAGAATCGCTTGAACCTGGGAGGCAGAGGTTGCAACGAGCGGAGATCATGCCACAGCACTTCAGCCTGGGTGACAGAGTAAGACTCCATCTCAAAACAAAAACAAACCAAAAAAACAAGTTAATTAGAATGCATGGCCAACGTTGTGTTCCCCAGCTCTGTTGGTTTTCACATTTTTTTTCCACAAATGAAATAAAAATGAAAGCAAAGCTTAAAGCTAAAAAGCGTACCCATTTAGACAATCTGTAAATATATACTTTGTTGAAATAACACTGTGAGAGTTTGTGCACATTTCTTTGGTTGTTTTCGTCATCTGAATCCATGGCTGACTGGCTCCCACTCTGCTATTTTAAAAATAAAATGTCCTTTCTTCTGTCGTTTCTGTGGTTTTGTCACCAACCCATATTTGCTGGAATAAGGTAGTAAAAAACATACACTAAAGTCTGAAGTCCCCATCAGCTCTGCTAACTTATTACTAGTTTTCACACACACTGAGTTTAATGAATCTGTGTTTTGGAACAAAGCAGTTACCTTAGGAACTTGAGAGATGTTTCCGGCCGGGCGCGGTGGCTCACGCCTATAATCCCAGCACTTTGGGAGGCCGAGGAGGGTGGATCACAAGGTCAGGAGACCGAGACCATCTTGGCCAACATGGTGAAAGCTCGTCTCTACTAAAAATACCAAAATTAGCTGAGCGTGGTGGCACACACTTGTAATCCCAGCTACTTGGGAGGCTGAGGCAGGGGAATTGCTTGAACCCAGGAGGCGGAGGTTGCAGTGAGCCTAGATTGTGCCACTGCACTCCAGCCTGGCGACAGAGTGAGACTCTGGCTCAGGAAAAAAAAAAAAAAACCTAGAGAGATGTTTCCTTGCAAAACCACCCCATTCTAAAAAGCAGGTGGGTTACATCTGCTTCCCTGTAAAGAGAACTCTTTCTAGTGTTAGCTGCTCTGTTCATAGATAAAAAATGCTGGGCACCTAAAATGTTAGTTTAAATTTATTAATAGCATCTACATAAAATCTTAGCTATTTCACACAACACTACCCAGTATCATATTTGAAATAATTTGAGCAAATAGTAAAAAGACATATCCCAAAGACAACAACACTGGCAGACTAAAGAAAAGCAGAAACCATGAACTAAGAAGGTAAAATGCTTTTGAACCTCTAAGCAACTCCTGCTATTACGGAAACATCCGTTTTCGTCCATTGGGTTTTATCGGTTTTTATCATTGGCTTTGTGTTTTGCCTAAATTAGCAAATATAGCAAGTCTGTTTATGCCTCAGTTAACCTGTAGACTTAACCTCACTAAAAATAATAACACATTAGGAAAAACTATCAGAAAAAACAATAACCACACCTCCGCCCCAACACAAAGGCACACATAAAGAGGGACTGGACACAAATCCATACCACAGACTTGATTTGGTTTACAAACTTGATTTTGTAACCCAAATCCTTTTTGTTTTTGAGACACAGTCTCACTCTGTCGCCCTGGCTGGAGTACCCTGGTGTAATCTCAGCTCACTGCAACCTCCGCCTTCCGGGTTCAAGCAATTCTCCTGCCTCAGCCTCCCAAGTGGCTGGGACTACAGGCACATTCCACCACGGCCGGCTAATTTTGTATTTTTAGTAGAGACGAGGTTTCACCATGTTGGTCAGGCTGGTCTTGAACTCCTGACCGCAGGTGATCCACCCACCTTGGCCTCCCAAAGTGCTGGGATTACAGGCATGAGCCACCAAGCCCGGCTGCAACCCAGATCTTGATTTTTGATCTTGATTTGACCCACAGATTTGGGAATGAGAAGTGATTACAGAGTTGGAGCCTTGGAGGGAGAGAGGGTTTCTCATGTGAGCAGGGCATGGAGAAACAGTAGTCAAAATCCTGATTTTGACCAAGATTTTTTCCAAATCTTGATTTTTGACCTTGATTTGTAAACCAAATCAGTTTTGTTTTGTTTCCTGCTTTTTTGTTTTTTGTTGTTTGAGACGGAGTCTCGCTCTGTCGCTCAGGCTGGAGTGCAGTGACATAATCTCGGCTCACTACAACCTCTACCTCCTGGGTTCAAGCGATTCTCCTGCTTCAGCCTTCCAAGTAGCTGGGACAACAGGTGCCCGCCACCATGCCCAGCTAATTTTTGTATTTTAGGAGAGACAGAGTTTCACCATGTTGGCCAGGCTGGTCTCGAACTGCTGACCTCAAGCAATCCACCTGCCTCAGCCTCCCAAAGTGCTAGGATTATAGGCGTGAGTCACCATGCCCAGCCACATCAGTTTCATATAGCAAATTGCGAAAGCTGGTCACTGGATCATCTGAGTTTGAATTATTTTGAATACTGATGACCCAACGTGCAGATCCAGGAGACAGAGCCAGGACCCAAGATTTTCAGTCCTCCAAAGGAGCTCAGGATTGTCAAGAATTTGGGCAAGTTTCCTCTGGTTAAAAAACAAAACACATGTTTCAGCATTCAAAGTGAAGCAGAGGAAAAGCACTTATTATTCAATGACTTTAGGCAATTGAGTCAAGCCAGAGATAGACACGATCCAAAAACTCTTGGGAAAGATGTTCCATCTTCTATATGGAATGCTGGACCTATCCCAAAGTTCTCCAGGGATACCCTGAAGAGTTGTAGCACATTCAAGAAAGTACACACGTTTCTTCAATAAACAGACCCAGAGATAGCTGTCCACCTGGAGCAGATTCTCGTCAGCCCATGAGCAGCTCTTACTCACACAGATACTGAGCCAATCAGAAGTGATAAAATCCTTCCAATACTTCTAATCACCCAGGAATGAATTAGTCAATGGGGAACTTTTCCTGTCCTCATCTGCCTGCCCCAGGGCTCATGGTTCATCTTGTCCATGAGTTTCTACATGCAACTATGAGCTAAAATAAAAACAAACCGGCCCAGGCATGGTGGCTTACACCTGTGAGCACTTTGGGATGCCGAGGCAGGCAGATGACTTGAGGTCAAGAGTTCGAGACCAGCCTGGCCAGCATGGAGAAACTTCATCTCTACTGAAAATACAAAAATTAGTCAGGTGTGGTGGCGCACGCCTGTAGTCCCCGCTACTTGGGAGGCTGAGGCAGGAGAATTGCTTGAACCCAGGAGGTGGAGGTTGCAGTGAGTTGAGATCGTACCACTGCACTCCAGCCTGGGCGACAGAGTGAGACTCTGTCTCAAAAACAAAACCAAAAACAAGCAAACAAAAAACCCATATACACAGATGAAAAAGGAGAAGTCCTAATCACTCATAGTAAATCAATAGATTACCGTCCACGTTAGAAGCTCTGTATCTCAGGACCAAACAACCACAAGCCACATATGGAGAGAGCGTTTAGTAGTTCACACATTGTGATTTAGGAAGCAACCACTTCTCTGATTCTAAAATAATTCACTCTAGGGAGAGTGGCTGCCCTGAAACATTGCCTTCCCACCATATTTAGTTCAAGAAGTCACTCAGGGATGAGGAAAATGAAGGATATGTACATGACTGAAGGATTAAGTGGCAGAAACAGCATTTTATTTTTATTTTTATTTTTGAGACAGACTCTCGCTCTGTTGCCCAGGCTGGAGTGCAGTGGCGCAATCTTGGCTCACTGCAACCTCCACCTCTTGGGTTCACCATGTTGGTCAGGCTGGTCTCGAATTCCTGACCTCAAACGATTCACCTGCCTCGGCCTCCCAAAGTGCTGGGATTACCGGCATGAGCCACTGCACTCAGCCACTAGCTTCTAATAATGATAATTCTACTCTCTACTTCTATGAGCTTAACTTTTTTGTACCTCCCACTTACGAGTGAAAACATGGGGTATTTATCTTTCCATGCCTGACTTTCTTCCCTGAAGATATTGTCTTCCAAGTTCATCTGCGTTGTCACAAATGGCAGATTTCATTTTTTATGGCTGAATAGTATTCCATGATGGATAGATACCACATTTTCTTTATCTAGTCATGTGTTAATGAACATCTTAGCTATTATGAAGAGTGTTGCAATAAACTTGGGGGTGCAGATATCTCTTGCATAGACAGACTTTCTTTTAAAAATGTATACAGTAGTAAGATTATGGAATCATATGGCAATTCTAGTTTGAGTTTTTTGAGAAAGTGCCATACAGTTTTCCATCCTGGCTGTATTCATTTACATTCCCACCAACAGTACATGAGTTTCCGTTTGTCCCAATCCTCACCAGCGTTTTTCACTTTTTGTCTCTTTGATAATGGTGAATCTAACTAGGGTGAGTTGGCCATGAATCTGTGTTTTCTGGGGGAGATTTGTATTCAGATCCTTTGATTTTTTTTTTTGAGACAGAGTCTCACTCTGTCGCCCAGGCCTGGCACCATCTCGGCTCACTGCAACCTCCGCCTCCCGGGTTCAAGTGATTCTCCTGCCTCAGCCTCTCAAGTAGCTGTGATTACAGGCACCCACCACCACACCCAGCTAAGGGTTTTGCCATGTTGGCCAGGCTGGTCTGGAACTCCTGACCTCAGGTGAGCCACCTGCCTCAGCCTCCCAAAGTGCTGGGATTGCAGGTGTGAGCCACCGCACCCTGCCCTTTTGGTAATTTTTAAATTGGATTACTGTTGTTTACTCTTGAGTTGTTTGAGATCCTTGTAATTTTCGAGATTCATCCCCTGTCAGATGAGTTATTATTATCCCCAAATATTTGTAAATATTTTCTCCTATTCTACAGCTTGTCTCTCCACTCGGTTGATTGTTTCCTTTGCTGAGCAGAAGCTTTTCTGGTTTAATATAGACCCGTTTATCTATTTTTGGCTGTGGTACCTGTGCTTTCAAGTTGTTGCCCACAAAATCGTGGCCTAGACCAAGGTCCTGAAGCATTTCCTCTTCTTTTAGCTTTAGTCATCTCATCGTTTGGGGTCTTATATTTCAGTCTTTAATTCATGCGGAGTTTGTTTTTGTATATGGTAAGGGATGGGGGCTAGTTGTGTTCTTCTGAGTACAGTATCCATTTTTTCTAGCACCATTTATTCAATAGAGGGTTCTTTCCCCTGTGTACTTCCCTGCTGCTTTTGTCAAAAGTCAGTTGGGTGTAAATCCATGGTTTTTTTTTTCCTGGGATGTCTATTCTGTTCTGTGTCTTCCTACGTTAAAAATCACATTATAGGCCGGGCACAGAGGCTCATGCCTGTAATCCCAGCACTTTGGGAAGCCAAGGTGAGTGGATCACCTGAGGCCAGGAGTTCGAGACCAGCCTGATCAACATGGTGAAAACCCATCTCTATTAAAAAATACAAAAAATTAGCCAGACATGGTGGCCCGCGCCTGTAATCCCAGCTACTCAGGAGGCTGAGGCAGGAGAATCACTTGAACCCGGGAGGCAGAGGTTTCAGTGAGCTGAGATCACACCACTGCACCCCAGACTGGGTGACAGAGCGAGACTCTGTCTCAAAAAAAAAAAAATCAAATTCTATTTGTGAGAAAGGAATCGTGGTGTATCGGCTCTGACACCTACCTTATACCTTTCCATCTGGATGTTCTTTTTGCTCTTGGCTTCACTGTGGGTGTCTGATAAATTGTACACACAAAATTAAGTTTACAAACTGTCTGAAACTTTGGTGTTTCTTCCCCTGAGGAATTCCCCTGAGGAATACCAACTCTTCATGTGCAGAGAAGTGGAAATATAGAAATTCAATTATCCGTCTTCTCTCAGCCGATGAACAGCTAGAGGCTGGAAACGCAGGTTCAATTGAAAGTTAGAAGCTGCTGCCCTGGAAATGTACACACTATCGCTGAGCGAGGACCTTTTCATGCACTGTGTGGGCACGTGCACACACACCCACCCACACACACAGGGGTACGCGCACGCACACACACACACAATTGATTTCCTCTATAAAGTGGCAAGAAGAAGCTGCCTGGCTGCAAGCCTCGCTGGCATGGGTCATGCCATCTACAAAACTGTTCCCTTGCTCCCCACTTTTGCTCGAAAACCTTTCACAGACTGCAGATTCAAGGGAAAGCCACGCCAGCCACCCGGCTATCTGCTGGGAGACCCTGAGGTGGGCTCTTCTCTTTGCCGTCAGCAGGAAGAGGGTCTCCTCCCTCCCACCTGTGTCATCCTGGGGGAAGAGCTGTCTCTGGAATGGAAACACCGGGTAGAAGGGTGCAGAGGAGAGATTGCGTCGCCACTTTAGTGCTTGACGAATTCCTTTTTCCCCGACCCACACAGCCCTCTGATATCATGGTCCATTTTCCTGGCATCCTTCCTCAGCTGCAAATCCATCCTAGACCATAGCAGGGGAGGCTATTTTTACCTGGGTCAGGTCCTATGTTCTCCTTTGTTCCTGTTTCTGAAGGTCAGGAATGCCTTACCCTCGGGAGCCAGGCTCTCAGACAAAGGCTCTCCAACCCTGAAGCTCTTTCTGTCTCCCAGAACCGTGGGGCATCGGTGCTGGGGTCACTGCAAGCAGGTATAAAATTTTCCCTCAGTAGTGCGTCACTGCAGGCAAGCGAAGACTTCTACCAGGCATCGTGGAACAGCTCCTGCTCACCGGTGTTAGGAGCCACGGGGAGCGGAGACAAAAATCAGGGCATGAAAGGCCTGAATTGTGTATTTGCTGGGAAACTGGGTGGTCCCTGTTCTTACCATGTCATGGATTCCTGGTGCAAGCCCTATGCCCCTGTCCAACAGCCCCAGCTCCCTCCCTCCCTTAAAGAGAGTATTCAGGATGCCCAGCTAGGGAGGAACTACCTCCTTTCCCAAGAATTTGGGCTCCTTCGGCCTTCTGTGCTGTGCCCTGACCTGTTCGTGCCTCCACCAGACATCAGCCCTAAACACAGCTCACACTTCAGGAAAAATGTGTGTGCACCCACGTGCCACCATGCCTGTCTCTCCATTCCCCAGGACTAAGCCCCAAAGAGTAAGAGAAACGTGGGGTGGAGGGCTTTCTGTGATGCAAGGGCAGAAACCTGGATTCTTACACTAAGGCGTCTGTGTGCATCGCCCCTTTATCACGGGACTGTGAGTCTCACACCAAGACGTCTGCCTCACCCCTTCATCACAGAACCCAGTCTCCCCCTTCCCCTTATAGAAGCTGTGACTCTGGGCAAGGGTGTGTACTTTTTTCCTGCCTGGGCCCATCCTGCTTGGTATCAGCAATGAGTTAGTTGCAACTTGAAACCCCCTTCCCTGTACAAGAGACACGGAGAGAGAGAGGGAAAGAGAGAAGGGGCAGCTTCTCTCCATGAGCACCTTCATTCTTTGATGAGAATATCGCAGCTCACCCATACCGGGGTGCAGGGTGAGAGTGAGGGAAAGAGGAAAGGAAGGGGACTCCCAAAGAAGGGGTGAGATGCAAGACCTGGACGAGAGAGATATCCACCAATGCGCTGGAGAGAGGGGGCCGGGAAAAGCAGAGAGGTGGGAGAGGTGATGGAAAGGCGCGCAGTCGGGGACGCCTGCTCTCCCCCCACCCTCCCCATCTGCAAAGGGAGGCCCCCCGCCCAGTGCCGCAGCCCCTCCCCGCGCGCTCGCCCCCGCGCCTCCCTCCCGCGCCCCCGCGCCCCCCGCCGCCAGTGGACGGCTGCGCGCTGCTGCCCGCGGGGCTGGCGTTTCCACCTGTCACCGCGCCGCCTCCGCCCCAAGTTTTCGGGGGACTTGCCCGGCGCGCCGCCTTCCTCCAGCTCTCCCCCATGGCCGCCGCCCCCTCCTCCCGGCCGCCCCCAGGGCCCCCCGTGCCCCCAGCCCAGCCCAGCGGCCGCCGGGCCCGGTGAGCGCCAGCAGCTGGGGGGACCCGGGCGGTGGGAGCCCCGCGCGCAGCCGCCTGCACCCGAGCGCGCCGGCCTCCGAGCAGCCACCACTGCCACCACCGCCGCCGCCGAGCAGCCACCCAGGCAGCGTCCGTCCCGAGCACGGAGCATTGCGGATGCGGCGCGGGGCCGGCGCGGGGCTCCGGGCGCGCTCGGGGGTCGTGAGCGCCGCGCCCCGCGCCCCCGCGCGCCCCCCGCCCTCCCGCGCGCCCCGCTGGGGCCATGCAGTCTCTCATCTCGCCGGTGACCAAGGCGATCCTGGTGGCCCTCTTCATCTTCGCCATCCTCCTCATCCTCTACGTGATCCTCTGGTACATCTGCCGCGATGTGGACTGTGACCACGGCATCTGAGCGCCGCGGACCCCCGGGGTCGCCAGGCGGGGGGCGCCCCCAGCGCCAGGGCCATGGGGACTGAGCCGTCCCGCGGTGCCCCCCAGCTCGGCGCCCGCGCCCCCTACTCCGGGCCCCACCGCCCGCCCTGCACCTCCACCGCCTCCTGGCCTTGACCTTCAGGGACGCACCGGGGAGAGCGGGTGAGTGCGCTCGTGCGGGCGCTTTGGGGGGCCATGGTTGGGGAGCCCCAACTTCGGGGAGGACGCGGAATCCGGACGCGGGACTGAACCCGAGGATTCACGGAGCCCGGGGCTCCCCCATGGGGCACGAGAAGCGGCAGATGCGCGTGCAGAGAGGTGGGCGCAGGCCCCCCGCTGTACCCCCTCCAGGTCCGTCCCACCCACCCCCTGGGCGCCTTGGGTCCAAGGCGCATAGGCGCTCCCGCCTGTGGCCGCCACCGGTGCAGCAGAACGCGGGCTCTCGGGTGGGTCCAATGCGCTATGGCACACCAGGCGCTATCGGGTCCCTAGCCCTCTGCTCCGGCGGTGGGGACCCCGCACTCAAGTCCCCTATAACCTCCATGGACAAACACGGTGAGCGCGAGGCTAGGAACAGAGTGAGCGTTATCCACGGCGAAGGGACACCTCTAGGGAGCAATGGGAAACAAAATTTCAACCAGGTCGGAAGGCGGTTTGCCTTTCTCACACTGCCAAGCGCCCCCAGGGAAGCCGAAGCCTTGGGGGTGGGGGGACTAGGTGTCCTCCAAAGTCCTCTGGCCCCTGCTCCAGAGGGGAGAGGGACAGATGTGACAAGGATGAGGCTTTGCCCTACACCAAGTGTGCCGGGCAAGTTTGGGAAGGTGAAGCAATCTGTGACTTAAATAAATATCTTCTTAGCCAGAAAAATGCCTGCCTTTGAATATTTCTCTGGGAAAAAAAAAAAAAACTGTGAGGAAAAACACCCAGTTTAAATAGACTGCCAATTTATGCGTGGGCATGGCTTCCTTTGGTAATCAGGGCAGACAGAAGCTGTTTGGGGGCTCACTTCGGATCAGACGGAGCTCGGCTTGGTGTTATTTATGTTCATTCCTCTCTGATTAACAGTTTCCAGCCACTTAAGGGTTAAGGAAACTAAAAATCCTAGGACTTTTTTTTTTCTGGTCCCAGGATAATCTATAGATTGCTTGTCCCGGGAATCTTTGGAAATCCAGTGGGACTGCAAATGTCTGATTTGGGATGGTTAGGGTGTGAGTGTGAGTGTGACTGTGACTGTGTGTGTGTTTTCCGTAGTTAATACTGTAGTTGACACAGTGAGTGGTACTGCAGCACCTAACTCATGTCCACAGATGCCAGTGTCTGCAAAGGGTTGGGGAGGGAGCGGGGGGGGCGTTAGGGGGAAGAGACACCACTTTCAGGATAACAGATATGATTTGAGAAAATGAAAACATTTGCAAAGTCCCCCCACATTCTCCATTAAAATACATTCTCCTGGGACTCTGTGGCTGGGTGCGTGTAGTACATCTCCCAAGATGCCAAGTTTGTCTCTGGAATTTGTTGCTTCTCCTCAGCCTGGCCCCCCAACTCCCAGCTCACATACCCAAATGTACGACTTTTACGTCTCAGTCCAAAAAGACTCTCTGACACCAGAACGGACCAGTATTTTTGAAGTACTGCGTGTGCTCCAGGTATTAAATTAACTGAAAAGAAACAGGGTAGAAGCTTGATTATGAAAATCCAAAATAGGACGCTTTGCAAATTATTCCCGGCACAGAGGAAAAGGCTACTGGAGCTTCACGCAAGCACATCCCACCCAGGGGATCCAAAATTATGCCAAGCACAAACCCAACGGGCTAGTCGAATAGAAAAAGAAGATTTAATCCAAGAAGCCTGTTTCTCAGGTGAGGGTTTGGGAAGAAACAGAGTTGTGGAGTCAGTCACTAGCGGGGCTTGTCTGGGAACGATATGAAAATACAGTTGCAGCTGAAACTAGATGTGAGCCACTAACGAAGCTCACCCTAACCATGAGAGCTGAAGTCCTGTTCACATCTGATGATTCCTTAGAGCTTGTACATTCTCAGCCTCTCTCAGATTATTTTTCTTATATAAAATTTCCATATTCCAATCGAGCACTGTTTATTCAATTTCCCAGACAATGCCTTCTCATAAATTAGAAACTAGCCGTCTACATATTGATTCTATGAACGATTGCATTAAAATTCCTACTTAATAGTCACTACCATGTCTGCTGAAAGGCTCATCACCAAATGAGAACAAAACGCAGGGATTCAGAATTCAAATGGTAGGGCGCTCACGAAGTCACAAAGTGAACAGCTAATTAACGCTCTTGGAAAAGAACGCTCATCCCCATCACAGATAGGCTCCTTCCCCCAGATAGACAAGGCTAGAACCAGAAAGAAACCTTTAGACAAAAGGAAATCACAGTAACTCACGTCTGCGTAGCCTCCTGTGTGATCTACAAAAGACCTTCTCGTGCGGTCTTCCTCCAGATCTACGCCACTGTCCTGGGAAGATGCCAGGTTGGTGCTAACGTCCCTGTTTCAGGTCCACAAACCAAGGCAGGTAGAAGTGCTTCTTGCCCAAGGTCACGCAGTGAGTCAGTGCAGAGTTGTCACTGGAAGTGACACAGACTCCCACTTGGAGCTTTTGGCTAGAGATTGGGGGGCATTTCTTTCTACAAGTGTGACTCTTCTCTGTGGTCCTGTTTTATGTCCATCAGTGCACACTGACATCCATCAGTTCTCCAAGGGAGTGCTTAGATCATGGTGACCATTTGGGTATTTCTTTTCTTTCTTTTTTTCTTTTCTTTTTTTTTTTTTTTTTTTTTTCTGAGATGGAGTCTTGCTCCGTCACCCAGGCTGGAGTGCAGTGGCGCAGTCTCGGCTCACTACAACCTCTGCCTCCCAGGTTCAAGAGATTCTCCTGCCTCAGCCTCCTGAGTAGCTGGGATTACCGGCACGTGCCACCATGCCTGGCTAATTTTTGCATTTTTAGTAGAGATGGGGTTTCACCCATGTTGGCCAGGCTGGTCTCAAACTCCTAACCTCGTGATCCTCCAACCTCAGCCTCCCAAAGTGCTGGGATGACAGGTGTGGGCCACTGCTCCTGGCCCGTTTGGGTATTTCACACCTAAAGAAGATATGAGTATTAAAACAGCAGCATGATCCCTCAGGATGCTTTCCTGGAACCTAGAAAGATAAGCCCTGACTGGAAAAAAGGACAATCTCAGTGAAGCTGGGAAGAGCATGATGAGACAGAAACCTCTGTGCTATTATCTTAATTTTCTATGGACAACCCATACATGCAAGGGTGGTTATGATTACTGTCAAAAGACCTACAGTTTCCTATAAATAACAATTACACCTAAGAGTTGCTGAGTGTTTTACTAAACACCAGATCTGGAGTGAAAATAATATTATATACATTGTATTTTACCCTCCTGACAGCAGCATGAATATAATTAGTATCCCAATTACACAGAATAGAAAAATAAGGCTGGAAAAAAACAGGTTATGTAACTTCCCCAAGAATAAAAGAAAAAACTCAATCATCAGTAACCAAGCTTTTACCAACGGACCTGTGGCATACATGTGTGTTTATGGGGTGTGTGTGTGTGTGTGTGTGTGTGTGTGTGTGTAAAATCTCACATCTATTGCAGTGATATTACACAAAAGTTTTAAATTATATTTCTACTTGCAACTCTCCTTTAGGGTTTAAAATTAATCATTCTCTTTAAAGTTTTTAAAAAATTGATTACAGAATAACTGCTAATTATCTGTTTCTAGACACTGCTCACACAGGTTTCCATTTTTAAAACTTTTTATGTATTTTTTTTTTTAAGACAGAGTCTGGCTCTGTCACCCAGGCTGGAGTGCAATGGTGCGATCTTGGCTCTCTGCAACCTCCACCTTCTGGGCTCAAGCAATTCTCATGCCTCAGCCTCCCGAGTAGCTTCGACTACAGGCCTGAGCCACCATGCCCAGCTAATTTTTGGACTTTTTAGTAGAGACGGCATTTCATCATGTTGGCCAGGCTGGTTTCGAACTCCTGACCTCAAGTGATCCACCCACCTCGGCCTCCCAAAGTGCTGGGATTACAGGTGTGAGCCACCGCGTCCAGCCAATATATTTTATGTGTTCCAAACTGTAAAGATTTTTATGAGTCTTAAAAAAAAAAAAATGAACCTTAAAGCGAAGCTGCTGAAAAAGTGGCCCTAAATGCATTTTTCTTGGGATCCCATATAGTGTGAAGACCCTCCTAAAATCTCCCTTACATGGTTTTGGCAGCTTCCAAACTTAAGGGGAAGGTCCCCCAAGGGGTAGAGAGGGCCTCCTGGAAACCTCAGCTTCTGTGCAAGAAGACTTGAGGGAAGAGCGTAAATTCGATCTGTAATGAAGCTTGAGATGTAGCAAGACAAAACATCTAGACACCATAATGAGGGACATTTGGTGGCAGTGATGAGAGGGGGACGTGGTCAACTAGATGAGAGAGAATTTTCTCAAGCTGATCATTAAGGACAGGGTGGGCACAGCGGCTCACGACTGTAATCCCAGCCCTTTGGGAGGCCAAGGTGGAAGGATCGATTGAGCCCAGGAGTTTGATACCAGCCTGGGCAACATAGTGAGACTCTATCTCTATAAGAAAAAAAAAAGCAGGGAGAGGGAGCGGACACAGTGGCTCACACCTATAATCCCAGCACTTTGGGAGGCCGAGGCGAGCAGATCACCTGAGGTTAGGAGTTCCAGACCGGCCTGGCCAACGTGGTGAAACCCCGTCTCTACTGAAATACAAAAATCAGCCAGGCATGGTGGCACACATCTGTAATCCCAGCTACTCAGGAAGCTGAGGCAGAAAAATCGCTTGAACCCTGGAGGTGGGGGTTGCAGTGAGCCGAGATCGCGCCACTGCACCCAGCCTGGGCGACGGAGTGAGACGCCATCTCAAAAAAGAAAGAAAAGAACAGGCTGCCTCAGAAGTGGTCAGAGGTGTTTGTTTGCCTTGTTGTGTGTACTTCCCCAAGGGAAGTGTAGCGGGGAGGAGAGACGAATACGCAAGTGTTTGGGTCATAGGACTTCACACTGGATAAGAATATTTACATACCTTCCAAATTTATATCACTGAAAAAAAAAAGATTCTTTAGCAGAAGTAAACATTTTGGAATTCAAGATAAGTGACATGGGGGAAAAAGAATTGGGTTGAAAATCTCACTCTAGGCTGGGCGTGGTGGCACATGCCTGTAATCCCAGCACTTTGGGAGGCCGATGCGGGTGCATCACCTGAGGTCAGGAGTTTGAGACCAGCCTGGCCACCATGGCGAAACCCCGTCTCTACTAAAAATACAAAATTTGCTGGACATGGTGACATATGCCTGTAGTCCCAGCTACTTGGGAAGCTGAGGCAGGAGAATTACTTGAACCTGGGAGGCAGAGGTTGCAGTGAGCCGAGATCGCGCCATTGCACTCCAGCCTGGGTGACAGAGTAAGACTCAGTCTCAAAAAAAAAAAAAAGAAAAAAAACCAAGGTTCTTTAGCAGAAGTAAACATTTTGGAATTCAAGATAAGTGACCTGTGGGAAAAAGAACTGAGTTGAAAATCTCACTGTTGTTTTCAAAGCTGTTCTCAGTTAATGTTGTTTTCAAAGCCTGAGGTTGTGGCTTAGGTTATTGAGACGCTTCTTAACCATTCTTCTCCTCCTTCACCCTAAAATTAAGATCCTTTTATATCTCCTCTTCTCAGGCTGTGTTCCACAGATGTTCATATTGGAACTTGCCTGCATTGCAGATGTCTGTAAAAAAAAAAAGCGGGGGGAGCGGAGAGGCAGGCTGAAAGATAGTAGAGAATTCCAAGGTGCCGACAGAGAAGGAAAGACCAGCCTGGGTCTTACATATTAGCTCTGTGATACTCCAAGCTCCACAGTGTTAAGCTAAATCCCACTTAGAAAGTGAAGTGGGAAATAGATGTGGATTTGGAGCTAGGAGGGGCAGTGCCGCGGCCTGACTCAGAGAGCTGGGTCCTTTCAGGATGTAAGAGACACGAAACGGAGGACTCCTAAGAGGAAGAGGAGGCTGCGTTCACTTTCACGCACTTCCCAAGGCAGCATGTCAGGCCGGGAAGCTGTACAGTGGGAAGAAGAATCTGTAACAGCGCCTCAAAGCAGGAAAACAACACCGTACCATAAGCCAAACCCCTGCTGTGCTTTCTGAGTAATGCCATTTCTAAAAAGATCATGTTTCCATGAGTTATTTTTTCCCCTCCGCCGATTTGGTCTAGCAACATGTAAAGTGTAAATTCAAGGGAAACATGAGTGAAATAGAAAGGGTGACTTTGGAGGTACCTACAGTAGATGCAGTGCTGTGATGGGGCGTGCTGACCTAGAGGGGGATATTCCCCCATCAGAGAAAGGTCCCAGGGCCCTGCTGCTGTCTCACAAACCTGAGCGCTTCCTTTCCGAAACTATCCCCAGAGGCAGGATCTTTCAAGAAATGTCGTCCTTGGTCCTTGTCTTGCATCCTTAGCTGGGGAGCCTTCCAGGCAGAGGCTAGGATTTTTGGAAATACCTAAGCCTCCTTCGGCGCCAAGTCTGGGGGATAACTTTAGAAGCCAATTTAATCAATATGGCTTTTAGCTCAAAATAGCGCCAGTGTAAGGTAAGGTCTAGACAGGCGCTTGGAGGCAGTTCTGAAACAGTTCCAAAAATAGTTTGAAACAAACTGGGCCCTTTGAATGAGTAGCCGGCCTTCTGGAGGAAAGGGATCAACCTCACTCGTGTGCAAAACCTCAGGTGCAATTTGTGTTGTAAACTCTCCTCAGTCACCTCCTAACTAGGATTTTTCGGCTGTGGCAACAAGATGTATGCATTTATTGAACACCTACTGTGGGTTTATGACAATTTTACGCTTTTATTACGAAACCTTGGGATAGGCTGTTATGTTTTCCTCCGGGGAAGGTGAAGACTGTCTATAATTATGCACTCAAAAAGCTGTCCATGCCCGGGTGCGGTGTCTCACGCCTGCAATCCCAGCACTTCGGGAGGCCCAGGCTGGAGGATCACTTGAGGTCAGGAGTTCAAGACCAGCCTGGCCAACATGGCGAAACCCCATCTCTACCAAGAATACAAAAATTAGCCAGGTGTGGTAGTGCACACCTGTAATCCAAGCTACTTGGGAGGCTGAGGCGGGAGAATCGCTTGAACCCGGGAGGCAGAGGTTGCAATGAGCCAAGACTGTGCCACTGCACTCCAGCCTGGGCAACAGAGTGGGACCCTGTCTCAAAATAAATAAATAGTAGATAAATAACTGTCCACTAGGGATCTCAAGGCCAGGTTGCCAGTGGTCAGTGGTGGCTATTTTTCATGTCATTGTACTATCTCCTACCATCTGACCAGACTCATCCTTCCATTCCATCCGCCTACCCCCTGTCTCTGAGTCATCAGATGACTAAGCATACCTATGGGTTGGTACTGTTGGCGTGAATGCGGTGATTCAGGTCGTAAGTGGGCCCACCACACAGAAGGCTCCCGAAAAGATCCTCGGGGAAAATGGACAGACATCATTAGTGAAAGAGAAAAGCAAAGTATCCCCAAAGCCTACCCATTAATGGTGGTCTGAACACAAGGCATTGCTGCATTACTCTTCATGGCTCCCTAATTCCCATGTGTGTGAAGTGTGACTGTAATTACGATGAAAGCTAAATGAATTAAATATGATTTTCTTTTTTTTTTTTTTTTTGGAGACGGAGTCTCGCTCTGTTGCCCAGGCTGGATGTGGCGTGATCTCGGCTCACTGTAACCTCTACCTCCCGAGTTCAAGCGATGCTCCTGCCTCAGCCTCCTGAGTAGCTGGAACTATAGGCACCCACCACCACACCCAGCTACTTTTTTAATTTTTAGTAGAGATGGGGTTTCACTATTTTGGCCAAGCTTGTCTCGAAATCCTGACCTCAGGTGATCCACCTGCCTTGGCCTCCCAAAGTGCTGGGATTACAGGCATGAGCCACTGCTCCCAGCCAATTTTCTTTAGTATCTCATCTTTTAGCATGACACCAATGGACAAGTCTAATGGGAATTACAATAACATGGAAATTGGATATTTCCTACCGTCAGCAAAAATGTCAAGACCACAAAAGACAAAACAAACAAACAAAAAAACTATCTAAGCGAATAAAATAGTAGAGGCAAACAGAAATATGAGAACAAAGGCATCTAAAAAAGATGCTTAAGAAAAAAACTTTGGGGAGGCCGAGGCAGGCGGGATCACCTGAGTTTCAGGAGTTCGAGGCCAGCCTGGCCAACATGGTGAAACCCTGTCTCTACTAAAAAAAAAAAAAACAACAACAAAACAAAAATTAGCTGGATGTGGTGGCAGGAAACTGTAATCGCAGCTACTCAGGAGACTAAGGCAGGAGAATCACTTGAACCCAGGAGGTGGAGGTTGCAGTGAGCTGAGATCTGGTTCAAGCGATTCTCCTGCCTCAGCCTCTTGAGTAGCTGGGACTACAGGTGGTTCTCTCACCTCAGCCTCCTGAGGAGCTGGGACTACAGGCATGTAGCACCATACCAGACTAATTTTTGTATTTTTTTGTAGACATGGGGTTTTGCCATGTTGCCCAGGCTGTTCTCAAACTCCTGGGCTCAACTGATCCTCCTGCTTCAGCCTCCCAAAGTGCTGAGATTACACGTGTGAGCCACCCTAACCACTGCAAACATCATTTCTTTTTCTTTTTTAATTTTTAACTTTTTTTTGGTTTTTGTTTTTGAGACAGGGTCTCACTCTGTTGCCCAGGCTGGAGTGCAATGGCACAATCTTGGCTCACTGCAACCTCTGCCTCCCGGGTTCAAGTGATTCTCCTGCCTCAGCCTCCCGAGTAGCCAGGATTACAGGCATGTGCCACTGCACCTGGCTTAATTTTGTATTTTTAATAGAGACGGGGTTTTGCCATGTTGGCCAGGCTGGTCTCGAACTCCTGACCTTAGGTGATCATCTCGCCTAGGCCTTCCAAAGTGCTGGGATTACAGGCCTGAGCCATCCTGCCCAGTGCAAATATCATTTCAATATCTCCTTGCATCCTGCAAGGGTTCTCCATCTGGGGACAGATGGTGGGGCAGTAAACCTTCAGAAGTGCGGAGAGACAACGAGTGCTTTCCTCAGGGGCAGGGGAGATGAATTCAACCAAGAACACGACTCTTGAGGAGGAAGACAACTGCAATGTTGGAAGCACCAACCACAAGTGGCTATTGAGTATGGTTTCATTCAAGGCTTGAATATTTATTTTTATTGAGCTATATTGATTTAAACGTAAACAGCCACATGTGGCTGGTGGCTATTCTATTGGATAGCACAACTAGAATTGTAATACATGTGCTGTTTGATTCATTCATTGTATTAGTTTGCTAAGGCTGCCATAACAAAGGACCGCAAACTTGGAAGCTTAAACAAGGGACATTGATTCTCCCGGAGGCCTGGAGGCTGGAAGTCTGAGATCAGGGTATGGGCAAGGCTGGTTCCTCCTGAGGCCTCTCTCCTGGGCTTGTAGACGCCATCTTCTCCCTGTGTACTCACAGGGTCGTCCCTCTGTGTGTGTCTGTGTCCTCATCTCCTCTTCTTATGAAGTGTCTTAGTCCATCTCAGGCTGCTATCACAGAATACCATAGACTGGGTGGCTTATAAGCAACAGGCATTGATTCTCCCACAGTCCTGGAGGCTGGAAGTCCGAGATCCAGGTGTGGGCAGGGCTGGTTCCTCCTCAGGCCTCTCTCCTGGGCTTGTAGACACCGTCTTCTCCCTGTGTCCTCACAGGGTCAACCCTCTGTGTGTGTCTGTGTCCTCGTCTCCTCTTCTTATAAGGGCACCAGTCCTGTTGGATCAGGCCCTACCCTAATGACATAATTTTTGCATAATTACCTCTTTGAAGGCCTTATCTTCAAACACTGTCACAAATGAGGGCTAAGGTTTCAACATAGGCATTTCGAAGAGACACAATTTAGCCTGAAACACTCATTTAACAAACCTTTCCTGGCTCTTGTGTACCAGCAGTTATAATACTGGACAAACCTGGTCCCTGCTCTGAGTGTAAATTCCCAGTTGGGGAGATGGCAAGGTGATTTGATCATTGTGGTACATTTTGATCCAGGGTATAACAGAAGTCCGGGCCACATGCCATAAAACACCTGGCAGACAGATCTCAGAGTCTCTGTGCTACAGGAACATGGAGGAAGAACCCAGGTGGGCTTGGGAGGAGATGTTTAAGGCATCGTGATGCTTGGTGTAGCCCTGAAGGTCAAGATACAGTTATCCAGATAACGCTAAGGTGAAGATTCATTTCAGGTAGAGGAAGCCACAGCACGTGAGATCATGCATGCACACATACATATGTGCGTGCGCGCACGCACACACACACACACACACACATACTTCCATGCCCAAAGGCAGCAAATTCTGCAGCCCAATTTGTATTCCAGAGCCTGCTGTTGACCAGGTTGAGATATGTCCTGAGACCAAATCATGCCTCAGTGCCTTTTTTTTTTTTTTTTTTGGAGACGGATTCTCACTCTGTCGCCAGGCTGGAGTGCAGTGGTGCGATCTCAGCTCACTGCCACCTCCGCCTCCGGGGTTCAAACGATTCTCCTGCCTTAGTCTCCTGAGTAGCTGGGACTACAGGTGCACACTGCCACGCACGGCTAATTTTTGTATTTTTAGTAGAGATGAGGTTTCACCATGTTGGCCAGGATGGTCTTGATCTTTTGACCTCCTGATCCAACTGCCTCAGCCTCCCAAAGTGTTGGGATTACAGGCGTGAGCCACCACCACCCCTGGCCGGCTTAGTGCCTTTTTAAACGGGCTTCCCTCCCTCCCTCTGCAAATGCTCTATGTCTTTGAATCCCCACCTCAGTCTCTGTGTGTGGGGAACCCACCTGATGACAACACCTTATCCACACATAAGCTTTGACAGGTAAGTAACATGATCATCACTCGACAGACATGCTGCCTTAGGCCCAAGTCACCTGGCCGAGGTCCACCACTCATTGAGCCCCATGATTCTCCATGTTGGACCTCTGCCTCAAGGATTCATGAAGAAACAGAGAAAGTAAGGGGCTGATAAAGGTTCTTGTGTACTAAAATTGCACATCTGGAAACTGACTCTGAAAGCGGTGCCATACCTAGAACATAATTAGTGCAGGTCAAAAGCAAACCCATCATCCTGCGTGTTGTTCCCTCTGGCGCTTCTTCCTGCTCCCTGGAGCCATGTTGGCATTAAACAAGACAGCATGAGTGGATATGTTTACACCTCTTGCAGTATTTTGGGGTTTTCCTGGGGCCTCCCGGAATCTCTGTGTCTGAAAGCAAGCCAGGGATGCTTTTGTGAAGGTGGCAACCCCAACTCTAAGGCCAGCCGAAAGAGTACTCTCTGTGCCTCTCAAATTACTCCAGCTTCTTGGCCATCTGACTCAGCCCTGTTGGGCGTCAGTCTCATGGAAAGACACAGTAATGGTTGGAGACCTACCCATTCTTTTTGTTTGTTTGTTCTTTGTTTTGAGATGGAATCTAGCTCTGTTGCCCAGGCTGGAGTGCAGTGGCATGATCTCAGCTCACTGCAACCTCCCCTTCCCGGGTTCAAGCAATTCTCCTGCCTCAGCCTGCTGAGTAGCTGGGACTACAGGCGCATGCCACCACGCCCAGCTAATTTTTGTATTTTTAGTAGAGACGGGGTTTCACCATGTTGGCCAGGCTGGTCTCGAACTCTTGACCTCAAGTGATCCATCCGCCTCGGCCTCCCAAAGTGCTGGGATTACAGACGTGAGCCACCGCGGCCAGCCCCCACCCATTCTTAAAGATAAGATTTATAGAGTTACAGGTGGGGAAGAGACAGACAGGAATTAGATTCCTTGCAAAAGCTGAATTGGATGTGGCTGGTTCCTGGGGCTAGCAAGTGTGATCATCATTATAATTTGTGGAGATCAACCCATTATCTTACGAACAGCAGCGATTCAGGAGGTGGTAGATAGCGTTCCCAGCTGAATATCTGAGATACTCAAGTGAAGGAAAGCCCTTTTCAGTAGGCTTTGAATTCTTTGAGAAGGTATCAAGGAATTCCCTATACCCCCAAGCTTCGTCCCAAGTGCTCAGAATAAATATCTAGTCACTTCCAAGTTGCTCCAACTGATTTGCCTGGAGCAAGGACAGGTCCCTGGGGCACTGAATCTTCCTTGACCCAGATGTTTGGGTCATCCTAATTGGGAAGAGTCTTTATGCCACTGTGAAAGGTGGAGGGACTGGGGTTCAAAGGGGTGAGAGGTGGAATAGCAGCCTGCCCAGCCCGGTGTCCCTGGAGATCATGGGGCTTTTGGGGGCCTCAGGGGAACACAGCTGTGTGGTTACAGCCCCACCTAGTACTCCACTGAGGTACCCGGAGCCCTGTTTCTGTATTTTCCCTGGATGCCCCAGGTTTTCAGGGTCTGGAAGAACTCTACCCGTCAGAAATAAAATATAGGCTGGGCACAGTGTCTCACACCTGTAATCCCAGCACTTTGGGAGGCCAAGGTGGGTGGATCACTTGAGGTCAGGAGTTCGAGACCAGCCTGGCCAACATAGTGAAACCCCCTACTCTACTTAAAATACAAAAATCAGCCAGGCGTGGTGGTGGGTGCCTGTAATCCCAGCTACTCAAGAGGCTGAGGCAGGAGAATTGCTTGAACCCAGGAGTCAGAGGTTGCAGTGAGCCAAGATGGCACCATTGCACTCCAGCCTGGGCGACAGAGTGAGACTCGGTCTGAAAAAACAAAAAAAAGAGAAATACAATATGATCCACAAAAGCAATTGAAAACTCTTTGTTAAACACATTAACAAAGGAGTAAAATGAAAATGGTGAAATCAATTTTAATAATATGTGTAATCACTATATTGAAACAGTCTCCTTTTAACGGGTATATATATTTATATTTACATAAATATATGAATTTGTATTTCATGTATGTTTTTAAATTTATTAAATTTGTACAAATTTTATTAAAAATATATGCAAATATGGTATTTAATGACACTAAATAGTGTCATTTTAACATGTATGTATATTTCTATATTTACATAAATATATAAATTTACAGTTTATGTATATTTTAAAATTAAATATATACAAATTTTATTAAAATATATTTTCATATATTTATTTAATCACTATATCAAATGGTCTCATTTCAACATGTATATATTTATATTTACATAAACAAATTTATAGCTTATGTATATTTTTCAGTTTATTAAATTTGTATAAATTTTATTACAATATATTTATATATAAGATATTTATTTTATCACTATATAAAATAGTCTCATTTCAAAATGTATATTTATATAAATATATAAATTTATATTTTATTTTTTAAATGTAAAATATGTACACATTTTATTAAGATATATTTCTGGCCAGGCATGGTGACTTATGCCTGTAATCCCAGCACTTTGGGAGGCCAAGGCGGGTAGATCACCTGAGGTCAGGAGTTCGAGGCCAGCCTGACCAACATGGAGAAACCCCATCTCTACTAAAAATACAATTAGCCGAGCATGGTGGTGCATGCTTGTAATCCCAGCTACTTGGGAGGCTGAGGCAGGAGAATCGCTTGAACCCGGGAGGCAGAGGTTGCAGTGAGCCGAGATCACACCACTGCACTCCAGCCTGGGCAACAAGAGTGAAACTCAGTGTCCAAAAAAAAAAAAAAGATATATTTCTATATAAACATATATTTATAAATGTCATAAATGAATATATATATTTTGTAAGTATATAAAATAATTGTATACATATACAGAATTTATTTCAAATTTATATTTTAAAAATATATGTGTGAATATATTTAGAATTGTATATATAGGTATAATTATTTAGAATTATATATAGTTATTTAGAATAGATTTAGAATTGTATATATAGGTATTTAGAATAGATTTAGAGTTGTAGTTATCGTTATTTAGAATTATTTAGAATAGATTTAGAGTTTATATGTAGTTATTTAGAATTATTTAGGATAGTATATGTAGTTATTTAGAATAGATTTAGAATAGTATATGTAGTTATTTAGAATATATTAGAATTGTATATATAGTTATAAGTGAGATAGCGTGCATTCTTTTTTCACACCAAGTCTTCAAATCCAGTGTCTATTGTACATTTACAGCACGTCTCAATTCAAATGAACTGACATCCTTTGGGTGTTTGTCCCTTCCAAATCTCCTGTTGAAATAGCATCCCCCGTGTTGGAGGTGAGGCCTGGTGGGAGGTGTTTCTGTCACAGGAACAGATTCCTCATGAATGACTTGGTGCCATCCTCATGGTAATGTGCGAGTTCTCACAGTATTAGTTCATGCAAGAGCTGATTGTTAAAAAGAGCCTGGCTCCTCCTCCTCTCTCTCTTGCTCCATCTTTCACCATGTGATGCTCTGGTTCCCCTTGCCTTCCTCCATGAGTAAAAGCTTTCTGAGGCCTCACCAGAAGCTGAGCAGATGCCAACACCATGCTTGCTTCTTACAGAGTTTGCAGAACGGTAAGCCTAATACACCCCTTTTCTTTAATAAGTCATCCAGCCTGGGGTATTCCTTTATAGCAATACAAAATGGACGAAGAGACCACATCCAAATGCCATTTGTGGCTGGTGCCCCCATTCTGGATAGCACAAGTCTCATTTTGTCTTCCAGCTAACCCTATGCTTTTCTTATGGAATTTCTCTCCCCTGGCCCTGAAGAAAGCATCTCTTCCCTCCCTGGCTCTTCTCTCATCTTCACTCTCAACCATCTGGTAGTTTTCTACATGCGATATTTAGCCAGAACTATCCCTGACGGAGGGGCCTCCCCACACACAGCCCAAGCAAATTCACACAGGACTAAAGTCTGTTTCTTTATTGGGTCATTGTCTTTCTGGGTAGACTGAGAGTCGGTGGGGATTCAGAATTTCTGTCAAGCTCCAGACAGGTCTTCTCAGGCTCCAGCACCCCAGATGCTTGTGTCTTGACTTCCATTTGGTTCTACCATATGCAGAATAAAGGCAATCTATAAATGGAAAAATGCAGCCAGGCACAGTGGCTTAGGCCTGTAATCCCAGCACTTTGGGAGGCCGAGACAGGCAGATCATGAGGTCAGGAGATCGAGACCAGCCTGGCTAACACGGTGAAACCCCGTCTCTACTAAAAATACAAAAAATTAGCCAGGCGTGGTGGCGGGCACCTGTAGTCCCAGCTACTCGGGAGGCTGAGGCAGGAGAATCGCTTGAACCTGGGAGGCAGAGCTTGCAGTGAGCTGAGGTCGAGGTACTGCACTCCAGCCTGGGCGACAGAGCGAGACTCCATCTCAAAAAAAAAGGAAAAGTGCTAGTTATGCAGGTACTTGTTAGGGTCTCCTGCCCACACCCCACCCCGCACCCTTTGTAATCTAAACTCTTCTGTTTACTGGACTTCACTACTTTCCTCCTGATGTCCTCTTTCTGTCCCAGGATCTCATCCAGAACCCACATTACATTGAGTCATGTCTCCTCTTGGCTGTGACAGTTTCTGAGACTTGCCTTGTTTTTCATGACCTCGAAGCAAGGTCTTGTACATGACTCTTGTATGGGTTTATTTATTAAAAAGATATTTATTTGGCTCACGGTTCTGCAGACTGTTCAAGAGTCAAATACAAGACCTTACTTCAAGGTCATCCAAAGCAAGGCCTGCAGACCATACAAGGGCCCCTTGCCACAAATGGCACTTGGATGTGGCTTGTGTATTAGTCCATTTTGTATTGCTATAGAGGAGTAACTGAGCTGAGTGATTTATAAAGAAAAGAGGTTTATTTGGCTCACGGTGCTGCAGACTATACGAGAAACACTGTCTTGAGGACAACGGGTCAGGTATTTTGTCAAGCTGTCCCTCTGTTGGGATTTGTCTGCAACTTTTCTCATGGTGAGACTAGGGTGGTTGGCTTTGGAGAGGATGACAGCAGAGATGAAGAGTCATTCTCATTACATCATATCAAGGTACATACTGTCAGGATGACCTACCATTGTTGACGTTGGCCTTGATCACGTCTGAGGTGGTGTTTGTCAGATTTCTCCACTGAAAAGTTATTGATCTCCTGACCATGCTCTTTGAAAGGAAGTCTCTACATGCAACCCACACTTAAAGGAGTGGGGAGTTATGTTTCATCTTCTTGAGAATAAAACATCTACATCAATTACTTGGATGGGACTCTTCTGCATAGGTGATTTGTATCTCCTCCTTCATTTATGTTTTTATTCAATAATTGATTGCTTTGGGTTGCCATCTAATATTATTTTATTTTATTGCCCAAATTGTTTCAGCTTTGAGCACCAGGAGCTCTTTCATGTTGGCTTTTGCTTATCTTTCACACACCCCCATTTTTGTGTGTATTTGAGCATTTTCTTATTTTCTTCTACTACAAGATGGTCCAGGCATATCTGTATCACCCAAGCTCCGTTCTTAGAATTAACCATTATTCCAGAGAGCCCTGGTTCTTTTTTTTGAACATGATACTAGGAACCAAAGTGCTGGGTGAAATGACTTCTCAGTAGCATTAAAGAGATGTACTGGCTGGATGCCGTGGCTCATGCCTGTCAGCACAGCACTTTGGGAGGCTGAGGTGGAAGGATTACTTGAGTGCAAGAGTTCAAGACCAGCCTGGGAAACTTAATGAGACAAAAAAAAAAATTAAAAATTATCTGCTTGGTGGCACACACTTGTAGCATTAACTACTCAGGAGACTGAGATAAAAGAATTGCTTAAGCCCAGGCATTTAAGATGACAGTCAGCTGTGGTTGCGCCAGTGTGCTCCAGCCTAAGCAACAGAGCCAGGCCCCATCTCTAAAAAAGATTTAAAAGTGCAAGGGTTTGAGA
This sequence comes from Pan troglodytes, assembly GCF_028858775.2. Classification (NCBI taxonomy): domain Eukaryota; kingdom Metazoa; phylum Chordata; class Mammalia; order Primates; family Hominidae; genus Pan; species Pan troglodytes. The sequence continues at coordinate 33,695,869 of NC_072422.2, forward strand.
TTACAGTCAGCTGTGATTGCACCTCTGCACTCCAGCTTGGGTAACAGAGCCAGACCCCGTCTCTAAAGAGAGCAGGAGGCGGTGGTGGGGGGTAACCCTTCATCAGATTACCATTGATGTTTTTTTTTCTTACTCTTTTTTTTCCTTCTCTTTGCATCTGCTTAGGGCCCCTAAAGTGATGGAGTGGCTGTGGAGTCTTCAGTTTGCCTGCATGCCAGGTGCAAGCCAAGGAGTTGCAAGAGCATCCCCCTCATAAGCTACCAGTAGGCCAGGACTCCAGTGTGGAGGGATGGATCTCTGAAGGTCACAGCTTGGCCCTTCTCTGAAGAACGTCCACCAGCATGTCAGCCCAGCTGCACTGCAGGAGTGAAGGGTGAGATGACTGTCACTAAGGATAAAGGCCATCTTCCCCACCCGTCACTCATTCTGCCAAGCCATCACTGGGCAACCAGGACTCATGGGCAGTGTCACCTCTGGGGCCATGCTGGCATCTGTAACCTCCATCCATCCTTGTGGTCCCATCCAGCCATCTCTGCCCCCTTGCCTGGCCCATTCTGTTGTGAAGTTTTCGTCCGCCTTGCTCTTGTGCAGAGTCGGAATTCACAGGGGTTCCAATGCCCAAGGGAAGCCCGTTGGAACTGTTTACTCTTATTACTGGCTAGAGACGTCCACAGGACAAATCAGCTTCAGATTATACCGTCGTTAGAGTAGGTGCAACTGGGGGGCTTGCCCTACTTAACTCTCCAATGCAATCCATGCTGCCAGCTTCATACAGACTCCATCCAGTGCAAATGGCTTCCTTCTGTGTGCAGAGCAAATGCTCCAGGGAAGAGATACAGAGGATTCCCCATCATCATTGTTGCCAGGTGACCCCAAATATTCCTATCCTGTCTGTTGTAAAAAGGAAAAATCATGTCTTGGAAGAACAGCATCGCCCTACAGATACAGACTAGGCACTTTGCACATGAAACAAGAGTCCCAGAAATTTCTAGAAGCAAATCTCGCATTCGTGACCGCCAGACCTACGGGATGTGTAAGGCACATTCTCAATCTCATCACTTGTGAGAGTTGCATTGCCTAGTCCAGCAGCCGTGAAGGACTCTCTGCTGTTTTTCCTCTGCTTCATTTGACACATGAGAGTGAAGAGATGAAGATGGAGGCGGGCCCTGCCCCAGGGACATGTATATCTCTCTGAATGTCCTTGACAGACAGCAGCAGCCCAGCAACGCCCAGCCCCCATCCTGTCTGTATGCACCCGGTGAGCATTTTCTACAGTCTCCTAAACGCTCCCATTATTCTGTTTTGCAGGTGTGATGTGTGGCACCTCAGTGTTGTCATAGCTTCTGCCTCCTCCGTGTGGAGAGAGGGCATAAAGACAGAGCTGAGATATTATGGCTATTCCAGAAAATAAAATATTTTTTGAAACCACATGGCTCAGGTGCACCTCTTTGTGTCATTGTGAAAACAGAACCCTAGTCTGTATACCGTTAGCTTGGTAACACTTGGATAACAGACAGAGTATTCACTGGCCCTGCAGAGGAGCATGGGTGGAAACGAATTTATCGGCTGATGTTGGCACAGTTCGCTGTAGGTGCATTACTATTATTATTATTATTAGACGGAGTCTCACTCTGTCGTCCAGGCTGGAGTACAGTGGCACGATCTCCGCTCACCACAACCTCCGCCTCCCGGGTTCAAGCAATTCTCCTGCCTCAGCCTCCCAAGTAGCTGGGATTACAGGTGCCCGCCACCACGCCTGGCTAATTTTTTGTATTCTTAGTAGAGATAGGGTTTCACCATGTTGGTCAGGCTGGTCTCGAACTCCTGACCTCAGCTGATCTGCCTGCCTCGGCCTCCCAAAGTGCTGGGATGACAGGAGTGAGCCACCGCGCCCGGCCTCTCGGTGCATTCTATAGAATGAGATGCCTCTCACGTGGTCTCCTTAGCTGTGGGAAGGGATGCTTTCTATTAAAACAACAACAACAAAAAGTGGCTGGCAAAGCTCGCATGACGATTTTAACAGTCAAGCTATTCTATAGTCATTTTCCTAAGGGAGGTCTCGGTTCTCTGTGTCTGGAAAAACTCAGGAAGGCTCCTCCCCCTCCGCACAGGGGAACACAGCACTCCACCCTCGCTGGGCTCAGCTTTCACTGCAGGCGCTCAACGTGCCAATCAGACCACTAGGCAGAAAAACCTGCTGTAAGAGTCACACAAGTACCTCACCTACCCCAGAACAGGGTCAAAAGCTAAGAGACAAAGTTTGAAAAGGCATATTTCATAAGTACAATTTTAATTGTATTTATGATTTAAAAAGAACATGTTTTTCTTTTTCTTTTTTTTTTTTTGAGTCAGAGTCTCGCTCTGTCGCCCAGGCTGGAGTGCAGTGGCGCGATCTCGGCTCACTGCAACCTCCACCTCCTTGGGTTCAGGCGATTCTCTTGCCTCAGCCTCCTGAGTAGCGGGGATTACAGGCTTACGCCACCATACCTGTCTAATTTTGTATTTTTTTTTTTTTAGTAGAGACGGGGTTTCAGCATGTTGGCCAGGTTGGTCTCGAACTCCTGACCTCAGGTAATCTGCCCACCTCGGCCTCCCGAAGTGCTGGGATGACAGGCGTGAGCCACCGCATCCCATCGACTCATGTCTTAATACACTTATTTTATTATTAGCCCCAAGAAGGAAAATGTGGCAGACACATGCCTAAGGGTTAGTTTTCATATCTACATGGCTAACAAGATGGCTGGGTGTTTGAGGGAGCTGTGAGGAGGGTACATTCCTCTGGGAAGGGACCTTTATAATCTTGGGGTGACAGATGGCATAAGATAATTTTTGTTCATCTAAGAGAATGTGGGAAGATCATCAAGAAGCGGCTGAGACTCGGTGCAGTGGCTTATGCCTATAATACCAACACTTTGGGAGGCCATGGAGGGAGGATCCCTCGAGCCCAGGAATTCAAGACCAGCCTGGGCAACGTAGTGAAACCCCATCTCTACTAAAAATTTAAAAAATTGCCCAGCGCAGTGGCTCACGCCTGTCATCCTGGCAGTTTGGGAGGCCTAGGCAGGTGGATTGCCTGAGGTCAGGAGTTCAAGACCAGCCTGGCCAACATGGAGAAACCCCATCTCTACTAAAAATATAAAAATTCGCCAGGTGTGGTGGCAGACGTCTGTAATCCCAGCTACTCAGGAGGCTGAGGCAGGAGAATCGCTTGAACCGGGGAGGCGGAGGTCGCAGTGAGCTGAGATCACGCCACTGCACTCCAACCTGGGCAACAGAGCGAGACTGCATCTCAAAAAAAAAAAAAAAAATTAAAAAAATTAGCCAGGCATGGTGGTGTGCACCTGTAGTCCCAGTAACGCAGGAGGCCAAGGTGGGAGGATTACTTTAGCCTGGGAGGTCAAGGCTGCAGTGAACTATGATTGCAACACTGCACTGCAGCCTGGGTGACAAAATTTTAAAAAAAGGAAATAAAAGTGGCGGGCTTGGTGGTAGTATGGGGGCCCAAGCATTGGTGGGGAGAGCACTAGAGGAAGGCAGAGCTTCCCAACGGGTTGACGGAGCATTGTCATAAGACACAGGCAGACTCATGGGTGCGTACCCTACATTCAACATTGTGTACAGACTTGATCTCTCTACTGCTTGTCCTTAGGTATAAAAGAAGGGGAGAAGCCCCTCTTAATGGAAGGGGTCAGGGTCCCCCCAGTACGAAGGTCCGGACAAAGAGCATAGTCTGGATCTAGAATCGGGTTACTTTGGCTTAAAGCCCAGTTTGGGCATACAATTGTAACACAACCTGAGCCAATTCCTTAACCTTTGCCTACCTAAGGTGCCCCAGTTTGAAAAACAATGATAACGATAATATAATGCCTACCACAACACAGTATTTCTACATGCGTATCACACAGAAATATGTTAATACGGACCGGGCGCGGTGGCTCACACTTGTAATCCCAGAACTTTCGGAGGCTGAGGCGGGCAGATCACTTGAGATCAGGGGTTTGAGACTAGCCTGGCCAACATGGTGAAACCTCATCTCTACTAAAAATACGACAACAACAAAAAATTTAGCCAGGCATGGTGGCACACGCCTGTAATCCCAGCTACTTGGGAGGCTGAGGCAGGAGAATCTCTTGAACCCGGGAGGCAGAGGTTTCAGTGAGCCGAGGTCGTGCCATTGCACTCCAGCCTGGGCAACAGATTGAGACTCTGTCTTAAAAATAATAATAATAATAAAGAAATATATTAATACATGCAGAATTTGTTTAAAAATTTCTAGCACAGTATAAGCCCAGGATACTCACAGCCATTACTGTTACCATTATTCTGAATATTTTAAATTCACCAAAGAACAAAATGAGAAAAAGTAGATGTGTGTGAACTTCAGTGTGAATCGTGTTGAATTAAGTGGGCAGGATTCTGTAATTAGTCATAGCTGCAACTTCATCCTTGAATACTAGCTAACAAGATAAGAATTGACACTCCTCTTTAAAAACTTTATTTTCTTTTTTGAAAAGGGCCTTGAACTTTCTCTAAAACTCTGAATGGCAAAGATATTTCCTTTTCATTAAAAAGATTCTGTTGAAGATTGAAGTTGTGTTTTTGACAGCAGCTGAGAAAAGATGGTGTGATGGTTAATACTGAGTGTCAACTTGATTAGATTGAACGATGCAAAGTATTTTGATCCTGAGTGTGTCTGTGAGGGTGTTGCCAAGGGAGATTAACATTTGAGTCCGTGGGCTGGGAAAGGCAAACCCCGCACCCCGCTTCATCAGCGTGTGCACCATCTCATCAGCAACCAATTTGGCTAGAATATAAGCAGGCAGAAAAATGCAGAGAGACTGGCCTAGCCTCCCAGACTGCATCTTTCTCCTGTGCTGGATGCTTCCTGCCCTTGAACATTGGACTCCAGGTTCTTCAGTTATCAGACTGGCTTCCTTGCTGCTCAGCCTGCAGACAGCTTATTGTGTGACCTTGTAATCATGTGAGTTAATATATAATAAACTCCCCTTTATGTATATATATATATAGAGAGAGAGAGAGAGAGAGAGAGAATATATACATATATTCTGTACAGACGGGAAGACAGGTGTATTTGAGATTGACCTGAAAACTCCGAATATGAATGAAAACCGGGCACATTTAAAAAGAAAAGTCATGCATGGGTTATCAGGGGTTTGCTGAAACCCCTATCGTGTCTATGAGCAGCTCTGATGAGACACACTGATTTGGGTATCTCAGATGTACTAAGTATACTGGCTACAGTGGACTCAGCACCCTTCCTATAATTTGCAGATATGATCATAGCAAAAAGAAATTGTTAATGTAATTATTGTTAATAACTGTTTCATGCCCTATTGGGAGTTTGGAGAAAAATGTTTAAAATTAAGTATTTTTGGATAATACTTTTATTTATTTATTTATTTATTTATTTATTTATTTATTTATTATTTTGAGACAAGGTCAGACTCTGTCACCCACGCTGGAATGACATCATAGCTCACTTCAGTGTTGACCTCCTGGGCTCAAGCAATCCTCCCACGTCAGCCTCCTGAGTAGCTGGGACTACAGGCACATACCTCCGTGACTGGCTAATTTTTTAAAGATATTTTGAGAGATGGGGTCTTGCTATGTTGCCCAAGCTGGTTTCAAACTTCGGGGCTCAAGTGATCCTCCCACCTCAGCCTCCCAAAATGCTGGGATTACAGGTGTAAGCCACCGCACCCAGCTGAGAAAACTTAGAGTGTTGCGAAAAAATAGAAGGGCACCATGGGAACGTGCGCCCTGCTTACTCTGGAAATGAGGAAGTAGAGAGCTCCATTTCCTACAGTCAATTCTAAGAGAGTAAAACAAGGCATCGATTTGGCATAAGCGCTTTTACAGAGCACAGTGTCTGTGGCAACATCATGTTAAATACAAATGTGTCATCGCAGGCCAGTCATGGTGGCTCACACCTGTCATCCTAGCACTTTGGGAGGCTGAGGCAGGCAGATCACCTGAGGTCAGGGGTTTGAGACCATCCTGGCCAACATGGTGAAACCCCGTCTCTACTAAAAATACAAAAATTAGCAGGGCATGGTGGCAGGTGCCTGTAATCCCAGCTACTCGGGAGGCTGAGGCAAGAGAATCGCTTGAACCCAGGAGGCAGAGGCTGCAGTGAGCCGAGATCGTGCCACTGCACTGCAGCCTGGGTGACAGAGTGAGACTTGTCTCAAAAAAAAAAAAGTATATATATATATACACATACACACACAAACACACACACACATATAGTGATTGCCACAGTGTAAGAGTCAGTGTTCCCAGGATAAATATAATTTCATTTAATCATCAGCAAGCCTGTGAACCTGCTTGGTAATAACCCCTACCCCTATTCTCACTTGCATTTGGATTTGTTTCATTCATTGGCTGAATGGAGACAGCTTATTTTTCTTCCTGCATGTTATACAGGGTTATTCATCTTCCACATTGTGGTTGACACCCCTGTGTTTTTATGACATGTCTTATTCCAGATAACTTTGGACTCCTGTTTCTTTTATTGGAAGAGATGTAAATTCAAAAGTAAGGTCACTTACTTTTAAGCGATACACAAATGGACAGGGTTTGCGGTCGGGAAATGACTGACCTCATTTTTTTGAGCCAAGGAAGAGGACTGTCCTGAAGCGCATTTGAAGAGGCACATTTAATGATCACTCTCTGAATTGTAGTAGCATCCCTTTAGCTCTCCCTACACCACTGAGACCCAGATTTTCTCACGTCATTCTCGCAGCCATCCTGTCCTCTGCTTTAAAGATGTGACGGGGAGCAGAGAAGTTGAGTTACATGAACAAGGTAACACAGCTGGTCCCTGAGGCTGCTGAGAACAGCACACCTGCTTAGAACTACTGTATGAGACCACCCATTTTGCACCCCCTGGGACCACCAATCGACATGAAAGGTGGAGAGGAGTTGGCATTAAGCCATGAAGTTGAGAATCTTCCATCTGTCCATCCAACCATCTATGCGATTATTTATCTCTCCATACATATATTCATCTATTTTTCCATCTGTAATCCATCCAACCAAGTATCTATCCAACTATCTATGCATCCATTCACCTATGCAGTCTGTCCATCTATCATCCCTTTATCTCTCCATATAACCATCTATCCAACTATCTATCCGCCCATTCGTCCAATCAACTATCCAACTATTTATCTGCCCATCATCCATCTACCCATTTATCAGCCCATCCATCATCCATATATCCATCCATTCATCTCTCCCTATAACCATCTCTTCAACTATCTATCCATCCATTCATTCAATCAACTAACCAATTATGTATCTACCCATTCATCCACCCACCCATCCATCTGTCCATCCATCATCCATATATACATCCATCCATCTCTCTATATAACATCTATCTGACTATCTATCCATCCATTCATCCAATCAGCTATCCAACTACCTAGCTACCGACTTATCCATTTACCCATCTATCTGTCCATCCATTAATCCACCTAATAATTCATCCATCTATGCACCCAACTTTCTATCCAGTTATCCATTCATCCACTTACCCCGCCCATCCATCCATCTATTTGTCTATCTACCTATTACTTTCTGAGACCAAATGTTGGGACCCATATATATGCAGGCCTACTCCAATATCTGGCACAGTCTAGGTCATTAATATTCATTAAATGAATGCAAGCACCCATGAATGAATGAATTGACTTTGTCTGGATCATCCTAGAGAATCTTTGCAGGGATATTCCATTTTTGCCATGGAATAAATTCAAGGAAAGAGAACAATTGGTTGGAGGAAGCCTGAGTTCCCCATTTCATTGGGAGAATTGCATTCCCCTGGAGACAGAGCCAAACTCATGATGCAAAAAGATCACAAAACACATTCTGTGAAATCTACATGAACCTCTTTACAGTTTCCTCTGCTTAACTATTCGTTCCAGCCAGAGGGGAAAAAAACAATTAGATTCCAAAGAGTTTTCATGACTTTATATATTAAACGTTGGCCATGTGTAATTGCAAAATGGATGCAAAAGCTATGGTTCATAAATAACACTAAAAAGAGGCACTGTATTCTCCTGATGGTTCAGGAAATTGGAAACGACAGGTTGCAATACTGAGTATTATTCACTGTTTAATCTCAGTCTAGTTTCCAACAATTGCAACACACTCTACACCAGAAATTTGGAAAATAAAGGAATAATGTTTATACTGTAGTGTTGACAAATGTTTGGATGGGTCTGGAGTACTTTATATGCTAACTATTGCTCATTACATGGTCCCTGGAAGATCTCATGTAATTTTTTAAAGAAATAAAATAGATCTTAATATTAATATCTTTGATTTTAGAATGTCCACCTTAATGCATTTTTTGCCAGTGCCAGTCAGTTTAAATAGCCAATTACCCTGGGTGAAATTAATCATTTCATACCACTGAGACAGAAGGATGTTGAAAAGATGGTAAAGGGTGACATTGTAGCATCTAGATGCTAGATAATTTCAGCATCACTTATTATCATCAGCAAGCACTGACCTTCAGACTTTTCTTTTTAAACCTGAGCCCCCAAGCCCTCTGGGCAAATGCACTTTTCTCAATGAAGAATGGAGCTACCCTCTCTTATCCTCCAGAGAAGTGCATGGGGAGCTCCCACACACCAACTTTGTCTCTACGAACAACGAGTTCTAAAGGCATCAACTTAGCAAGACTCCCTTTTTTGTTTCTTTCTTGGTTTTGGAAATGGTCCCTCTGTGTAGCCCAGGCTGGAGTGTAGTGGCACAATCGCAGCTCACTGTGGACTCAACCTGCTGGGCTCCAGCGATGCTTTCGTCTCAGCCACCAAGCCTGGGGGGCTCAGCAAAGTTTTCTTTTCTTTTCTTCTTTTTTTCTTTTCTTCTTTTTTTCTTTTCTTTTCTTTCTTCCTTTCTTTTTTTTTTTTTTCTCTCTCTCTCCTTCCTTTCCTTCCTTCCTTCTTTCTCTCTCTCTCTTTCTTTCTCTCTTTCTCTCTTCCTTTCTTTCTTTTTTTGAGACAGGGTTTTGCCATGTTTTCCAGGCTAGTCTTTAACTCCTGGGCTCAAGCAATCCTCCTGTCTCAGCCTCCCATAGTGTTGGGATTACAGGCATGAGCCACCATGCCCAGCCAAGACTCCTTTGTCCCTGGGCGACAAGAGCCATTTCTGCTTCAGGGACCAACCTCACATCAGCAGTAGAGGAAGATGCTACCACAGAACATGAATCCAGCCAGGTAGCCATCATTTTAGTTGTTTCTACTAGTACTGATGCATTTGAGTTGATCCATCTGGGGCATTTACTTTGTTTTTCTTGTGATAAATTGCCTGGACCCATGCAATCCCTGCTAAGGGTCAAGAAAGTGGCCATCCCAAGTTCCATGCTTACCTACTGAGTTTAAGCCAACCCAGGGACCCCTAGGTTGCACTCTGCTACCATTTCTAGCCCAGGTCATTTTCTGTAGTGAGTTTATGCAGGGCATCACCTATATACATAAACCTATATACACCTGTGTTGTAAAACCTCAAGACACAATATATGGTCCATGGATGAGCAGTATCAGCATTGCCCAGGACTTAGACACATAGAATGTGAAGCCCCACCCAGATCCACTGAAACAGAATCTGCCTTGTAGCAGAACCCCAAGAAATTCACACACATGATAGACTAGGAATCACCATGTACCTGAGAGCACAAAACAAAATTAGGTAAAAGCATGCTGCTTTCCTGTGAAGATATCCATGCAGACTTTTTAAGGACAACCAAAACCCATCATTATCTTCTCTGCCCAAGACCACTTTGGGAATCTTGGAGAAGAGAGAATAAAGGCAGAAATGAGGATACAGAAAGCATGTCACTTGAAGATCAAGAAGTCAAAGCTTGGATGCCATTGGTAAAGTGGTAAGCCTACTGGTTTTGATCTTGGGCATGGAATGAGTTTGCCAGACCTCAACTCTGAAGACGGCTCTAGAAGGACCTAGACTTGCTACAGAAGGAGTATTCCAAGTAGAATGAGAAGTGTGGGTAATGTATGCCACAAGACATTGGTCATTTGCAGAGTGGAGATAATCATTAAGTACTTGGCTCTCAACTACCCTTGATTATCCCAACTAGTCAGGAACTCAGCTACCAGAGATATGGAAGTTTCCAACCCTAACCCCAATGGCAGCTGCATGTTTAAATCCAGCAGACAGGTGTTGTAAACGCTTTCCCTCACCAAGTACAACCTGAGTCTTCCATCCTAGACTGAATGCATTACCTAATCTGCAATACTTTGTATTCGTAATTACATTTATGCCTGACACAGGAGTAGGTAAGATCAGAGGCTTGATTTTGTGGCTGGAATGTAAATTAAGTAGTCATTGAGCCTGTTGGAGAAAAAAACATCTAATTTGGAAGTAATGAGTGTGATGAATGAACACAGCTGTAGAGAGTCGATTCTAGGTGAGTATGGGGTTGGCTTGGTTACTTTGCTATGGAGCCTTGGAAGTTCTGTTTTTTTGGCTTGCAGATTTATAGAAGTTCTAGTCTAAGATGCAATGTGGGAAATATAATTTCATGCCATGACTGACATTGGCCTCCCATGAGTTAGAGAAATGTGTGTTTAAGGGGATAATCTGATTTTGGAAAATAATATTCAAATGCCATCATGTTTTCATGTTGATCCCACTCCACACTGGCTCAGCGGTTTCTTAGTAAAAACAATTTCCTGCTGAGCACAGTGGCTGACGACTGTAATCCCAGCACTTTGGGAGGCTTAGGTGGGCGGATCACCTGAGGTTGGGAGTTCGAGACCAGACTGGCCAACATGGAGAAACCCCATCTCTACTAAAAATACAAAAATTAGCCGGGTATGGTGGTGCATGCCTGTAATCCCAGCTACTCAGGAGGCTGAGGCAGGAGAGTCACTTGAACCCTGGAGGTGGGGGTTGTGGTGAGCCAAGATCGCGCCATTGCACTCCAGCCTGGGTGACAAGAGCGAAACTCCATCTAAAAAAAAAAAAAATCAATTTCCTGCTGATATTAATGATGTTAAACCATTAAAATACATGTAAAGGTGAAAGACTGGTAACTGTGATTTGAAAATGAAAAGACATTGACAGCTAGACAGATCAAAATAAAGGCTTTGCTTCAGAGAGCCAGAAGAGAAAGTTTTCTGACCCTTATCTTAATTTTGTCAAATCAGATATGTCTGGCTCATGGTTCCATAGCTTAAGGATGTTATGAAGCCATTTTGAGTGGCTGACTGTATTAGCCTGTTCCCGTTACTTGAATACCATAGATCTGATGTAGGATGGATTACCCCTACAATACAGATGTAGGACCCAAGGACCTAGAGGCAAGGTCCATTGTCCAGTGTAATGAGCTAACCAATGGTAGTTCTGGGACCACATACTTATGTCCCCTCACCCTAAACCCAATACTCTTTCCTCTTCTGGTAGAAAAAGTGATGGCCCCAGTGATGTCCATGTCCTCATCCGCATGTGATAGACAACATAATGGCTCCAAAGATGTCAACATCCTAATCCTAATGTGGTAGACAGAATAATGACCCCCAAAATGTCCATGTCCTAATCTCCATGTAGTAGACAGGTGATGGCCCCAAAGATGTCCACGTCCTAATCCCCATGTGGTAGACAGAATAATGTCCCCCAAAGAGGTCCACATTCTAATCCCCATGTGGTAGACAGAATAATGACACTCAAAGATGTCCGTGTCCTAATCCCCATGTGGGAGACAGAATAATGACCCCCAAAGATGTCCATGTCCTAATCCCCATGTGGGAGACAGAATAATGGCCCCAAAGATGTCCACATCCTAATCTCCATGTGATAGACAGAATAATGGCCCCAATGATGCCCACATCCTAATCCCTGAAATCTGTGAATATGTGACCTTATATGGCAAAAGTGACTTTGCAAAAGTGATTAAGTTAAGGATTTTAAGATGAGAGGATTATTCTGGATCATAATCAGGGTATCTCAATGTCATCACAAGCACCCTTATACCGGAAAGAGGACGCACGAGGGTCAGAGTCAGACAAGGAGATGTGGGGATAGAAACAGAGGTCTGAGAGGAGGGAAATGTGCTGATGTCTTTAAGGTAGAGGAAGGGGCTACAAGCCAAGGCATGGCAAAGCAGCCTCTACAAGCTTCAAAAGGAAAGGGAGTAGGTTCTGCTCTGGAGACTCCAGAAGGAATCAGCTCTGACAACAACTGGGTGTTAGCCCAGCAATACTAATTTCAGGCTTCTGAACTCTAGAATCAGAAGACACTACATTTCTGTTCTTTTAAAGCCACAAAATTGGTGGTGATTTGTTATGGCAACCAGAAAAGACAAAAATGCACATCTTTTACAAAATGACAGTGATGTGGTTTGGCTGTGTCCCCACCCAAATCTTAACTTGAATTCTATCTCCCAGAATTCCCACATGTTGTGGGAGGGACCCAGGGGCAGTAATTGAATCATGGGGGAATGGTCTTTCCCATGCTATTCTTGTGATAGTGAATACGCCTCACAAGATCTGATGGGTTTATCAGGGGTTTCGGCTTTTGCTTCTTCCTCACTTTTCTCTTGCCCCCGCCATGTAAGAAGTGCCTTTTGCCTCCCGCCATGATTCTGAGGCCTCCCCAGCCATGTGGAACTGTAAGTCCAATTAAACCTCTTTTTCTTCCCAGTCTCGAGTATGTCTGTATCAGCAGCATAAATACAGACTAATACATACAGTGTCAGAGGGTGTTTGAACCATAGCAACTCCATCTTGAATAGGGGCTGGGTAAAAGAAGGCTGAGACCTACTGGGCTGTATTCTCAGGAGGTTAGGCATTCTAAGACACAGGATGAGATAGGAAGGCAACACAAGCTACAGGTCACAAAGACCTAGCTGATAAAACAGGTTGGAGTAAAGAAGCTGGCCAAACCCCACCAAAACCAAGATGGTGATGAGAGTGACCTCTGGTCATCCTCACTGCTACACTTCCACAAGCACCATGACAGTTTACAAATGCCGTGGCAACATCAGGAAGTTACCCTCTATGGTCTAAAAACAGGAGGCATGAATAATTCACCTCTCGTTTAGCATATCATCAAGAAACAACCATAACAATGGCCCACCAGCAGCCTTCAGGACTGCTCTGCATGTGGACTAGCCATTCTTTTATTCCTCTACTCTCTTTTTTTTGTTTGTTTTGAGACGGAGTCTCACTCTGTCACCAGGCTGGAGTGCAGTGGCCAGATCTCGGCTCACTGCAACCTCCGCCTCCAGGTTCAAGTGATTCTCCTGCCTCAGCTTCCCGAGTAGCTGGGATTACAGGTGCTCACCACCACGCCCAGCTACTTTTTGTATTTTTAGTAGAGACGGGGTTTCGCCATGTTGGCCAGGATGGTCTCTGTCTCTTGACCTCGTGATCTGCCTGCCTCAGCCTCCCAAAGTGCTGGGATTACAGGCGTGAGCCATCACACCAGCCGGTTTTTATCTCTTTAAGTGTCTTTATTTCCCCAGGATTTCTTAGGTCTGGCATCTCTGGAAACCTCAATGGCAGATTCTGAACTCATTCATAAAGAACCAGGACTTTGTCAACTTCCTGGAAAACACTGATGGTTTTCCTCAATTACTTTACAATTAGGCATAAGCAGGTGTGCCACTCTTCCCTGTTAACTGGAACTGCACCTATGTCCTGACAAGTAAAATGATTAGAAAACTAATCATTGGAGTTTTGCCTTGGCTGAAGTCTAAAATCCTCAGAGTGTGCAGTCAGTTCTCAAATTTGTCCAGGTGCGGTGGCTCACACCTGTAATCCCAGCACTTTGGGAGGCCGAGGCGGGAGGATCACTTGAGGTCAGGAGTTCGAGACCATTCGGGCCAACATGGGGAAGCCTCATCCCTATTAAAAATACAAAAATTAGCCAGGAGTGTTGGTGGGCACCTGTAATCCCAGCTACTTGGGAGGCTGAGGCAGGAGAATTGCTTGAACCCAGGAGACGGAGGTTCCAGTGAGCCCAGATCGTGCCACAGCACTCCAGCTTGGGTGACAGAGTGAGACGCCATCTCAAAAAACAAAACAAAACAACTCAAAAAAAAGAAACGCATTTGTTGAGAAAACACGACAAACTCAGATAACACAGCACTTAGCATGTGAAAATTTTCACCCACACGTGCATGAAACATAAATCTTGTGTTTCCACGGAGGGTGCATGGCACATTTATACTGCACCATTCAACTTCCTTTGAAAAGGCATCCGACTCTTGTCCAAAGTTGTTGTAACTAGTAAATTTTATCTGACTGGGATTATTGAACAAATGCTTCCGTGACTTTCGGACTTTTACGGTTCTAGTCCCTGGAATCCCATGTGATTGAAATGTTAATAACTGACTTTAGCAAAAACAGTTCTGTGGTTAAAGAATTTGGGGCACGCAGACCACAGTACCCACAGTATCTCTCCTGGGAGATTTAATTGCCCTTCAGCAAACAAAAGACTGAGAAATCTTGCTGAAAAGAACCGCTCAACTCTGAGAAGCTCAGTCTTTTCCACATTTTTTTTCCCCTGAATTTAGAGCCTCTTTTTTCCCCCAGGCACTTTTATTAGCATTCCAAGACATTTGTGTTGGAAAGAATTGCCCAATATAGTTCAGAAAATATTTAGCTACATAATAGAGACAAAGAAACATCTGGCAGTTCCCATGGAGGGATGGGTTGCGGAAGGCACTGTCGATGGTGGTGGTGAACATGAGTGTTTTCTTCTACGTTTCATCTTGGGTCATGCAGCTGACCCCATCTATAATTGCAGCTCGTGCTAAAAACACTCCTAGGCTGAGTGCTCCATACACTTGCATTTATTTATTTTTATTTTTTAAAGACAGAGTTCTGCTCTGTTACCCAGGCTAGAGTGCAGTGGTGCAATCACAGCTCACTGCAGCCTCGACCTGCTGGTCTCAAGCAATCCTCCTACCTCAGCCTCCCCAGTAGCTGGGAATACAGGTACATCCTACCACATCCAGCTAATTTTTTTTTTTTTTTTTTTTTTTTTTTTTTTTTTTTTGTAGAGATGGGATCTCACCATGTTGCCCAGGCTGGTCTCCAACTCCTGGTCTCAAGGGATCCTAAACCTTGGCCTCCGAAAATGCTAGGATTACAGGTGGGAGCCACTGTGCCCGGCCGTACTTGTACTTTTATTTACAAAAGCCGCATGTGACAGCTGTCAAGTAAATATGTTAAAATAGCTCATGGAACATGGTTTTTGTAACTTCATGAAAGTTCTACACATTTCTAA
The DNA here is from genome assembly GCF_028858775.2 of Pan troglodytes. Taxonomy (NCBI): domain Eukaryota; kingdom Metazoa; phylum Chordata; class Mammalia; order Primates; family Hominidae; genus Pan; species Pan troglodytes. The sequence goes on from NC_072422.2 coordinate 33,711,154, forward strand.
AATATTTAAGCAAGTGATACTGGGCCAGGCTCGGTGGCTCACACCTGTAATCCCAGTACTTTGGGAGGCGGAGGGGGGCGGATCACCTGAGCTGAGGAGTTTGAGACCAGCCTGACCAACATGGTGAAACCCCATCTCTACTAAAATGCAAAAGTTAGCCAGACATGGTGGCAGGCGCCTGTAATCCCAGCTACTCAGGAGGCTGAGGCAGGAGAATCACTTCAACCCAGGAGGCGGAGGTTGCAGTGAGCTGACATGGTGCCAGTGCACTCCAGACTGGGGGACAGAGCCAGACTCCATCTGAAAAAAGAAAAAGAAAAAAAAAGTGATGCCGAAACATCTTTCTCTTTTTAAAGCATGATATTTACCATGCACTTAACAGTGAGTTCACGCAATTCATGTGACCCATACGTGTTGGAACCGTGGAAACACAATATGTTTTCTGATTTTATTTGTTTACAATATTGTACGGTCTCTCATTCCCTAAATATAAATAAGTGCCTTAAAAAGAATCTTGCTGGCCAGGCGCGGTGGCTTACGCCTGTAATCCCAGCACTTTGGGAGGCCGAGGCGGGCAGATCACCTGAGGTCGGGAGTTCGAGACCAGCCCAACCAACATGAAGAAACCCCATCTCTACTAAAAATACAAAATTAGCCGGGCATGGTGGCGCATGCCTGTAATCACAGCTACTTGGGAAGGCTGAGGCAGGAGAATCGCTTGAACCCGGGAGGCGGAGGTTGCCGTGAGCCGAGATCGCGTCATTGCACTACAGCCTGGGCAACAAGAGCAAAACTCCATCTCAAAAAAAAAAAAAAAAAAAAAAAAAAATCTTGCTAGGTGCCGTGGCTCACACCTGTAATCCTAGTACTTTGCAAGCAGAGGTGGGAGGATCACTGGAGCCCAGAATTTCAGCACCAGCCTGGGCAACATAGTGAGACCTCATCTCTACCAAAAAATACAAAAATTACCCAGGTGCGGTGGCACACACCTGTCATCCTAGCTACTTGGGAGGCTGAGGTGCGAGGATCACCTGAGCCTGTGAAGTCGAAGTTGCAGTGAGCCATGATCACATCACTGCATTCCAGGTCTCCAGCCTGGGTAACAGAGGGAGACCCAGTCCCAAAAAAAAAAAAAAAAAAAAAAATTTTGCACAAACTTTTACGATGACTCTGCTCTATAATTAAAAGTAATTTCTGCTTTGTTGGTGTTTTCTCACACATTTATCTGGTTGACCAGATATCTGCATATGATAGAGTAAGAATGACCCGTTTCCCTCCAAGGAGAATAGCATTGCAAGGGGGTTGAGGATGCATGCGTGTGGAATCCAAACATTGAATGCACTGAGACGGTGCTGCATGAAGCCTGTCCGTGAGTTTATGATGAAGCTGCACATAGATTCCTACCTGGCTCTCACTCCTCTCTCTGACCCTTTGGCTTCGGTTTAATTGCATACACATCCTTCAAAGCTGCTCGGGGCCCCCACTTCTTCAGACTTCTGGCATTTTTCCAAGAAACACTAAACCTCTTTGCAATGGTCCCCCTGGATTTTGTGTGCACGTCTTCCAGCACTGGAGCTGCTTGACCTGTGCTTGCAAGGGTTCCGTAACACTGGATAGGACAGAAGCTCCGCCCAGCCCCAGGTGAGAGCTCTGTGCTCTTCAGGGACCATGTCCTATTCACACTGTCTCCCTCGCATCTAATACGGTCATGACACTCGGCAATATAGTACTCCACCCAACAGGCAACTCAGAGTCTGCCAGTGATACAGGAGTTAGGAAGAAATCACTTAGGCAGACAGTAAGGGTATGGGAGTCCTTGGTAAGGCTTTTCTCTTTAATGAAAAGCAGCCCCAAGTCATTTTCTAACAAAGAGCAGCCTGTCAAGTCAAGCTGCAGACATAGACAAGCCAGCTGCGAGCTTGCACGGGTGAATGCCGGCAGGAACTAGGGACTAGAGACGTTCAAGATGGTGGCTCCATCTTCCTCCTCTTTGTCGGCCGCTTGTACAGTAAGGAGCAGACAGGATGGCGCCTATCAAGTGGAAAGCCCATTTGCATAATAAGATTAAGGTGGGGCAACCAGCCTTCCCCACAGGCGCTATGTAAACATACCTGATGGAACCAATCTGTGAGCCCTACATAAATCAAACACCACCTTCTCCAGCCTGCTTATAAAATCTGCTGCTGACTGCCACCTCCCTACTTTTCAGATGTCTCTCTCTCTCTCTCTGGCAAGGAGCTGCTCTCCTCTTTCCTTTCTTTGTCTCTTAAACTTTCCACTCCTTAATCCACCCACACGTGTCTGTGTCCTGAATTCTTTCTCGGTGCGAGACAATGAACCCCAGGGCATGTACCCCAGACAATGTAGCTGTTTCATCATGATGACAGTCACAGGCAAACCAAGGTGGTGATAACTGCATTTGCTCACTGGCTCTGCAACAGATCCACTCAGGACCTAGAAAAGAGTATATTCAATCTGCGACCCTCCATGCTGCAGAGGCATCTGATGAGAGGGCTTTTTGCAGAATCAGGTTAAAGTATGGTCAGAGGTGTTTGAACCAGAGCAACTCCATCTTGAATAGGGGCTGGGCAAAATGAAGCTGAGACTTACTGGGCTGTGTTCCCACATGGTTAAGGCATTCTAAGTCACAGGATGAGATAGGAGGTCGGTACAAGAGACAGATCATAAAGACCTTGCTGGTAAAACAGGTAAAAGATAAACAGGTAAAGAAGCCGGCGAAAACACACCAAAACCAAGATGGCCACAAGAGTGACCTCTGGTGGTCCTCACTGCTACACTCCTACCAGCTCCATGACAGTTTACAAATGCCATGGCAACGTCAGGAAGTTACCCTTTGTGGTCTAAAAGGGGAGGCATGAATAATCCACCCCTTGTTTAGCATATCCATAGAAATAACCATAATCCACCCCTTGTTAAGCATATCCAAGAAATAACCATAAAAATGGGCAACCAGCAGTCCTGGGGCTACTCTGGCTATGGAGTAGCCATTCTTGATTCCTTTATTTTCCTAATAAACTTGGCTTTCACTTTATGGACTCGCCCTAAATTCTTTCTTGCGCAAGATCCAAGAATACTCTCTTGAGGGTCTGGATCAGGACCTCTTTCTGGTGATAACAGTATGATCTGGTTTCAAAAGAAGAGCCTTTTGCTGAATCTGAATGCTTCAGGCCGTTCTCCCTCCAAATTACAGGCTGTCCGGCAAAGCTTTCAACAAAGCAACACATCCTAGCCTGCAGGATGCACTGCTTCCGGCTGTCCATCGCATGAAATGAGTGTGTGCTTTTTGTGCGGCTTAAGGAGTCTCATGCATAACAGATGTGTTCAAACTGGGGACGGAAGGAACTTAGGCATTGATGGATGATCCCTGTAGAGTTACGACTCTTTCTCGTTCAGGTCGAATTTCATTTACAAATAGAAATCTTCCAGTCTTCCAACTACACAGTGTGTCTAAAATCCCATGTAAATGGAAAAAGGATAAGAAAAAAACAGGCCACCCCACCTGTGTGCACGCCTAGAAGGTTCTAACTGAGGAAGGGAGGCCAGGATCATCAGCAACTGGGAACTTCACAATTGAATTATGGCCTTGTGGGCTGGGTGTGGTGGCTCCTGCCAGTAATCCCAGCACTTTGGGAGACTGAGGTGGGCAGATCACTTGAGGTCAGGAGTTTGAGACCAGCCTGGCCAACATGCTGAAACCCCGTGTCTAGTAAAAACACAAAAATCAGCCGGGCATGATGGTGCACGCCTGTAGTCCCAGCTACTCTGGAGGCTGAAGCAAGAGAATCGCTTGAACCTGGGAGGTAGAGGTGGCAGTGAGCTGAGATCGCGCCACTGCACTCCAGCCTGGACAACAGAGCAAGACTCTGTCTCAAAAAAAAAAAGAAAGAAAAAAAAGAATTATAGTTGTGTCGATCTAGATCGTTTTACTTTTATCCAAGGACACTAGTGTAGCCATAGCCTTTTTTTTTTTTTTTTTTTTTTTTTTTATTTTTAAAGCAAGGTCTCATTCTAAGAGCCTGGGACTGGAGTGCAGTGGTGGAATCATGGCTCACTGAAGGCTTGAACTCCTGGGCTCAAGTGATCCTCTCTTCTTAGCCTCCTGAGCAGCTGTGACTATAGGGGTGCGTGCCACCAGGCCTGGCTAATTTTTTTTTAGAGAGATAAGATCTCGCTATGTTGCACAGCCTGGTCTGAAACTCTTGGCCTCAAGCGATCTTCCTGTCTTGGCCTCCCCAAATGCTAAGATTACAGGCATGAGCCACCATGCTGGGCTGGTGAGGCCATCTTGAAATAATAGGATGCACCTGTTCCTCCCAAATTTGGTCAGGATGTCAAGACTCATGACCCCCCCACCCCCCCAACATACACACATACACACATACAAACAGAGTATGCAAACACATATTTCTTACATAATACAGCTTTTGCGGGAGAGCAGGAAAGATCTTCCAAGCTGATCCAGAATAGATCAAGATGGTAAAGAAAAAACTCTAGATTGAATTTTTATTGTGGGTAAGGAGCGGGGTAGGGTGAGATTCCCAAATGCAGGACAGCAGCTTGCCTGGTTTCAATTTTTGTAATTTTTTATTTTTTGAGATGGAGTCTTACTCTGTCACCCAGGGTGGAGTGCAGTGGTGAGATCTCGGCTCACTGCAGCCTCCACCTCCCAGGTTCAAGTGATTCTCCTGCCTCAGCCTCTCAAGTAGCTGGGATTACAGGCGCATGCCACCATGCCTGGCTAATTTTTGTATTTTTAGTAGAGACGGGGTTTCACCATGTTGGCCAGGCTGGTCTCGAACTCTTGACCTGAAGTGAACTGCCCACCTCAGCCTTCCAAAGTGCTGGGATTACAGGCATGAGCCACCACACCCGGTCTTACCTGATTTCAAGCTCCCACTGGCACCAAAGGAGCAAGCGCCTGGGCTTTATCAGCAGATTGCCAAGATGTGCTTTGTCATTATTTGTGGGGAGAACAGACTAGATGTCTTGTGAACTCACTCATTATCACACAAACAGCAAGGGGGGAATCTACCCCTTGATCCAGTCACCTCCCACCATGCCCTTTCTCCATTATTGGAGATTACAATTGGATGTGAGATTTGGGTGGGGACACAAATCCAAATCACATCACAGTGCAAAACGGACTAAGACAAGAACCAGACAAATAAAGATATCTCCTTTCCACGGGAATTGAGAGGGTGCACTTGAAAGTTGTCAGCAACCAAATATCAAAAACTGGCATCACACTCTTTAATACAAACTTTCAGGCTTGCAAATTCTCATTTGATTCCCCAGCAAGCCTCAGAAGGAAGCCAAGAGAGTGTTATTCCACATTGGCCAGGGAGTCCTGGCAGATGGAGGAACTCAGCCGATGTGTAGGTGGAAGTGATGGTTAACTGTACATGTCAACTTGCCTGGGCTATGGGATGCCCAGGTAGCTGGTAAAACCCTTAGGTGTGTCTGTGAGTGTGTTTGCAGAAGAGATTCGCATTTGAACAAGCAGACTGAGTAAAGAAGACTCTCACCACTAGGAGTGGGCATCACTCAATCCATGGAGGGCCCAAGTAGAGGAAAAAGGTAGAGGAAGGGAAAACTTCCTCTCTGTTTTTGAGCTGGGACATCCATCTTCTCAGAGAGCAGAGCTCTTGGTTCTTGTGTCTCTGGACTCCAGGACTTACACGAGCAGAGCCCCTCAGTTCCCCGCACCTTCCACACCCACCCTTAGGCCTTCGGATTCTGACTGTGTTGTGCCACCCGTTTCCCTGGTTCTCCAGCTTCCAGATGGCAGATCATGAAATTTCTCAGCCTCCATAATCATGTGGGCCAATTCCCAGAGTGAATCCTGTCTTATATGTTTATTTGTCTGGTTCTCGTCTTAGTCTGTTTTGCACTATGATGTGATTTGGATTTGTGTCCCCACCCAAATCTCACATCCCATTGTAATCTCCAATATTGGAGGAAGGGCATGGTGGGAGGTGACTGGATCAAGGGGTGGATTCCCCCCTTGCTGTTTGTGTGACAGTGAGTGAGTTCACAAGACATCTAGTTGTTTAAAAGTGTGTACCACCTCCTGCTTCACTCTATTTCTTCTACTCCAACCATGTAAGAAGTGCCTCCTTCTTCTTCACCTTGTGCCATGATTGTAAGTTTCCTGAGGCCTCCCCAGCCATGCCTCTTGTATAGCCTACGGAACCATGAGCCAATTAAACCTTTTTTCTCTATGGATTACCCAGCTTCAGATAGTTCTTTATAGCAATGTGAGAATGAACTAATACACATTGCTCTAAAGGCATACCAGAGGCTGTGTGGTTTATAAAGAAAAGAGGTTTATTTGGCTCATAGTTCTGCAGACTGTACAAGCATGGAGCCAGCATCTGCTTCTGGTGAGGCCTCAGGAAGCTTCCACGCATGGTGGAAGGTGAAGTGGAGCTGGCATGTCACAGGGTGAGAAAGGAGGTGAGAGAGAGAGGTGCCAGGCTGTTTTAAACAACTAGCTCTCATGTGAACAAACAGAGCAAGAACTCATTAATTACTGTAGAGAGAGAACAAAGACATTCATGAGAGATCTGCTCCCATCACCCAAATACCTCCCACTAGGCCCTACCACCAACATTAGGGGCCAAATTTCAAAGTGAGATTTGGAGGAGACAAATATTCAAACTATATTAGTTCTGTATCTCTGAAGAGCCTGACAATCCCAGTGTTGTTATGTGATGATAAGCTCTCAGCATGCCTGGCTCAGAGCCCTTCCTACTGCCTCATTCCACACCTTCATCCACGTGTTGAGTTGAAGGTCATAGAGAGAACTCATCTGGCTTCCAAGAACTTTCTCCTTGGAGGCACATGTCTGGGTAACAGAGGCCATTTCCAGTATATATTAGTCAGGGTGCTCTTGAGGGACAGAACTAATCAGATAGATGTATATATGAAGGGGAATTTACTAGGATAACTGACTCACATAATCACAAGGTGAAGTCCTACAATAGCCCATCTGCAAGGTGAGGAGCCAGGAAGCCAGTCCGAGTCCCTAAACCTAAAAAGTAGGGAAGCTGAAAGTGCAGCCTTTAGTCTGTGGTCAAAGGCCCGACAGGCCCCTGGCAAACCACTGTAGGTCCAAGAGTCCAAGCCCTGAAGACCTTGGAGTCTGATGTTCGAGGGCAGGAAGCAGCCAGCACGGGTGGAAGATGGAGGCCGGGAGACTCAGCAAGTCTTCTCATTCCATGTTCCTCTGCCTGCTTTTATCCTAGCCACACTGGGAGCTGATGAGATCGTTCCCACCCACAATGAGGGTGGGTCTGCCTCTCCCAGTCCACTGACTCAAATGTGAATCTCCTTTGGAAACACCCTCACAGACACACCCAGGAACAATGCTTTGCATCCTTCAATCCGATCAAATTGACCCTCAATCCTAACCGTCACACAGCAGGACTCTGGCCAGAAGATTTTCAGAAGGAGGGGAGGAAGGTCTGCACCAGTGGTCCCCAAACTTCTTGGCACCAGGGACTGGTTTTGCGGAAGACAATTTTTCCGTGGACCAGGGGATGGGCAGATGGTTTCAGGATGATTCAAGCACACTGCATGTATTGTGCACTTTATTTCTATTATTATTACATTGGAATACATAGTGAAATAAGTCTACAGCTTGCCATCATGTAGAATCAGAGGGAGCCGTGACTTGTTTTCCTGCAACTACATGGTCCCATCTGGGGTTGATGGGAGACAGTGACAGATCATCAGGCACTAGATTCTTATAAGGAGCATGCACCTTCGATCTCTCATATGGGCAGTTCACAATAGGATTCATGCTTCCATGATAATCTAATGCCACCACTGACCTGACGGGAGGCAGAGCTCAGATGGTAATGGCAGTGATGAGAAGCAGCTGCAAATACAGATGCTGTAAATACAGATGTAAATAGAGGTGCCTTCTGCTCACCTCCTGCTGGGCATCCCAGTTCCTAACAGGCCACAGACTGGTACAAATCTGCAGCTGGGGGTTGGAGACCCCGGTCTAAACACATCTTCCCAGGAGCATTGAACTCCATATCAGATTGTGCTCCTGCTGCTGTGGTCATAGCACCCTTTGAACCAATCACCTGTGGGGACCAAGGTTTTCCCTCCCAAGATCACCAGCTTGTCATCTTTCCCTGCCTTGTACACCTTGACATACAGGGGTGCTAGGAGTAGCTCGTATGAGCTTATGAGAACCAGCAGGGCATTATCTCTTTCCAAATCCGCATTCCATAATCTCACCTGAGTACCTTTAAATCGACCACAAGAGGAAAATTTACACCAGAGAAATTGGCATAGGCTCTGACCAGGGTTTCTTTTTTTTTTTTTTTTTTTTTTTGCAGAATTCATTGTTAAAACTTTCAGCAAGCCGCTGTCCTGACGGTATGCAGCCCCCTAGGAGAAAGGAAAAAGTTGGGTTCAATATAGGCATTTAAAATTCATACGAAAATGTATTGAAATGATAAGCCACTATTCAAAGGGTAACTATAACATTCTAAAGAAAAAGCAGTTTCTATAACCAGGTAGGAAAAAGGGAATAGCTTTCTGTGAAATTCCCAGCACCCTGCCCAGCTTCTTGTTGGCGGCACTTGCAAAATTCAGCACAGTGCTGTGCAGAGATGCAGAAGAATTTCAAGCTGGAGGCACCGTCCCAGGCAGCTTTTAACTGAGAAAACTTCTGTGTGCAAAAATGTTGGGCTAGTAGAAGTGCCAACTTTTCTGTTACTAAAAAAAAAAGAGGGTGGAAATGTTTTGCAAACACCTGATCGCCTTATCAAGCTGAAGCAGACCTTTTGCAGCATGAGGAAACATTGGTCTATTTCCAGGTTATTTTTTTCTTTTTGGCCACAAAACATCTTTCAGCTGAAAGTGAATGCATTTTGGTAAACATCTGGAGTCAAAGTGAGATTTTGATGCCAATATTTTGGGGGAGTGAGGATGGACACATCATGAGTAACATAATTATGTTCAATAATTTTTTCTTATTATAAATTTCTTTTAAAACGTACATGTCAAACAAAGTAAAACCATCACTAAAATTATGGCTTGGAGGTTACTTATTTATTTATTTATTTATTTATTTTTGTGAGATGAAGTCTTGCTCTGTTGCCGAGGCTGGAGTGCAGTGGTGCGATCTCAGCTCACTGCAACCTCCACCTCCCAGGTTCAAGCTATTCTCCTGCCTCAGCCCCCCAAGTAGCTGGGATTACAGGCACCCGCCACCCCACCTGGCTAATTTTTGTATTTTTAGCAGAAATGGGTTTTCGCCATGTTGACCAGGCTGATCCTGAGCTCTTGACCTCAAGTGATCCGCCCACCTCAGCCTCCCAAAGTGCTGGGATCACAGACCTGAGCCACTGCACTCAGCCTAGAGGTTATTTTAGTTTATTTTATTTTTTGAGACTGAGTCTTGCCCTGTCGCCCAGGCTGGAGTGCAATGGTGCCATCTCAGCTCACTGCAACCTCCACCTCCGGGTTCAAGCAATTCTGCTGCCTCAGCCTCCCGAGTAGCTGGGATTACAGGCGCCATGCCACCACGCCTGGCTAATCTTTTGTGTCTTTAGTAGAGACGGGGTTTCACCATGTTGGCTGGGCTGGTCCCAAACCCCTGACTTCGTGATCCGCCCGCCTCAGCCTCCCAAAGTGCTGGGATTATAGGCATGAGCCACCACGCCTGGCCTAGAGGTTATTTTTTTAAGCACTTAAATTGAGGAAGGATGGTGAGTACACGTTTATGCATTGAGGTATTCCCATGAATGAACGTTTATTATTTGTACAAAAGAACACGAGCAGGTTATAACATTAATAAGAGAGAATTAAACAGGAACATCTGGTGAAAGGAATAAAATGGAAGTGCCTGGGGTAGTCGTCCATCAATGAAATTGAAGTTCCATAAACTCCAACACACGTGAAAAACATTACATCAGGTTAAGTAAGAAAGCAGGCTGGGTGCGGTGGCTCACACCTGTAATCCCAGCACTTTGGGAGGTCGAGGTGGGCGGATCACCTGAGATCAGGAGTTTGAGACAGCCTGGCTAACATGGTGAAACCCCGTCTGTACTAAAAATACAAAAATTAGCCAGGAGGGGTGGCGGGCGCCTATAATCCAGCTACTTGGGGGGCTGAGGTCAGAGAGTTGCTTGAACCTGGAAGGTGGAGGTTGCAGTGAGCCAAGACTGCACCACTGCACTCCAGCCTGGCAACAAGAACGAAACTCTGTCTCAGAAAAACCCCAAACAAAACCCCAAACAAACCCCAAACAACCCCCAAACAAAACCCAAACCACGGAGAGGAGGGGTTCACGTGAGATGGAAACATCTAAGCAAACGCCTCTCGGAGAAAATTAATGAAATCTCAGGTCAAATGAAACCTATCCTCCAACAGACCCAGAGGAAATGTCTGAAGGCACATCTTGGAGATTCAATATGACAAGAAAAAACCAGCAGTCAGTGTGACTTACGCTTTTTTTTTTTTTTTTTCCAGAAACCTGAATGCAAGATGCAGGGAGCTGCCCATTTTTGCCTTTTGAGGGCGTAGCTTTCAATGATCCACAAGGAAAACAGCTCAGCAATCAAATAAAGAAAGCCCCAGAGGCCAGGCATGGTGGCTCATGCCTGTAATCCCAGCACTTTGGGAGGCCGAGGCGGGAGGATCACCTGAACCCAGGCGTTTGAGCCCAGCCTGGACAACATGGTGAAACCCAATCTCTACAAAAAAAATATATATATATAAATTAGGCTGGATGCAGTGGCTTATGCCCGTAATCACAGAACTTTGGGAGGCCAACGTGGGAGGATCAACTGAGGTCAGGAGTTCAAGACCAGCCTGGCCAACATGTTGAAACCTGTCTCTACTAAAAATACAAACATTAACTGGGCCTGGTGGCACGTGCCTGTAATCCTGGCTACTCGGGAGGCTGAGGCACAAGAATCGCTTGAACCCGAGAGGTGGACATTGCAGTGAGCTCAGATCAAGCCATTGCACTCTAGCCTGGTGACAGAGTGAAACTCCGTCTCAACAAAAAAAAAAAAAAAGAAAGAAAGAAAGAAAAAGAAAAAACAATTAGGTGAGCATTATGTTGTGTGCCTGCGGTCCCCAGCTAATCGGGAGGCTGAGATGGGAGGATCATTGAGCCTGGGAGGTCGAGGCTAAGGTGAGCCATGATCCTGCCACTGCACTCCAGTCTGGGGGACAGAGCGAGAGCCTGTCAAAAAAAAAAAAAAAAAGAAAGAAAAACAGAAAGTTCAAGAAAAATGTGCATCCATTCTCCAGTAGTTTATCAGTAATAAAACAACTTGCACTGATAAATCATTCTCCAGGCCGGGCGCAGTGGCTCATGCCTGTAATCTCAGCACTTTGGGAGGCCGAGGTGGGCGGATCACCTAAGGCCAGGAGTTCGAGACCAGCCTGGCCAACATGGTGAAACCCTTTCTCTACTAAAAAAGCACAAAAAATTTGCCGGATGTGGTGGCTCGTGCCTGTAATCCCAACTATTTGGGAGGCTGAGACATGAGAATCGCCTGAACCTGGGAGGCGGAGGTTGCAGTGAGCCAAGATTGCACCACTGCACTCTAGCCTGGGCAACAGACTGAGACTCAGGAAAAAAAAAAAAAAAAATCAGCCAGGTGCACGGTGGCTCATGCCTGTAATCCCAGCACTTTGGGAGTCCGAGGCGGGTGGATCTCCTGAGGTCAGGAGTTCGAGACCAGCCTGGCCAACATGGTGAAACCCTGTCTCTGCTAAAGAAGTACAAAAAATTTACCGGGCATGGTGGCTTGTGCCTGTAATCCCAGCTATTTGGGAGGCTGAGACATGAGAATCACTTGAACCTGGGGAGCGGAGGTTGCAGTGAGCCGAGATCATGCCACTGCACTCCAGCCTGGGCAACAGAGCAAGACTCCATCACACACACACACACACAAATTATTCCCCCAATATAACTGGAAGCCTTGTATTTTAAAATCACTTAAAACTCCTATGAAGCTATAAGCAGAAGGGAATGTCCATGAATTGCTCTCAGAGTAAGAAAGATATAGATTTCTTTCAGCTCCCGTTTTCATTTACTTTAAGGCACAGACATCTGAAACAATCTAAAATATCATTTTTCAATTCTAATGAAAGGAACTAGTAAATAATTCAAAACTGTGACTAATAAAAATGAGGCTGGCTTTGAGAATGAATACATACTAGCAGATATCACAAATCTACAATTTAAATTACATTTCAGAAGCCATTATCAGTGTTCAAATTCCATGACTAATTGAACAAGGACGAACCCACAGCTTCCTAACAGGTGACTGGGAAAAGGAGACTGAAATTAAATAAGCACCATGGCGCATCCCACTTGGAGAACTGAAAGCCTGTGATGTAGCAGAGGACAAAGGAATGAAAACAACAACAAGAAAAAGAAAGTGTGTAACCATCTCTGAATTTTGCTATTTTTACTCTTCTCTCTGCCCTCCTTGGAGATGATATCTATAGTAAAACGTATGGTACTGAGGCCAAACGCAGTGGCTCACGCCTGTAATCCCAGCACTTTGGGAGACCAAGGTGGGAGGATCACAAGGTCAGGAGTTTGAGACCAGCCTGACCAACATGATGAAACCCCGTCTCTACTAAAAATACAAAAATTAGCCGGGTGTGGTGGCAGGTGCCTGTAATCCCAGCTACTCAGGAGGCTGAGGCAGGAGAATTGCTTGAACCTGGGAGGCGGAGGTTACAGTGAGCTGAGATCGCATCACTGCACTCCAGCCTGGGTGACAGAGCGAAACTCCGTCTCAAAAAAAAAGAAAGAAGCAAGTCCCAGGTCTTGTCCATACTCAATGGGAGGGGATCATGCAAGAAATGAATATCACAATATGAGAATCATGGTGAGCCATCTTCAAGTCTGTCCTTCACCAGAAAACCTTCTTCCACTTCTGCTGTAGAAAAATCTCTGCAGTTCGAACATCAAGGCTTCCAATATCCAACACTTTTTGGAGATCATCACAACTCTTAGCTGTGACAGTTGACTCCGGATGGAGTAGAGGAAATGGGGTAAGCTTGCTTTGTTTTTCAGCAAGTCTTTTTAAACAACGGTGCCTGAAAGCCCAGTCAATAATTAATATATTGTTCAATTTCCCTTAATGTTGATTTTGGTTTTGTTTTTTGTTTTTTGAGACAGAGTCTCAGTCTGTCGCCCAGGCTGGAGTGCAAAGGCGTGACCTTGGCTCACTGCAACCTGTGCCTCCCGGGTCCAAGCAATTCTCCTGCATCAGCCTCCCGAGTAGCTGGGTCCGCAGGCGTGCACCACCATGCCCAGCTAATTTTTTGTATTTTTGTAGTGATGGGGTTTTGCCATGTTGGCCAGGCTGGTCTCCAACTCCTGACCTCAGGTGATCTGCTTGCCTCGGTCTCCCAAACTGCGGGAATTATAGGCGTGAGCCACCACACCCAGCCCCCTTAATGCTGGTTTTATCCATGGCCATGAGCTAGCGAGGCAGCTGTGTCAAACAGTAGAGAGAGTCAGCCTAAAAGAAACAGATAGCAGCACACTGGCTGAATTGAATCTGGTGTGACTCCCAGCTCTTACCTCTCACGAGGGTAGAAGCAGCAAAAAAGATGAGTTGCCTGAGTGTAAAAATAAATCAGAAAAACCACACACCTGCATCTTGTCTAGATTCAGGTCAAATATTTATACAGACACAAGCTGAGTCCCTAAGTTTATGTGCACTGCAGTCTCTGCTACTTGGGGGTAGGAAAAAAAGCTGACTGGAAATAAAAAGAAAAGGGGTTAGTGCTCCAATTGTGAAACAAAGAGGCACTGTGGAAAATTGCAGCTGGAACAGGAGAGCCGATCTAAGAGTCAATGAGAAGCAGGCTTGCAGAGACAAACACTGGACGCCGTCTGGACCTTGTGCAAAACAATTCCATCCAGACTACTGCAGACTTAGCCGGTTATTGGCACGGTTGAAAGGCCTGGATAGACCGTGAAAGGATTGGGACTTTCAAGTGACAAATCCCAGTAAAACAAAAGTTCCTAAATCATGAAGCAAATTAAGTATGAGAAAAACACAGACGATAAAGGAAAATGAACAAGAACAAGGAAAAGGGGGAAAAAAGGAATGCTGGTAAAGCAGACGTCACTAGAGAGGAAATTTGAGAGATCTGAAGGAATACGTATCTTCTGCAAGAATTACTTTTTCTACTAAAAAAAGGGAGATTGAAGGAAAGGACAGAGTTCTCGTCTTTGAATGAAAAAACATGAAGAGTTCATGTCAAAGAATCTCACTTTGACTGAGTTTATATTATCCTAAGCTTTGTATTATGAGAGTTTCAAAGATTGAATTCTTACTGCATTCAAAAGGTAACACATTATTAAAGTCCTAATAGATAGCAGAGCAACGCAGCCCTGATTTAGTGAGTAGAATGAAATGATTTATAATCAGCTTTTCAAATATCATCTCATTCTAGGGAAATGCATTACATTTTTTTTTAAGAGTTTACTAGGTCAGAGTAATTTTAAATCTCTCTCCTACTTATTTGAAATCCGAAGTAGGCTCAGTGTTCTCCACACTAAGAGGTCCTTTGAACGGTGATAAAATGTCCCAAACGTACTGGGGATATTGTCCAAAATAATGACAATAAATAAAGCCCTGGCATTCGCATTTCAAACTAATTTTGTCAACTGAATTTTTCAGAGCAAAGGGTGTGGTGAAGGTGTCAGCAGGCAAAGACGGCATCAGCTGGTGCTTTTTTTTTTTTTTAAGGACTTAATATATGAGTTCTCATTATTTGATGGGTTGGCCAGGTGGTTCTGCTGAATGTGGTGGTGGTGGCTGGAGCACTGAGGCAGGTGCAGAGTCCGAAGTGACTTCATCCACATGGCTGAGAGTTGTTGCTAGCAGGTACCTCGGAACAGCTGGGGTGTTGGCCACAGGCCTTGTTTCTCTTCCGTGGGGTCATTCCCAAATGGTTGCTTGGGTTTCCTCCCAACTTGGCAGCTGCATTTCCAGAAAGAGTCTTTCAAAAGGACATGGGGTTACTTCACAGAAAAGCCAAATACTCCGGGAAAAACTTGCTCATAGGCAAAGATAACGCTTTTCAAAAGCATCAACATTTTAAAAAATCTAGCATATTAGATAAAGATTTCACAAAACCAAACAGAATATTGAGGATTTTTGTTTGTTTGTTTGTTTTTGTTTTTGTTTTTCTGAGATGGAGTTTCGCTCTTGTTGCCCAGGCTGGAGTGCAATGGCATGATCTCAGCTCACCACAACCTCCGCCTCCCGGGTTCAAGTGATTCTCCTGACTCAGCCTCCCAACTAGTTGGGATTACAGGCATGCACCACCACACCTGGCTAGTTTTGTATTTTCAGTAGAGACGGGGATTCTCCATGTTGGTCAGGCTGGCCTTGAACTCCTAACCTCAGGTGATCCGCCCGACTCGGCCTCCCAAAGTGCTGGGATTACAGGCGTGAGCCACCGTGCTCGCCCTGAGGATTGTTAAATCAAACTAAATATTGCCTGGGAAGCAGTCCGTACTCTATATTTGAGTCCTTGTGGATGAACTCTTACCTAGCTTAATAGGCAGGCAAGATTGAAAACCTAACTTAGGCTTATGTGGCTGTAACCGTAACTGAGTGTTGGCCAATCCCAGCGTCCATACTTCAACCATTCATACACTGCTGAGAGTTCAACCCGTGTTCAAATAAGGCAAATGCCAACCTGTAACCAAGCCAGCTGTTTCTGTACCTCCCTGCTGATTTCTGTATGTCATTTCCCTTTTATTTTTGTATGTCTATAAATCTTCTTGCACCACATGGCTGCGGTGGAGTCTCTGTGAATCTGCAGTGATTCTGTCCGATCCGTTAATCATTCATTGCTTAATTGAACTCCTTTAAATTTAGTTTGGCTGAAGTTTTTCTTTTATCAGGATAATAATATATAATCCATCGAGTAAGCATACTAAAAAATAAAAAAGGGGCCGGACTTAGTGGCTCACGCCTGTAATCCCAGCACTTTGGAAGGCCAAGGTGGGTGGATCACCTGAGGTCAGGAGTTCGAGACCAGGCTGGCTGACATGGAGAAATCCCGTCTCTACTAAAAATACAAAATTAGCCAGGTGTGGTGGCGCATGCCTGTAATCCCCGCTACTTGGGAGGCTGAGGCAGGAGAATCGCTTGAACCTGGGAGGCGGAGGTTGCAGTGAGCTGAGATCGCATCATTGCACTCCAGCCTGGGCAACAAGAGTGAAACTTCATCTCAAAAAATAATAATAATAAATAAATAATAAAAAAGGAAGATATAAGCAATATGAAACAGTACACAAGAAGATGAGGAAGGAAATCATATTAGGTTGCAAAAATATAATCAATGAAATAAACTTTTCAGTAGATAAACAGCAGAATGTATATAGGTGAGGGAGAAATCACCAAAATTATAGACAAGATAGAAGAAATTTCATAGAAAGAAAAAGGAAAAAGAAATAGGAAGTATAAAAGCAAAGCTAAGAAATATAGGGGATAGAAGTAAGTATCATATCTGAAGAAAAAAAATGGTAGAATGAAATAAAGCAATAATAAGTACATCCTCGTCTCCAGCACCTGTTTTGCTAGCATAGGAACGCCAAGAATGAGGTCCACCCTCAGGGACATATCTCTCTTGTTCCTGCTCAGCTTCTTCCAAACTCACAGAGTGGAAACCCTGGTTCCTTGCTTCTGCTATATGTCAAGGTAAGTCCTGACTTCTAACAATCTTTGGTAACTCCCCTCTTCTTCCTTCATGCTTGGAGAAACCTTCGGTTTCCATGCAAGCAGAATGTCTTTCTCCTCTTGCCCACAAAGGGACAAGAAGCCAGAGCCAGGGAGGTCACCACTTAAAGATGCAGTTTCAACTATGTCCTTTCATCAAAAAAAGTTATTATTATTTTTTATTATTATACTTTAAGTTCTGGGGAGATGTGCAGAACGTGCAGTTTTGTTACATACATACACACATGCCATGGTGGTTTGCTGCACCCATCAACCTGTCATCTACATTAGGTATTTCTCTTAATGCTGTCCCTCCCCCAGGCCCCCACCCCCTGACAGGCCCTGGTGTGTGATGTTCCCCTCCCTGTGTCCATGTGTTCTCATTGTTCACCTCCCACTTATGAGTGAGAACATGCAGTGTTTGGTTTTCTGTTCCTGTGTTAGTTTCCTGAGGATGATGGTTTCCAGCTTCATCCATGTCCTTGCAAATGACATGAGCTCATCCTTTTTTATGGCTGCATAGTATTCCATGGTGTGTATGTGCCACATTTTCTTCATCTAGTCTATCATTGATTGGCATTTGGGTTGGTTCCAAGTATTTGTTATTGTGAACAGTGCTGCAGTAAACATACATGTGCATGTGTCTTTATAGTAGGATGATTTATAATCCTTTGGGTATATACCCAGTAACGGGATTGCTGGGTCAAATGGTATTTCTGGTTCTAGATCCTTGAGGAATCGCCACACTGTCTTCCACAATGGTTGAACTAACTTACACTCCCACCAACAGTGTAAAGGCGTTCCTATTTCTCCACATCCTCTCCAGCATCTGTTGTTTCCTGACTTTTTAATGATCAAGTTGATGAATGAGCAACATCATGTGGTCTTCAGGAGATGAATAATGCTCCATAAAGATGTTCTGTTACTCAATGAAGACTGGGTTTTAAGAAAGATGTGCTTTTTATCCTCTTGTTCTTCCACAGAAGGAGGTACACCAACAGGAAGCAGATTTTAGGATGTCAAAATATTTCTGCAGAGACCCTGTGAGCAACAGGCCTTGTGAAAACTGTCTATTGTTGAGAATTGGAGCTAAGTGCCAGCGTTGAGTAACACGGTGAAAAACCTGGTGGTCTCTTTAGCACCCAGGTGGGAAAATCTCATCACCAAATGACAGTCTAGATATCTGACAGGTGGGACCAACACTGGCCGTGAATGAAAATATCAAATGAGAGAGAGTTGCATGGGTGGCTATTTTTCTTTATTTTTTTAAGCATATTATTTTAAAATAGAAGGATTTAAATGCACAAAAACAAAAGACAAAAAAACTCTAGTTTTAACTTGCAGTTTTAGCTGAAAGGCAAGAACATGTAAAGACTACTGATTTGGCAATCAGATCTGTTATATAAATTGGCTTTCTTCTGTCTCCCATTAAAGAAAAAAAAACTCAGAACAGGAAATAAGCTAAGATGAATAATGTATTTGTTCAATTTTTAAAACAAGTCAAGCCCTTCAGAAACATGCCCTAGAGATCCAGTTCAAATAATTCATTGAAGGATAAGAAGTCCCACAGAACGTGAAACAGAGAGACGCAGGACACACAGATAAAATCTAGTGACATAATTTATATTCTCTCTGGGGAAGCTTCCTGGTTTTTTAAGGGGCGATGTTTGGTCTGTGCTGAAAGGTGAAATGACAACAGCCTCCCTCCAAAAGTCCTGTTGAGATTCAATCCCCGATGCAACCTTATTAAGAGGTGGGACCTTTAGGAAGTGATGAACTCATGAGAAATCTGCCTTAATGGATGGGATTAGCGCTCTGTAAAAGAGCTGGAGGGAACAGGCTGGGCTCTAAGGCTACGTGAGGACACAGCAACAGGGCGCCATCTTGGAAACAGAGACAGTCCCCTCGAGTCACTCAATCTGTCATACCTTGATCTGGCACTTCCAGCGTCCAGAAGGGTGAGCAATAAACGTCTATTGTTTATAAGCCACCCGGTCAACAAGTATCTGTTGTTTATAAGCCACCCAGTCAATAAACGTCTGTTGTTTATAAGACACCCAGTCAATCAATGTCTGTTGTTTGCAAGCCACCAAGTCTATGATATTTTCGTGATAGCAGCACAGACAGGTGATTGGATCAGGGCCCACCTTAATCCGGTATGATCTCGTTTTCATGTAATTAATAATATGTAGAAGACCTCTGCTTTCAAAGAAAGTCACACTCATAGGTTCCAAGGGTTATCATTTTAGCGTATCTTTGGGGGACAGGAAATATACTTCGACCCGTAACCAATTCATGCATCAAATATTTAATTACCAGCTGGGTGCGGTGGCTCACACCTGTAATCCCAGCACTTTGGGAGGCTGATGCGGGTGGATCATCTGAGGTCAGGAGTTTGAGACCAGCCTGGTCGCCATGGTGAAACCCCATCTCTACTAAAAATACAAAAATTAGCTGGTCATGGAGGAGGACTCCTGTAGTCCCAGCCACTCAGCACACTGAGGCAGGAGAACCACTTGAACCCAGGAGGCAGAGGTTGCAGTGAGCGGAGATCACACCACTACGCTCCAGCCTGGGCGACAGAGTGAGACTCCACCTCAAAAATAAATAAATAAATATTTAATTACCACCTACTGTGTGCATTGCTCGGTTCTGAGCACTGGGAATATTGTAAAGAACAACTTACAGCAATTAAAGCTGTTGTGGAATTTCTAGCCGTGTGTGTGTGTGCGTGTGTGTGTGTGCACACACGTGTGTGCACATGGGTATATGGCAAAACTTAAACAAAATAAGTTGAATATTTATAATTTTTTTGAGACAGGGTCTTGCTCTGTCACCCAGGCTGGAGTGCAGGGGCTTGATCATAGCTCACGGCAACCTCAAACTCCTGGGATCCAGCAATCCTTCTACCTCAGCCTTCTGAGTAGCTGGGACTACAGGTATGTACCACCACGCCCGGCTAATTTTTTTTTTTTTTTTTTTTTTTGTACAGTCAGGATCTTGCTATATTGCCCAGGCTGGTCTGGGACTCCTGGGCTCAAGCAGTCCTCCTGCCTCAGCCTCCCAAAGTGCTGGGATTATAGGCATGAGCTGCCACACTTGCCCTGTTTAGAATTTATATTAGCAGCTATGAGGTGCAATGCAGAAAACAAGGAAGTAAAATCATAGAGGCCACTTTTTTTTTTTTTTTGAGAAAGGGTCTTGTTCTGTTGCCCAGGCTGGAGTGCAGTGGCACGATCTCAGCTCACTGCAACTTTCACCTTCCAGGTTCAAGCAATTCTCATGCCTCAGCCTCCCGTGTAGCTGAGATTACAGGCGCTCGCCACCACACCCGGCTAATTTTTGTATTTTTAGTAGAGACAGGGTTTCACCATATTGACCAGGCTGCCCTCAAACTCCTGACCTCTGGTGATCCACCCACGTCAGCCTCCCAAAGTGCTGAGATTACAGGCATGAGCCACTACGCCTGGCCTGAGGCCACATCTTAGTAAAGCACAAATCGAATTTGGATCTTGGGGACGTCTCAAAGGGCATGTGTCCATCCTGTTCCATTTTGCAGACAAGAAAACCAAGGCCATCTGGGGGTGGTGGCCTGTGAAATGTAATGTAGGTACTTGGCTTGAGAGAAGCACTAAGTTTTTGGTGTGAGATCCAGTAATTTTATTTTAAATTACAAAGGAGAGGCCAGGAGATGAGAAAATATTGGAGACTCTTTGGAAGTTTCATATCCTTTCATGCTGATCTTTTTAGCATTCGGGTCAACAACGCAGAGCCTCAAATATAGATTTTGTACATGTTTTTAGGATAATTTCCTTTTTTTTTTTTTGAGACGGAGTCTCACTCTGTCACCCAGACTGGAGTGCAGTGGCATGATCTCGGCTCACTGCAACCTCTGCCTCCCTAGTTCAAGGGATTCTCCTGCCTCAGTCTCCTGAGTAGCTGGGACTACAGGTGCGCACCACCACACCAAGCTAATTTTTGTATTTTTTTTAGTAGAGATGGGGTTTCACTATGTTGGCCAGGCTGGTCTCGAACTCCTGACCTTGTGATCCGCCCACCTCGGCCTCCCAAAGTGCTGGGATTACAGGCGTGAGCCATGACACCCGGCCGAGAATTTCCTTATTTCTTACAATTCCAGAAGGCATTATTGACCTATTTAGAGTAGAAACTTTGCGTCTCATTACCAATTCATTTGCAAAGGCTGGTTCAGACTGGACCAAGGCCTGTTCCAAGAGCAGCAAGCACCACTTTATTTTTTCAATTGTTTTTCAACTTTTATTTTAGAATCAGTGGGTACCTGTGCAGGTTTGTTACAAAGGTATATTGTGTGATGCTGAGATTTGGCGTACGGATGAAACCGTCACCCAGGTAGTGAGCATAGTGCCCAAAACGAGCTTTTTCAACCCTTATCCTCCTATTCTCTGCCCCCACTTGTATTCCCCAGTGACTACTCTTCCCATGACATAAGTCCACGTGTACGCAATGCTTAGCCCCACCCTTATAAATAAGAATATGTGGTATTTGGTTTTCTGTTTCAGCATTAATTGACTTAGGATTATGGACTCCAGCTCTATTCATGTTGCTGCAAAAGATATGATTTTATTCTTTTTTTTTTTTTGAGGCAGACTCTCACTCTGTCACCCAGGTTGGAGTGCAGTGGCATGATCTCGGCTCGCTGCAACCTTTGTCTCCTGGGTTGAAGTGATTCTCTTGCCTTAGCCTCCTGAGTAGCTGGGACTACAGGTGCACATCACCAGCCTGGCTAATTTTTGTATTTTTAGTAGAGACAGGGTATCACCAAATTAGCCAGGATGGTCTCGATCTCCTGACCTCGAGATCCGCCAGCCTCGGCATCCCAAAGTGCTGGGATGACAGGCGTGAGCCACCATGACACGCTTTTTTTTTTTTTTGAGACAGTCTTGCTCTTGTCCAGGCTGAAGTGCAATGGCGCCATCTCGGCTCACTGCAGCCTCTGCCTCCCAGGTGCAAGCGATTCTCCTGTCTCAGCCTCCCAAGTAGCTGGGACTACAGGCATGTGCCACCACACCTGGCTAATTTTTGTAATTTTATGTTTTTATTTATTTATTGAGATGGAGTCTCGCTCTGTCGCCCAAGCTGGAGTGCAGTGGCGTGATCTCGGCTCACTGCAACCTCCGCCTCCTGGGTTCAAGCCAATTCTCTTGCCTCAGCCTCCCTAGTAGATGGGATTACCGGTGCACACTGTCACACCCAGGTAATTTTTTTTTTTGAGACAGAGTGTCACCCTGTCACCCAGGCGGGAGTGCAGTGGTGCAATCTTGGCTCACTGCAACCTCTGCCTCCTGGGTTCAAGCGATTCCCCTGCCTCAGCCTCCCGAGTAGCTGGGACTATAGGCACGCACCACCACGCCCGGCTAATTTTTGTATTTTTGGTAGAGACGGGGTTTTACCATATTGGCCAGGTTGGTCTTGAACTCCTGACCTCAAGTGATCCACCCACCTCAGCCTCCCAAAGTGCTGGGATTACAGGTGTGAGCCACTGTGCCTGGCCCATTCTAGTAAATTTTCAAACCTTATGTCAGTTTTAGCCTCAATAGATATACAGCCATGCAGAGGAAACATTTGGAAAGCACCATTAATAAAACTCACCAATGGGCTGGGCGCAGTGGCTCACCCGTATAATCCCAACGTTTTGGGAGGCCGAGGCCCGTGGATCACCTGAGGTGAGGAGTTCCAGACCAGCCTGGCCAACATGGTGAAACCCTGTCTCTACTAAAAATACAAAAATTAGCAAGGCGTGGTGGCGGGCGCCTGTAGTCCCAGCTACTTGGGAGGCTGAGGCAGGAGAATTGTTTGAACCTGGGAGGTGGAGGTTGCAGTGAGCTGAGATTGTGCCACTACACTCCAGCCTGGGCAACAGAGCGAGATTCCGTCTCAAAAAAAATAAATAAATAAAAATAAAAATAAACTCACCAAGAGTGATGAGTCTTTAATCATGGAGAAAGGCCTGGGTTTTCTTTCTATGTTTGGTAGTTCCACTCTGAAAATGTTGACATATTCTCTATCCAATTCCCACCTATTCCCCAATCACCTGTAGTGATACTGCTGCCAATACAAAGCTTTACCTAATTGGCCTAACTAAATGGCTTAACTTTGTTGACATATGGTAACATATGTTTATAGATTTTTAGAAGAAAAATTGTAAAAGAAAACCAATGATTTGAAAACAGCACTCTGGAAGGTGACCCAGCCATGACGGTGCAATGCCTGGGGGAATCTTTGCCAAACCAATTCACAAGAATCTTGCAATCCTTGGGCTGTAAATGCATTTAAAACTTGGAAAGACATTTTTTTTTAAAGAGGTTCAGACATTATTTTCAGCTATCAATGCCATGGCCATTTTAGAATAAAGTAGGGCAGAAGCTATATAGAAACACGACAACAAACAAACATCCATTCATGACTAAACTGCCTCAGGAAAAGCACCTTAGCTTCTAGTTGGATGTCTGATATTCTGATATTAGGCTGGGAATTGTGGTGTGAATTCTTCCCCCCATTCTCTCATGGAGAACTCAAATCTTTGATCATGTGATTCTTCCAGAAAAGGTGAGAACGAATTTAATTTGTATGAAGATTAATAATATAGTTTAAGTAAACACATATTCAAAAAATAGAATCATTAAATCCTTGAGCGTGTGTGTGTCTGTTTGTGCCTATGTATTTGTGTGTCTTGTGTTTTGGGGGTGATATGGTTTGGCTGTGTCCCCACCTAAATCTCATCTTGAATTATAGCTCCCATAATACCCATTTATTGTGGGAGGTACCCAGTGGGAGATAATTGAATCATGGGGCGGTTTCCCCCACACTGTTCTCATGTAGTAAATAAGTTTCATGAAATCTGATGGTTTTATAAGAGGTTTCCCCTTTCACTTGACTCTCATTTTCTTTCTTGCCTGCTGCCATGTAAGACATGCCTTTCACCCTCCGCCATGACGGTGAGACCTCCCCAGCAATGTGAATCTCTGACTCCATTAAACCTCTTTTTCTTTATAAATTACCCAGTCTTGGCCAGGCACGGTGGCTCACGCCTGTAATCACAGCACTTTGGGAGGCCGAGGCAGGCAGATCACCTGAGGTTGGGGGTTTGAGACCAGCCTGGCCAACATGGTGAAACCCCGTCTCTACTAAAAAATAAAAAATTAGCCAGGCGTGGTGCTGCACGCCTGTAATCCCAGCTAATAGGGAGGCTGAGGTAGGAGAATCGCTTGATCAAAGGAGATGGAGGTTGCAGTGAGCCAAGATCGCACCACTGCACTTTAGCCTGGGCAACAGAAGGAGATTCTGTCTCAAAAAAATAAGTAAATAAATAAAATAAAAAATAAATTACCCAGTCTCAGGTATGTCTTTATCAGCAGCATGAAAATGGACTAATACGTGGAGGGAGGTAAAGGATGCTAAAATGTAATATGTATTAATTATGATAATATATATATAAAACATACGGGGCCCCATGTTAATCATGTTTAAGTGTACCATGCAGTGACATTAATTACATTCACATATTAGCACTATTTCCAAGTATTTTTTCATGTAGTGATCCAAGGGGAAAAAAACGTGCTTGCTTTCTGAAAACATATTTGGGCAAATGCTTTTAGAGAGGATGCCAACGAATCTTTCCCAAAACGATGAAATCTCGTTGGAGTCGGCTAACGTTGAGTGCATTCGAAACAAACAGGGCTGAGTTTGATTCACTACAGTCCCTGGGTGTTTTTCAGGTCCTGCGTCCGCCTGGCAGTCAGACATCTCTGCTAAATGAATAAATGCTCTCCCTCCCTGCCTTCCTCAGTCCCTTCTGTTTTTCCTTTGTCACATACTAATTAGAGTTTTTTGTTCCCCTATTAAAATGTTTCAATGGTACAAAAGCAGGGCACATCCCTTTCTCCTATACCTGCTATCACTTTTCTTGAATGCTTGTGCCAACTTTCTTCCTTTTGTTTCTCTGACCCACTTTGTACACTTCTCCAACCTTCTCAACCCAGGGGAGAGTGGCAGGGGGAATGGGGAGGCAAGGAGGCTGAGGATGACTCACAGATACTACATCCATAGGGTTCTCTTGCCTTCTGGCTGCCATTTTTGGTTCTGACCCTGGGGAATTGCCACTGAGATTGGAGACAGGAGGAGAGTAAAGTTGGAGGGATTTAGCCCTGGGTTCCATCTGACATTGGCTTTCTCCTCTAATCCAGTGTCCTAGCACCTGTCAGGTGGCCTTGTTCATTGAGTTCTCCCTCGCTGGGTTCTAGCCTCTCTCTCTTTCCTTTGCCATCATTCTCGAGTTGGGGGTGAGCTCTCCTGTTTCCCAGCCTGCAGGTTCTGCACCATCTCTGAATGCTTTCCCTAACATTCTGGCTAGACTTCAGTAAAGAGTCCCTGCATTAAATCCTCTTTCACTGTTCAGCTTGCCTGCACCACCTTCTTCCTGCTACACCCATCTGTGTGTGCACAGCCCCTGCCCTCTTGCCCTAGAAATATGAGTCTATGCACTGCACAGACCCTTTGGCTATCACTGCAAATTATCAGGAAACCAACTGTTTTCACACTGCTGATAAAGACATGCCTGAGGAGACCTGATAATTGATCATGAAAAGAGGTTTAATGGACTCACAGTTCCACGTGACGGGGAGGCCTCACAGTCATGGTGGAAGGTGAAAGGCACTTCTTACATGGCGGAGGCAAGAGAAAATGAGAGCCAAGTGAAGGGGGTTTCCCCTTATAAAACCATCAGTTCTCTTGAGACTTATTCACTACCACAAGAGCAATATGGGGGAAACCACCCTCATGATTCAATTATCTTCCACCTGGTCCCTCCCACACCACGTGGGAAATATGGGAGCTACAATTCAGATGAGATTTGGGTGGGGACAGTGAAACCATATCACCAACATTCTTCAGTGCCCTTAAATTCCAGAGGATTCCTCCAATATGTGTCTATTTTTCCCAAGTCAAGTCTAAACACACTACCTCTAAGGCAAACCTTCACCTAACTAGGCTTAACTCAACAGCTTAACTTTGTCGACGTATGTATTTATGGATTTCTAGAAAAAAATTTTTAAAGGAATTTTGTTGTCGTTGTGGTAAAATAACACTATGGAAGGTAACCCAGGCATGGATATGTGATGAAATATAAGAAAAAAATAACTCTATCACCCAGGCTGGGTGCAGTGGCTCATGCCTATAACCCCAGTGCTTTGGGAGGCCAAGGTGGGAAGATTGCTTGAGCCCAGGAGTTCAAGACCAGCCTGGACAACATAGTGAGAACCCCCAGCTCTACAAAAAATAAAAAAATTTAGCTGAGTATGGTGAGTGCTTGTCTATAGTTCCAGCCACTCAGGAGGCCGAGATGGAAAGACAAACTGACCCCAGGGGTTTGAGGCTGCAGTAAGGTGTGAGTGTGCCACTGCACTCCAGCCTGGGTGATAGAGCAAGACCCTGTCAAGAAGGAAGGAAGGAAGGAAGGAAGGGAGGGAGGGAAGAAAGAAGGAAAGAGAGGGTGAGAGAGAGAGAGGAAGGGAGGAAGAGAGTGAGGGAAAAGGAAAGGGGAGGAGAGGAGAGGAAATGGGAGGGAAGTGAAGACTAATCTACAATGCCTGGGGGAATAACAGACACACTGTGTGTAAGATGCCAATGAAAGTGCTAAATACCACATTTTTCATGGGAAAATAATTATTAGAGTAATTCCACCAACTTTAAAGTGAAGCGTTGACATGTATCGCACATCACAAAAATCACATTTAGTATTTATTGAACACTTACTGCATACAATCATTATGGTTGATATTTCACAGAATATCACTTACGTAATTTCAAAAACCTCACGTTTACAATGTTATCTCCGTGTCAGGGAGGATGACACAGGACCCAAGAGGATCAAAAATATGCAGATTCCCCAGAAACTCATGCTGGAAAGATTGCATTTTTATTATTATGATTGTATTCATTTCTTTTAAATAATGATATTTGAATGCAGTGATATTTTAAACACTGGGTGATCTGTGATGCTTCTCCTATAAACTTGTTTCACAGAAAACCAGCTTACCCAGGTATAGGCTCAGTTTTTAGAGTATTGCAGTCAGCACAGTTTCTGAAGACAGAATCAATCTGGGACACTTCTGCATTGAATAAAAGATGAACTGACATGTCGCCTCTGCTATCAGAGTCTCCTTGGGCGAAATAGTGAATCAGGGCATGTTGAACGAACACAGGTCTTTTGGGGCTCTGTAATGCTGCCTGCTGCTATAATATTTACAGATTCTCATGCATAGAGTTAGAAGAGATTGAGGAGATCGTTGGAGGGTTTTTGTTTGTTTGTTTTTTGTTTTTGTTTTGACACAGAGTCTTGCTTTGTCTCTAGGCTGGAGTACAACGGCACGATCTCAGCTCACTACAATCTCCACCTCCGGATTCAAGCGATTCTCCTGCCTCAGCCTCCCGAGTAGCTGGGACTACAGGTACACACCACCACACATGGCTAATTTTTGTATTTTTAGTAGAGATGGGGTTTCACCTTGTTGGCCAGGCTGGTCTCAAACTCCTGACCTCAGGTGATCCATCTGCCTCAGCCTCCCAAAGTGCTGGGATTACAGGGCATGAACCACTGTGCCCGGCCCTTTGAGGGGTTTTTGATCTGTAGTTTATTGAGAGGAACTTGAATCTTAATCTTGATTCTTTAACAGAGTGCAACTTGACATTTAGTGTAGATTTAAGTTATGTTTTTTGTTTCAGAATGATTTCAGATTTGCAGAAAAGTTTCAAACATACCACAAGGAGCTCTTTTATACCCCTGTCATAAACATCTTCAATTAGTACGGTGCATTTGTGGCAATTAACCAACCACTCTTGATACATTACTATTAACCAGCCCATACCCTATTCAGATTTCTTTAGTTTTTTTCTAATGTTTAGGATCCCATCCAGGGTCTGTCAGTCAAGAAAATTAGAAGACAATTGTCAATCATTTTAGGAAGTTTATTTGCCAAAGTTAAGGACGCGCACCTGTGACACAGCCTCATGGGGTCCTGATGACATGTGCCCTAGGTGGTCGGGACACAGCTTGGTTTTATACATTTTAGGGACACATGAGCCATCAATCAATATATGTAAGAAGTCCATTGGTTCCTTCCAGAAAGGCGGGGACAACTGGAAGCAGAGAGGGAGCTTCTAGGTCACAGGTAGGTGGGAAACATATGGTTGCTTCTTTTGAGTTTCTGATTAGCCTCTCCAAAGGAGGCAATTAGAATATGCGTCTATCTCAGTAAGCAGAGGGGTGACCTTGAATAAAATGAGAGGCCGATTTGCCCTGGGCACTTCCCAGCTTGTCGGGGCCCGAGTTAGTTTCCTTTCACAGGCCCCACAGTTCCACAAGGCGTTTAGTTATTACTTCTACCTGGGTTCCCTCTTGGCTGGGACAGTTTTCCAGACGTTTCTTGATTCAGATGAATGACCTGGACAGCTTTGAAAAGCACTGGGCAAGCCTTTTGACGGAAGTCGTTTTATTGGGATTTTTCTCATGTTTTCTTTCTTTTTCTTTGAGATGGAGTCTCACTCTGTCGCCTAGGTTGGAGTGCAGTGGCGCAGTCTCGGCTGACTGCAACCTCTGTCTCCCGCGTTCACGCCATTCTCCTGCCTCAGCCTCCTGAGTAGCTGGGACTACAGGTGCCTGCCACCATGCCCACAGCTGATTTTTTTAATTTTAATTTTTTAATTATTACAGGAGTGAGCCACCGCCCCTGGCCTTTTCTGATGTTTTCTTCATGATTAGATGGGGTTTGGGGGCCGGGCGTGGGGGCTGACCCTTATAATCCCAGCACTTTGGGAGGCCGAGGCGGGCAGATCACGAAGTCAGGAGATCGAGACCAGTCTGACAAACATGGTGAAACCCCGTCTGTACTAAAAATACAAAAATTAGCCAGGTATGGTGGTGCCCACCTGTAATCCCAGCTACTCAGGAGGCTGAGGCAGGACAATCGCTTGAACCCAGGAGGCAGAGGTTGCAGTGAGCCGAGATCATGCCACTGCACTCCAGCCTGGGCGACAGAGTGAGACTCCATCTCAAAAAAAAAAAAAAAAAAAAAAAGATGCGGGTTGTGGGTTTTTTGGGGGAAAGACCACAAGTTGGACAGGCCCTTCTCATCATACCCTAACAAGGGTACACACTCTCACAACCACAAGACTTCTCAGTGCATGTTGACCTCAGTTATCTGGTCGAGATGGTGTTTGTCAGCTTTCTTCACTAAAAAATTATCCTTCCCCCGGCCTCTTTCCCATGCTGTACATTTTAGGAGAAAATCATTATGTCCTACACACACTTAAGAAACGCGTAAGTAGATTTTTGAAAACGAAACACTTCTAAATGATTTAATTTCCTTATTTAAACAGTGGATAATAGGTTTCTGGTGTTATTAGGGTGGAGAAAACATCCAATATTGAGTATGAGAAGGCTTAACAATTAGCAAACTTCTGTGTAATAATAATAATCACATTTTGTGGGGTTTTTTGTTTTGTTTTGTTTTGTTTTAGCTTTTGTTTTTGAGATGCAGTCTTGCTTTGTTGCCCAGGCTGGAGGGCAGTGGTATGATCTCAGCTCACTGCAACCTCCGTGTCCTGGGTTCAAGCGATTCTCCTGCCTCAGCCTACCAAGTAGCTGGGACTACAGGTGCACGCCACCATGCCCGGCTAATTTTTGTATTTTTAGTAGAGACGGGGTCTCACCATATTGGCCAGGCTGCTCTTGAACCTTGGCCTCAAGTGATCCACCCACCTTGGCCTCCCAAAGTGTTGGGATTACAGGTGTGAGCCACTGCGCCCGGCACATTTTGTTTTTAATAGTAAAATAATTACAAGTGTAATTCGACCAGTTTTTAAAGTGAAGCATTGAAATGTATCGCACATCACAAAAATCACATTTAGTATTTATTGAGCACTTACTGCATACAATCATTATGACCGATATTTTATATCATATTACTTATGTAATTTTAAAAACCTCACATTTAGAATGTGAGATTTCTCTCAAATCATCTCATTTCAAAGGCCTCACCATACCAGGAGCTAAGTCATAAGACATGACGTAATGTTTTCATGACAGATGAAAGTGCTGAGACTCGAATTCTGAGGCCAAAGCCTTCTCTTGCTTGACCACTTGAAACTTGAATCCTTTTTTTTCTCTTCTTTTTTTTTTTTTTGAAATAGAATCTCACCCTGTCACCCAGGCTAGAGTGCAGTGGCACGATCTTGGCTTCCTGCAACCTCCACCTCTCGGGTTCAAGTGATTCTTCTGCCTCAGCCTCTGAAGTAGCTGAGATTACAGGCATGCACCAGCATGCCCGGCTAATTTTTGTATTTTTAGTAGAGACAGAATTTCACCATGTTGGCCAGGCTGGCCTCGAACTCCTGACCTCAGGTCATCTGCCCACCTCAGCCTCCCAAAATACTGAGATTACAGGCATAAGCCACTGTGCCTGGCAAATCTGAATCCTTAAAGTTGCTCTTAATTCTCGACTCTCACTTCCAGTCGTTGAAGAATAGTGTGTATTGGACAGAACATCCTGGAGATCACAAGGATAAACTCTGGATGAAGCCTTTTAAAAAACGATGTGAAGACCCTTGGCCCCAAACAGGCAGAAATGTGAGCAGAGGAACTCTCTGACAAATGGGGAACTGCCCTGTGAAGATTAGCATTTGCATGGCCTTTCTGCAGGGGGCTTCCCAAAGTCGGTTAATTCTGGGGAAGTGAGAACTTCTGCAGGTTTACTAGCCTGAAGAGTCACGAGAGAGCTGGCAGCTGCCAGAGACCCTGCAACACGAGGAGGAAATGTTTAAAAGGGGAATATGCAACGGTTTAAGGGAACTCCAAGTCTGGATATGAACGCTGCCCAAATATTTGGTCATCTGGATTATGCATGTGTGGGGAGACCTCAGAGAACCAAGAGGAATCCATCAGTGTGATGTTGAAAGAACTGAGCAGATATTTAAACTCCTGCCCACTTCAGCAAACACAAAGATTAAAGTGTATATCCAGCGAAGCTAACTGTCTGATAGACTCTTCTATAGAGGAATAGACTCTTTCTATAAAGGAAAATACCTGACTGCACCACAACGTATCATCCTCAATGTCCATGATAAAATTGTTTTTTTAAAAAACAGACACGTAGGAACAGGAAAAGTAAATACCCAATGTTAATATTCATGTTCAGAGCTCTCAGCACGGTTTCGACACATTCAGGCAGAATACGTCCACCGTGATTCCTCTTACTCTCTTAGAAAAAACAATCAGAGGCCACATAATTACGAAGACTTTTCTGGTACACACAGTAAAACCAGAGGTCAAGAGTCCCTGGAAAAGAGGGCAAAGCAAGCATTTAAGCTTGGTGATAATAATGATGATGGTGATGGTGATAATGAAGATGGTGATGATGATGGTGACAATGAGGATGATGGTGATGATGATGGTGACAGTGGTGATGGTGATGGTGAGGATGATGATGGTGATGATGGCGACAGCGATGATGATGGCGAGGATGATGATGGTGATGATTATGGCGAGAGTGATGATGGTGAGGATGGTGATGATGGTGAGGATGATGATGATGTGTATGAGGATGATGGCGGTGATGATTTTGGTGAGGATGATGATGGTGATGATGATGGTGAGGATGATGATGGTGAGGATGATGATGGTGATGATGATGGTGAGGATGATGATGGTGAGGATGATGATGGTGAGGATGATGGTGAGGATAATGATGGTGATGATAATGGTGAGGATGATGGTGAGGATGATGATGGTGAGGATGATGATGGTGAGGATGATGATGGTGATGATGGTGAGGATGATGATGGTGAGGATGATGATGGTAAGGATGATGATGGTGATAATGGTGAGGATGATGATGGTGATGATGATGGTGATGATGAGGATGGTGAGGATGATGATGGTGATGATGATGGTGAGGATGATGGTGACAGTGATGATGGTGATAGTGAGGATGATGATGATGATGGTGATGACAGTGACGATGATGAAGAATGTTGTTGGTAATTACAGACTTCCTGAGCTACCAACTTGGACATCTGTACAACGATACAAATTTCGAGGAAAACTGTCAGATATTTTCTCATCAGGAAAAAATTTTCTTTCTGTATTAGTTTGTTCTCACATTGCTATAAAGAACTACCTGAGACTGGGTATTTCATAAAGAAAGGAGGTTTAATTGAGTCACAGATTCACAGGCTGTACAGGAAGCATGGCTGTGGAGGCCTCACAGTTCTGCCGGCTGTACATGCTTCTGCTCCTGGGGAGGCCTCAGCAAACTTACAGTCGTGGTGAAGGGAAAGGTGAAGCACACACATCTTCACATGGTGGAGCAGGAGAGAGAGAGTGAAGGAGAAGGTGCCACACACTTTTAAACAACCAGATCTCATGAGAACTCTATCACGAGGCCGGGCGTGGTGGCTCACGCCTCTAATCCCAGCACTTTGGGAGGCTGAGGCAGGGGGATCACTTGAGGTCAGGAGTTCAAGATCAGCCTGACCAACATGGTGAAACCCCATCTCTACTAAAAATAGAAAAATTAGCCGGGCTTGGTGGCAGGCGCCTGTAATCCCAGCTACTCTGGACACTGAGGCAGGAGAATCGCTTGAACCCAGGAGTCAGAGGTTTCAGTGAGCGGAGATTGTGCCATTGTACTCCAGCCTGGGCTACAAGAGCAAAACTACGTCTCAAACAAACAAACAAAATTCTATCACAAGACAGCACTGGGGGATGATGCTAAGCCATTAGAAACAACCCCTGTTATTCAACCACCTCTCACCAGGCCCCACCTCCAACACCACAGATGACAATTCAACGTGAGCTTTGGGCAGAGACACAAATCCAAACCATGTCACATTCCATATTATAGAAATAAAGAAGAGATGGAACATAGATAGGATTTTTTTTTTTTTTTTTTTTGAGAAAGAGTGTCGCTCTGTCGTCACCCAAGCTGGAGTGCAGTGGCGCGATTTCTGCTCACTGCAACCTCTGCCTCTCGGGTTCAAGTGATTCTCCTGCCTCAGCCTCCTGAGTGGCTGGGATTACAGGCACCCGCCACCATGCCCAGGTAATTTTTTGTATTTTTAGTAGAGACGGGGTTTCATCATGTTAGCCTGGATGGTCTCGATCTCCTGACCTCGTGATCCACCAACCTTGGCCTCCCAAAGTGCTGGGATTACAGGCATGAGCCACCATGCCCGGCCTCACAGATAGGATATTTAAACTGGAGACCAAAATGCACCCTGAAAAATGAACGTGCGGTCATGGTTCAGACAAAAATGTTGAAAGTGAAAGCACTGAGAATGACTTTAAGACTTAGAATGTGAGAATAATGTACTCTCCCTCAGTCCTTAGAATTCCGACAGGAGCAGATCATGTCTGAGAACTTAGCCTTTTCTGGATTTCATACATGGAACATATGGGAATGTAAAGCAAAGAAAAAATGTTTTTCCATTATGATGCTTTTACAGAACATGCAGTTGAATAGATTCTATGGTGGACAAGCATGCAATGGAGAATGAAGACAGAAACCTCAGGCTGGACACGGTAGCTCATGCCTGTAATCCTAGCATTTTGGGAGGCCAAGACGGGAGGACTGCTTGAGGCCAGGCGTTTAAGACCAGCCTGGTTAACATAGCAAGACCCCATCTCGAAAGAAAGAAAGAAAAAAAAAAAGAAAGGAAAAGAAAAAAGAAGGAAGGAAGGAAGGGAGGGAGGGACGGAGGGAGGGAGGGAAGGGAGGGAGGGAGGGGAACAAGAAAAAAGAATAAGAAGAAGGAGAGAAAGAACAAAGAGAAGAAAGAAAGAAAGAGAAAGAAAGAGAGAAAGAAAGAAAGAGAAAGAGAGAAAGAGAAAGGAAGGAAGGAAGAAATCTGACCTTAGAAAGACCCATTGGAGCTGAAACAAAAATGGAGTCATCATCAGCTGTTTAAAGTACATTTTCTTTTTTCTTTTTTTTCTGGGGACGAAGTTTTGCTCTTGTTGCCCAGGCTGGAGTATAGTGGCGCAATCTCAGCTCACTGTAACCTCCTCCTCCTGGGTTCAAGTGATTCTCCTGCCTCAGCCTCCCGAGTAGCTGGGATGGCAGGCGCCTGCCACCACGTCTGGCTAATTTTTTGTATTTTTAGTAGAGATGGGGTTTCATCATGTTGGCCAGGCTGGTGTTGAACTCCTGACCTCAGGTGATCCACCCGCCTCGGCCTCCCAAAGTGCAGGAATTACAGGCGTGAGCCACCATGCCCAGCCTAAAGTATACTTTCAATGAAAGCACACAGACAGGTTTATGTGGGGTTTGGTGACTGCCAGCCCCTGAATCTTACGAAGCTTCCCACTCTGAAGAAAGAACAACACAGCCTGCCTTCTCTGCACCTGTTCTTATTGTCTCTCTGCTCGTTACAATGAAAGAGAATTTTAAACTGGATAACAGATTTAGAAACAGATTTCAAAGACACCATCTCTTTAATCTCCCC
Source organism: Pan troglodytes (assembly GCF_028858775.2). Taxonomy (NCBI): domain Eukaryota; kingdom Metazoa; phylum Chordata; class Mammalia; order Primates; family Hominidae; genus Pan; species Pan troglodytes. The sequence continues at coordinate 33,745,452 of NC_072422.2, forward strand.
CCAACACCAGACACTTCAGATATAAACATTCTATGAGTGCCCACATAGTCACTGAAACGATCACAGCTGCTTCCAAAACTAAGGATCTCAAAAGGTCAAAAACAACAAAAAAACCCTACAATGTTCATTGTCTGAAATTTGCTAAAGTAAAACTGTGCAGAACTTTGAATGAATACAGCTTCAGAAAACTGACCATCCCTTGTCTAAAGCCCAGAGTAGGAAAGACCAATCAAGCTTGAGGCTGAAAAGAAGCATTTCTTTTTTGTTTTGTTTTTGTTTTTGAGACAGGTTCTCGCTCTGTGGCTTAGGCTGGAGTGCAGTGATGCAGTCACGGCTCACTGCCATCTCCGCCTCCTGGGCTCAAATGATTCTCCCACCTCAGCTTTCAAGTAGCTGGCATCACAGGTGCACGCCACCATGCCTGGCTAATTTTTTGTATTTTTGAGAGACAGAGTTTCGCCATGTTACTCAAGCTGGTCTTGAACTCCTGAGCTCAAGTGATCTTCCCACCTCGGCTTCCCAAAGTGCTGGGAATACAGGCATGAGCCACTGCACCTGGCCAGAAAGGGAAAAATGTATAATCATTTTTATCCTTCACAAGCAAAGATGGGCCATACCTAGCATGTTTTTTGGGGTGTTTTTTTTTTTGAGACGGAATCTCACTCTGTCACCCAGACTGGAGTACAGTGACATGATCTTGGTTCACTGCAACCTCTGCCTCCCGGGTTCAAGCGATTCTCCTGCCTCAGCCTCCCAAGCAGCTGGGATTACAGGCGCCCACCACCATGCCTGGCTAATTTTTGTATTTTTTTTTAGTAGAGACTGTTTTTTAGCATATTAGCCAGGCTGGTCTTGAACTCCTGACCTTGTGATCCACCCGCCTTGGCCTCCCCAAGTGCTGGGATTACACTAGCATGCTTTTTTATGCACAGGTCATGAAGTCATGTTACAATCAATGGCTTTGCATGTGCAGCTGTTATTAGATGATGGTGGAGTCATGGTAAAGTGAGGTTTGTTTGATGGAATGAAGGACAGGGGAAAATGTCAAAGAGAACATTGCTTGTCGTCACTCATATGTGAGAGCTTAAAAAATTGAACTCACGGAGATAGAGAGTAGAATGATGGTGACTGGAGACTGGGAAGGTTAGTGGGAGGGGACAATTAAGAGAGGATGGTTCATGGGTACAAAAATACAGTTGGATAAAAGAAATACAGTCCAGTGTTTGGCCAAACCATAGGATGACAGTATTCACAATAATTTACTGTGTATTTCAAAATAACTGAAAGAGTGGAATTGGAATGTGATTTCCACAAAGAAATGATAAATGCTTAAGGTGATGGGTACCCTAATTATCCTGATTTCATCATGACACATTCTATGCTGATATCAAAATATCACATGTGGGGTGGGTGGGGGGCAAGGGGAGAGAGAGCATTAGGACAAATACCTAATGCATACGGGGCTTAAAACCTAGATGATGGGTTGATGGGTGCAGCCAACCACAATGGCACATGTATACCTATGTAATAAACCTGCACGTTCTGCACCTGCATCCCAGAATGTAAAGTAAAAAATATATATATATCACATGTACCCCATAAATTTGTACAACTATTATGTATGTGTGAAAGGAAAATAAATCTCAGGATCCCAGAATCACTAAGCCAAAGGGAAAAGTCGATCTGGGAGCTGTTTTGGGCAAACCCGTCTCCCAATCTATTCTAAAATAAGATAGTTACAAAGATTTGTTTAAAAGCTACATGCTTCCCTCATAATATCCCCACAGGGAAACTCCTTGTAGACAAAGGACAGAAAGAACTCAAAGTTAAGGCGGGTGTGGTGGCTCACACCTGTAAATCCTAGCACTTTGGGAGGCTGAGGCAGGTGGATCAATCACCTGAGGTCAGAAGTTCGAGACCAGCCTGGCCAACATGGGGAAACCCCGTCTGTACTAAACATACAAAAATTAGCCAGGCATGGTGGCAGGTGCCTGTAATCCCAGCTGCTCGAGGAGCTGAGGCAGGAGAATCGCTTGAACCCAGGGTACAGAGGTTGCAGTGAGCTGAGATCGCGCCACTGCACTCCAGCCTGGGCAACAAGAGCAAGATTCTGTCTTAAAATAAATAAAATAAATAAATAGAACTCAAAGTTATCCCTCTGCTCACGTGAGACAAATGCATACCTGATTGCTTCCTCTACCCTCTTGTTTCACTAAGCCAGACTAAGGCATAAGTGAGTATTCCTGTACATTGTGCTTTCAGTACAAGGCTAATCAGAAACTCCAAAGAAAGCAACCATTTGTCTCTTATCAGCCTATGAAATGCAGGCTCTCTCCCTGCCTCGAGTTGTGCCACCTTTCCGGACAGAACCAATGTACATCTTCCATAGACTGATTGATGTCTCATGCCTCCCTAAGATGCATAAAACCAAGCAAGCTGTGCCCCAAACACCTTGGGCACATGTTGTCAGGAGTTCCTGAGGCTGCATCTTCAAATTTGGCAAAATAAACTTTCTAAATTGATGGAGACTTGTCTCAGGTACTTTTTGGTTTTCATACGTAGAATAATTAAAAATTTTAAAAAAAGAAAAACAGAGAAGGCTGTCGGCAGCACTCCCGTCTGTCTGGGAGATCCTGACTTATTCTTTTGGAAATGATACCAGCATCAGCAGCCCCCACGCGCGATAGAGATGTGCTCAGGGACTCTGGGGGGAGCTCACAGCTATTGCAGCTTCTATGTGCTCTACCTGACTATTTTCAGACTTCCTGTGAGTTCCTGTGGGCAAATGAGCCATCCTGGCTCCAAACAACTTCTTCTGCTTCTTTTGTGTGTGTGTGTGTCTGAGACAGGGTTTTGCTTTGTTGTCCAGGCTGCAATAGTGCCATCACAGCTCAAGCCATCCTCCCACCTCAGCATCCCAAGTAGCTGGGACCACAGGTGCAGGCCACCACGCCCAGCTCATTTTTTTTTTTTTTTTTAATTTTCAGTAGACATGAGGCTTCGCTCTGTTGCTCAAGCCGGTCTTGAACTCCTGGCCTCAAGTGATCCTCTTGCCTCGGCCTCCCAAAGTGCTGGGATTATGGGTGTGAGCCACCGTGCCCAGCTGAGGCTCTGCTTCTGAAGAAAACACCTCTAGAACTCAGAGTTAGAAATAGCAAGAATCATGCACCTTCAGCATCAGAAGGAGTGCCCCAAATTGGTGATGTCCTCCCTCCCTTGTTATAGAGTCCTTAAGAAACTGAGCTGGGGCCGGGTGTGGTGGTTCATGCCTGTAACTCCAGCACTTTGGGAGGCCGAGGTGGGCAGATTACTTGAGGTCAGGAGTTTGAGACCAGCTCGGCCAACATGGTGAAACCCTGTCTCTACTAAAAATACAAAAATTAGCTGGGCGTGGTGGTGTGTGCCTGTAATCCCAGCTACTCAGGATGCTGAGGCAGGAGAATTGCTTGAACCCGGGAGGCAGATGAGCCAAGATTGTACTACTGCACTCTAGTGAGCCAAGATTGTACTACTGCACTCCAGCCTGGGCAACAGAGCGAGACTCCGTGTCAAAACAAACAAGAAACTGAACTGGTATGCAATTTCTCTAAAGTCAAATTTCAGGACAGGGGCTGGAAAGTTTCATCAGACCCACCTGTGGCAGGCCAGGTCTCACTAACAGCTGAACAGGCAGGCCTCCACGGCAACCGTTTCAGCACTGACTGACCAGTGGAGTTACATATTAAAAGCTGAAACAACCAGTGCCCTTATACAAAGGCTGGAATGTAACAAAAGCCCACCAAGAGTTTTGCCCGGGGTTTTCCTGGGCCTTAAAGCATGAAACGATAACGAAGGAATTCTTAACAGGACCTGTTTCAGATTAAACAAGTTTTACTGGGATTCTGAAGGAACTCTCCAGGCCTCCACAAACAAGTTTTATCGGGGGTCTAAAGGAACTCCCCAAACCTCCATGATTTAGCAGGAGACAAGATAAGGGTAATCACCCCAGCACCTGGAACCATCTAGATTAAGTCAATTTACTGAGGCTCCAGAGGAAGGTCTTCAGGACTCAGACCTTAGTTACAGATTAGAAGAAGTGAATCACTTATGTCTTTTTTTTTTTTTTTGAGACCTCTCGCTCTTGTCCCCCAGGCTAGAGTGCAATGGCGCGATCTCAGCTCACTGCAACCTCCGCCTCCCGGGTTCAAGTGATTCTCCTGCCTCGGCCCCCACCCCCACCCCCAAGTAGCTGGGACTACAGGTGCATGCCACCACTCCCAGCTAATTTCTGTCTTTTTAGTAGAGATGGGATTTCACCATGTTGGCCAGGCTGGTCTAGAACTCCTGACCTCAGGTGATCTGCCCATCTTGGCCTCCCAAAGTGCTGGGATTACAGGCGTGAGCCACTGCGCCCAGCCTCACTTATGTCTTTAGATGGATACACACTTATATGTAGACATATATTTTAGAAGATACATAAGGTCTGGAAAATTTTGTAATTTGGAGTTGGTCTGGCGATATTTTCCCAGCCTTCTCCCTGTACCCAGTTACAGAAATAAACTCTGTTCTTTCCCAATTCATCTGCATCTCATTATGGGGCCATGACAATAAGCGGTCTGACACTCGGTTCGGTCTGGGAACACACCCGCCAGACTGGGCTGGGGGCTGTCTCTGCATATCATTCTCATAGATGGAAACCTGTGATTTGTATTCCTGGAAACTCCAATCTCTAAAACTCCTTGTAAACAAAACCAAAGTGAAAATAAACCTCTGCCCTGAAATAGCAGTTCCTTGATGCTTTCATGTCCTTGTGGATGAAAATCATAGTTCTGTGCCCATCAAAGTTTTGTGGGCTCGAGAGATGCAATTGTGATACTGATTAATAATAATAATAAACATACTAATGACCATAGCATCAATCCCAACAATGAGCTGTCAGGCTTGCCCCCAAGGCATGAGGAAATGATCGCCCTGAAGGTGATACAGGCAGGAGATGGAAATACTGGGTAGAAGAGGGTGGTTCCCCAGCAAAGGCCCCACCCTCACGCTTGGAAACCCACAGCCTGAAATGAGAACAGGCATGCCTGTTTTCACGCCCAAACGTTGCCTTTTGGCCCCCCACACCCCCCATCCTGTACCCATATAAATCCCAAACCCCTGGCTCCAGGAGGAGACGAACTGAAGAGCAAAAGATTGGCAGAAAGAAGAGAAGGAGTGTCTGAATGCTGACAGGAGTTTAGCTGGGGACGATTGGAGAGATCTGCTGCTGGACGGCCAAACTCCAGGGGAAGACCATCTTCCCAATCCATCCCCTTTCCAGCTCCCCATCCATCCAGCTGAGAGCCACCTCCACCACTCAATAAAACCCCTGCATTCATCATCCTTCAAGTCCATGGGTGACCTGATTCTTCCTGGACACTGACAAGGACTTGGCCACCAAGGAGGCACAAGCTGTCCACAGAGAGCAAACACTCAAGTTGTCTGCGGACAGCAAAGCTAAAAGAATGCACCGTAACACATAACAACTTGGGCTTCTGGAGTTGCAGGCACCCAGCCCTTCATGCTACCATGGGGCCGGAGCCCCAAACTGTTTGCCCCGGCTTCTGCATCTGTCCGTCTGCATGCTCTCCGTCCTGTAAGGGGTTTGAGCACGCAGCGGCCAAACAGATGAGCCACACCTTTGTTGCACATCCTGCCCAGATCTATCAATCAATCAATTAATCTATCATCTGTGTATTATCTATTAATATCTGTCTATCCATCCATCTCATTTTATCTATCATCTATGTATTATCTATTAATATCTATCTATTGCCGGGCACAGTGGCTTATGCCTGTAATCCCAGCACTTTGGGAGGCAGAGGCAGGTGGATCACGAGGTTAGGAATTTGAGACCAGCCTGGCCAATATGGTGAAACTCTGTCTCTATTAAAAATACAAAAATTAACAGGGCATGGTAGTGGGTGCCTGTAGTCCCAGCTATTCAGGAGGCTGAGGCGGGAGAATTGCTTGAATCTGGGAGGTGGAGGCAACAGTGAGCCAAGATCATGCCACTGCACTCCAGCCTGGGTGACAGAGCGAGACTCTGTCTCAAAAAAAAAAAAAAAAATCTATCTATCTATCCATCCATCCCATTGTATCTATCATCTATGTATTATCTATTAATATCTATCCATCCCATTGTGTCTATCATCTATGTATTATCTATTAACATCTATCAATATATCTATCTATTGATCTATGCATCCATCCATCCATCCCATTGGTACTGTTTCTCTGGAGAACCCAGATTAATATAGATGCTAATAACACCTTTAATGGAACTTAAGAGAGCAATGCTGTCTCCACACATTCCAGCTGGTGGATATTATTTGTGATGGAAACAGATTTGATACTTGGCACTCTAAAAATATAAAGTATCACAGGCATGTATTGTAGAACATCCTTATTTTTCAAGAGTTGCCCAAATAATTTAGAATTTTTTGATAAAAAAAGCATCGAGGGCCGGGTGCAGTGGCTCACACCTGTAATCCCAGCACTTTGGGAGGCCAAGGTGGATGGATCACCTGAGGTCAGGAGTTTGAGACCAGCCTGGCCAACATGGTGAAACCCCATCTCTACTAAAAATACAAAATTAGTTGGGCGTGGTGATGGGCACCTGTAATCCCAGCTACTGGGGAGGTTGAGGCAGGAGAATCACTTGAACCCAGGAGGTGGAGGTTGCAGTGAGCCGAGATCTGCCACTGCACTCCAGCCTGGGGGACGAGAGCGAGACTCCATCTCAAAAAAGAAAAAAAAGGAAAAAAGAAAAAGCCTTGAGGATGTTTCATGCTCACAGCCAGTTGAGAACACCAGCCAAGACACAGGCTGAGATATACATGAAATGGTATTGACTTTTCATTAACGTCTTACCCTATGAATTCTGGGGATTTTTCACAATGATATTCAAAGATGTGCTCAGGGATCATTAAGGTGTGAGGAGTCTGATAATGTGAAGCATTATATAAAGCGGATGGCGGACAATTCAGCTCAGTATCTTTCAGCACTTCCCAGACATTGTATCCCGAACTCCACGGAAACCATCCACTAATGCACAGAACAACTTTTTTTTTTTTTTTAAGATGGAATCTCACTCTGTCGCCAGGCTGGAGTGCAGTGGCGTGATCTCGGCTCACTGCAACCTCCGCTTCCCAAGTTCAAGGGATTCTCCTGCCTCAGCCTCCCGAGTAGCTGAGATTGCAGGTGTCTGCCACCATGCCCGGCTAATTTTTGTAGTTCTTAGTAGAGACAGGGTTTCACTATGTTGGGCTGGCTGGTCTCAAACTCCTGACTGCAGGTGATCCACCCGCCTCAGCCTCCCAAAGTGCTGGGATTCCAGGCGTGAGCCACTGCACCCGGCCCAGAATACCTCTTTATGAGAGTTTACTCTGGGGATAACCTCTGCCTAGGCATGTACCAGTGCTCAGCCACAGGGCCCATGACTTTGAGGAATTAAACACTGAAACACAAAATAAAACGTGAGACCAGGTGCGGTCGCTCATGCCTGTAATTCCAGTAGTTTGGGAAACCAAGGAGGGAGGATCCTTGAGGCCAGGACTTTGAGACCTGCCTGGGCAACATGGTGAGACTCCATCTCTATAAATTTTTTTTTTTTTTTTTTTTTTTTAGTTGGAGACTTGCTCTGTCACCCAGGCTGGAGTGCAGTGGCACGATCTCAGCTCACTGCAACCTCCACCTCCCGAGTTCAAGTGATTCTTTTGCCTCAACCTCCTGAGTAGCTGGGACTACAGGTGCATGCCACCACGCCCGACTAATTTTTGTATTTTTAGTAGAGACGGGTTTTCACCATGTTGGCCAGGCTCGTCTCGAATTCCTCAAGTGATCCACTCGCCTCAGCCTGACAAACTGCTGGGATTACAGCAAAAAAAAATTTTTTTAATTAGTCACACGTGGTGGCGTGTGCCTGTAGTACCAGTGACTTGAGAGGCTGAGGCAGGAGGATCCGTTGAGCCTGGGAGATTGAGGCTGCCGTGAGCTATGACTGTGCCACTGCACTTAAGCCTGAGCAACAGAATGAGACCTCAACAGGAAGAGAGAGACACAGAGACAGAGAGAGAGAGAGAGAAGAGAAAGAAAAAGAAAGAAAGGAGAAAGAGAAACAAAGGAGAAAGAGAAAGAAAGAGAAAGAGAAGAGAAAAAGAGAGAGAAAAAGAGAATAAGAGAAAGAAAGGAGAAAAAAGAGAAAAGGGAAAGAAAAAGAGAAAAAGAAAACGAGAGAAAGAGAGAAAGCAAGCAAAAGAAAGAAGAAAGAGAAGAAAGAAAGAGAGGAAGGAAGGAAAAGAGAGAGAAACTAAGGCAGGCAAAGAAAGAAAGAAAATAAAGAAAAGAATACAGGAAACATGAATCACAGCTAAGGTCAATTGGCACATCAAAATGGATTACAATAGTCTATTATATTATTACTAATGAATTACATGGTTATTTACTGGGATTCTACTATGTGCACGAGAGAATTGGCACCAGGAACAGGAGAGAGATACAGAGGCTGTGTCCCCACGCACAGGGAGACTGGCCCACATATCTTACATCCAGGAAGGTTGCTTTCCAGGCTGCTAAATTTCAAGGAGAATCTCATGGGAGGGAGGCACTACGCTCTCAGGAATTGTTGCTAGTGGGCTGAACTTTGACCCCACAGGTGCTATTTAACAGAACAAGATTCCCTGGAGAAACCTCAAGCTGTTTCTGTTTAGAATGTGGCTAACATCACTGAAGTCCTCCTGCATGACCAGGGGCTGACAGGAACTGACCACCCCACCCCACGGTGATGTTTTAGGATCAGGCCCCCTGAAGGGCCACACTGTGGCCATCTTTGCCTCTTCCACTAAAAAATATACCAGATATGGTGGCTCATGCCTGTAATCCCAGCTCTTTGGGAGGCTGAGGCAGGACGATTACTTGAGCCCTGGAGTTTGAGACCAGCCTGGGCAACATAGCAAGATCCCATTTCTACCAAAAGAAAAAAAAGAGCCAGGCATGGTGGTGTGCACCTGTGGTCCCAGCTACTTGAGAGGCTGAGGCAGGAAGATTGTTTGAACCCAGGAGATGGAGGCTGCAGTGACTGGAGATCGCAGCACTGCACTCCAGCCTGAGCAATAGTGTGACCTCATATATCTTTCTTTCTTTTTTTTTTGAGACGGAGTTTCGCTCTTGTTGCCAAGGCTTGAGTGCAATAGCTTGATCTCAGCTCACTGCAGCCTCCGCCTCCCAGGTTCAAGCAATTCTCCTGCCTCTGCCTCTCAAGTAGCTGGTATTACAGGCGCCTGCCACCATACCCAGCTATTTTTTTTGGTATTTTTAGTAGACATAGGTTTTCACCGTGTTGGCTAGGCTAGTCTGAAACTCCTGACCTCAGGTGATCTGCCCACCTCAGCCTCCCAAAGTGCTGGGATTACCGGCGTGAGCCACTGCTTCCGGCCTATGACCTCATACATCTTACAACTGTGTTGATAAAAATACATATTTTCTGGACTGTGTGCATGATTTATATTCATTATTATATATATTTTTTCTGATTTGAGAGACATTAACTTAAAGCGTTGTTATGGACCCTGAAGAGTTTCATGAGATCCTCACACTCAGCTTAGGATGCGTGATGGGGAAGTTGGCCCTGGGTCAACCAGAAGTCCTAAGGACAGGGCCCCCACCCTGCAATATCCTTCTCTCTCTTCCAGTAGGGGTGTCCTTCATGTAAGCTCCTCCAGGGAGCATCTCCTGCCCCTGCTGTCCTGGCCTGTTCTGGTTTAGGTGAATGCAATTTCAAACCTGCTTATGAAATCCTGAAATAGACAGGAATTTGTAAACCACGCTACTGTAGGCTGAATAATCTCCTGTCCTTCCCAAAGTCTTCCACACCTGAATCTCCCGGAACCTGTCACTATGGTAATGTCATATATGGCACCAAGGAACACTGCAGGTGCAATTGAGGTTATAAACTATTTATTTATTTATTTATTTATTTATTTATTTATTTGAGATGGACTCTTGCTCTGTTGTCCAGGCTGAAGTGCAGTGGCTCCAGCTCGGCTCACTGCAACCTCCGCCTCCTGGATTCAAGTGATTCTCCTGCCTCAGCCTCCCGAGTAGCTGGGATTACAGGTGCATGCCACTGTGGCCGGCTAATTTTTGTATTTTTAGTAGAGACGGGGTTTCACCATGTTGGCCAGGCTGGTCTCGAACTCCTGGCCTCAGGTGATCTGCCTGCCTCGGCCTCCCAAAGTGCTGAGATGACAGGCGTGAACCTTTAAATAGGAAGAGTATGCTGGATTTCCTTGGTGGGCCCTATCTGATCACACGGGAGCCCTTGAAAGAACAGAACTTTTTCTGGCTGGAGGGAGGAGAGAAGGTGAGGGACATGGCACACAAAGTCAGTGAGATTCTAATGGTGAGCTGGATTCTAAGTGGCCCCTGCTGGCTTCAAGATGAAGCAGAGCTGGCTTACAGATGGAGCAGACACTTTCAAGGACCAGAGAGAGGACTCTAAGAGCTCAGGGTTGTGCTCCCCACACCCCTTCTATGACAATCAGTGAGGAAAGGATGACTTCAGTCCCATGACAACAAGAGACTGCATTTTCTAAAAATGGGAATAAGCTTGCAAACCAATTCTTTCCAGGGCCTCCTGCGAAGAGCCCAGGGGGTAGACATCGTCATTTTGACCTTTTGTGACTGTATTAGTCCATTTTCACTCTGCTGATAAAGACATACCTGAGACTGGGTAATTTATAAAGAAAAAGAGGTTAAAGCCAAGGCGGGTGGATTACCTGAGGCCAGGAGTCTGAGACCAGCATGGCCAACATGGTGAAAACCTGTCTCTACTAAAAATACAAAAATTAGCCAGGCGTGGTGGTGGGCACCTGTAATCCCAGCTACTCCGGAGGCTGAGGCAGGAGAATTGCTTGAACCTGGGAGGTAGAGGCTGCAGTGAGCTGAGATCATGCTATTGCACTCCAGCCTTGGCAACAAGAGCGAAAACTCCATCTCAAAAAAAAAAAAAGAGCTTTAATGGACTCACAGTTCCATGTGGCTGGGGAGGCCTCACGATCATGGCAGAAGGTGAAAGGCACGTTTTATATGGCTGCAGACAAGACAGAGAGAGCCAAGCAAAAGGGATTTCCCCGTATAAAACCATCAGATTGCTGGGCACGGTGGCTCACGCCTGTAATCCTAGCACTTTGGGAGGCCGAGGTGGGTGGATCAGCTGAGGTCAGGAGTTCGAGACCAGCCTGGCCAACATGGTGAAACCCCATCTCTACTAAAAATACAAAAATTAGCCACGCGTGATGGCACAGGCCTGTAATCCCAGCTACTCGCGAGGCTGATGCAGGAGAATCTCTTGAACCCGGGGGCGGAGGTTGCAGTGAGCCGAGATCCTGCCATTGCACTCCAGCCTGGGCAACAAGAGTGAAACTCTGTCTCAAAACAAAACAAAACAAAACAAACAAATAAAAAAACCCCCCATCAGATCTCATGAGACTTATTCACTGCCATGAGAACAGTGTGCGAGAAACCGCTCCCATGACTCAGTTATCTCCCACTGGGTCCCTCCCACAACACATGAGAATTATGGGAGCTACAATTCAAGATGAGATTTGGGAGGGGACACAGCGAAACCATATCAGTGACCTTGAGCAAGTGACCCGGTTGAGGCCGTTTTTGGGACATCTTACTTGCAGACTTGAGATAATAACTTTGTGTTGTTTAAAGCTGCTACATTCGTGGCCATTTATTACAGCAGTGGCTAAAAACATTCACACGGAAATCAAAGTCAATATATGACAGATGATGAAATGAGCCTCTGAGAAGATAAGTGGGCTGTGGGGAAGGTAAGGGTGTCTCCCAGACCATTGCTGGAAGCACCAGGTGATGCATTCTGCTTTTAGCCCCCCAATTCATGGCTCTAGACATCACTATCCTTTTGCTCACAAACATCCTTTTAGATAACTACCAGAAGTCCCCAAGGGGAGAAGCATGTTGGGCTACAATAAGCCCACTCCCCTGCGCTCCTGGTGGAATCCTTGGTCCTTCTGAATTTGGCAGTGGGGTCACGGTTTCACACCGCATGCAACGGCAGCTCTCCTGGGAAAACTTTAAGGTGGGAACAGGGGTGACTGTGGATTTTCCCAATGCTTCTGGCTGGGTGCCCTGGCCACACCCAGGCATACCTGGTCACACCTGAGGATACCTGGGCACGCCTCAGGATATCTGGCACACATGGCCAAATGAGAAAGCTTCAGTTTTCTCACCTGTAGGACAGAAGGTTGCAAAGGCTGGAATAACCTTTTTTTTTTTTTGAGATGGAGTTTCCCTCTTGTTGCCCAGGCTAGAGTGCAATGGAGCGATCTCCGCTCACTGCAACCTCCGCCTCCTGGGTTCAAGCAATTCTCCTGCCTCAGCCTCCTGAGTAGCTGGGATTACAGGCATGCACCATTATTTCCAGCTAATTTTGTGTTTTTAGTAGAGACAGAGTTTCTCCATGTTGGCCAGGCTGGTCTCGAACTCCCGACCTCAGGTGATCTGCCCGCCTTGGCCTCCCAAAGTGCTGGGATTACAGGCGTGAGCCACTGTGCCTGGCGAAGCCCTCTTTTTTAATTTAATTTTTTTATATTAAAATAATAAAGACAGGTTTTGTCATGTTGCCCAGGCAGGTCTCGAACGCCTGGGCTCAAGCAATCCACCCTTCTCAGCCTCCCAAAGTGCTGGGATTATGCGCGTGAGGCGCTGCACCTGGCCCGCAAGGAGCCTTCTTAATCCAACCTGGTTACTGAATCACACCTGAGCATACCTGGCGACACCTGAGCATACTTGGGCACATGTGAAGATACCTGGCACACTTGGCCAAATGGGACAGCCCCATCCCTTGGTCTTCCTAGCCTCAGTTTCCTCATCTGTAGGACAGAGGGTTGCAAAGGCCACAAAGACCCTTCTTAATCCAGCTTGGTCATCTGGCCACACCTGAGCACACCTGGTCACACCTGAGGTCGCCGGGTAGGTCTCTGTATTCCAATCATCTTAGATCTGCACCAGAGCCCACCCAGTGGCTGGGTGCAACCTGCACACTGGGGGTGCCCCTTAGTGCCTGTTGAGGTTCTGTGGGGAGCGAGGCCTGGAGGGTTCAGTTCCTATGGGAGTGGGGATGCATCCCAATGGGGGCCAAAGTTCCAGATGGGTTGTGGCCCTGCAAGGTGCCAGGGTCCCAGTGAGATGTGGAGTGTGGGGTTCTGGCTCCCAGCAGGGATAGAGTTCCTGGCTAGGGTCAGGTGACTTGCCGGTGGAGATTCTCACTCCTGGACCTCGGCAGGGGCTGGGGGGTGCCCACCGGCATGTGTATGAGGGTGCAGACCTAGAGTGAAGGTGCAGGTCTGGGTCCTGGGGATGATGGGGTTGGTGATTTAGGGTCCCAGTGTTGCAGGAGAGGGGTCCCGATCTAGCCCCCAACAGTGGGTTCTTGGATATTGCTCAAGAAGTAATTCAAGGTAAGTCATAAGAGTACAGGGAAGTTTTAGTTTATTAGAAACTATTCCATTACATGCTGGGTGTGGTGGCTCATACCTGTAATCCCAGCACTTTGGGCGGCCGAGGTGGGCAGATTACCTGAGATTAGGAGTTTGAGACCAGCCACGCCAGCATGGTGAAATCCCGTCTCTATTAAAAATACGAAAATTATCTGGGTGTGCTGGTGCATGCCGGTAATCCCAGCTACCAGGGAGGCTGAGAGAGGAGACTCTCTTGAATCTGGGAGGTGGAGGTTGCAGTGAGCTGAGGTTGCGCCACTGCACTCCAGCCTGGGCCACAGAGCCAGACTCTGTCTCAAAAAAAAAAAAAAAGAAAGAAAGAAAAAGAAACTGTTTTGTCATAGAGGTGTAACACCTTGTGTTTGTTTTAAAGCTTTCTTCTATAGGGGTCTGTCTTATCTATGTAAAAGCTAGGTTATGTCTGACGGCGTGACATTTATTCCTTAGTTGATTTAGAGAGAGCCATCCTTTGCATTTTCGCGCCCAAGCACGTCAAAGCATGACTGTAATTATCTTTAACAGCATATGTGGTTACACGATATGGCGACATCCAGACATTCCGCTGTCGTCTGTGTTTGTCCTTGGAGGCATTATTAAGTCATTTCTTCAGCCGTAAACATCTTATGACCATGGGCCGTGACCGGCAAGGAATGTGTCTTCCTGGTTTTTAAGATGGAGTTGATGATTAAAATGGTGTCACCCAAGCTCTCCCAGGCTCCTGTCTCCCAAACACAGCGGGTGTTAGGATCTGTGTGGAGTCCCGGATGCCAGGTCTGGGGTCCCCTGGGGGACCAGGTGTGGGACTGGGAGGGTTGTGGTGGGGTGAAGGTCTGAGTGTCTGGGTGGGAGGATCCATGAAGAATTCCAGTAGGAGTCTGCTGGGGGGTCCATGTGGGATTTCAGCCTTGGTCCTGGTAAGGGTCTGGGTGGGGGTTCCTTCTGGGTTTTCAGCCTGGCCCTGATAAGGGTCTGGGTGGGGGTTCCTTCTGGGTTTTCAGCCTGGCCCTGGTAAGGGTCTGGGTGGGGGTTCCGTGCTGGTCTGGGGTTCCCTGAGGGAGCCCAGGTAACTCTGTGGTTGTCTGGGGTTCCCAGCCAAGGTCTGAGTAGGGGTCTGCTGTCCCAGTAGGGATCAGGGTCGGGAGGGGGCTCGTGGTCCCTGAAGTAGTCTGGAGTTCTCTGCAGGGGCCGGGAAGGGGGTCTGTGATCCCTGCAGGGTTGTTGGGGGCAGGGAAGTGGAGGGGTAGGTTTGGTGGGTGGTGTCTGTGGCCTGGCAGGAATTGGGGTGGGGTCTGTGGTCTCAGTAGGAACTGGGGTGTGGGGTTCGTGCTTGGGGCAGGTTCTGTGGTGTCAGCAGGAACTGGGGTGTGGGGTCCGTGCTTGGGGCAGGTTCTGTGGTGTCAGTAGGAATTAGGGTGTGGGGTCCATGGTCCTTGCAGCTGTTCAGAGTCCTCTGTGGGAGTCCTGGTCCATAATCCTGGCATGGCTCTGGGTGGTTGTCTGGGGTTCCCTATGGGGTACAAGTCCTTGTGGTCCCTGCTGAGGTCTGCGTGGGGTTACATGATTCTGGCTAAGATGGGGAGGGTGGTTCCCGTGGTGGTCCTGGTCTCCTGCAGGGTCTGGGTAGGGCATCTGTGATCCCATGGTGGGGGTCCTGGCTGGGGCCTGAATGGGGTTCCATGGTTTTGGCTGGAGTGTGGGGTCTTGGAGAGGCAGTCCCAGCTGGGGTCTGTAGTCCTGGGGGGCGTCCTGGCAGGGGTCTGTGGTCTTGTGGGGTGCTGGCTGGGGCCTGTGGTCCGGGGGGTGGTTCTGATGGAGGTGGAGGTCCTAGAAGGGGGTCCCAGTAGGGGTCTGTGATCCTGGAGAGGGGTCCTGGTGGTGGGGGTCCCAGTGGAGGTCTGTGGTCCTGGGGGGCCCTGGGAGGATCTGTGGTACTGGGGAGTCCTGGTGGAGGTCTGTGGTCCTGGTGGGGTTCTTGGTGGGGTGTCTGGGCGTGCCCCAGTGGGGGGGTCTGTGGTCTTGGGGGTCCCAGCAGGGGTCTGGGGTCCTGGGGGGTGTTCTTGGGAGGAGTCTATGGATCTGAGTTGGGTGCTGGCTGGGGTCTGTAGTCCTGGGGGCGTCCTGGCTGGGGTTGTTGGTCTTGCGGTGGTGGGGATCCCTGCTGGGGTCTGCAGTCCTGCGGGGAGGGGGAAGGGTCCTGGCTGGGGTCTGTGGTCCTGGAGGAGGTGTGGAGGGTCCCTGCTGGGGTCTGTGGTCCTGGGGGGGATTGCTGGCTGGGGTCTGTGGTCCTGGGGGGGATTCCTGGCTGGGGTCTGTGGTCCTGGCTGGGGGTGTGTGTGGGGGGTCCCTGCTGGGGTCTGTGGTCCTGAAGGGGGGGTCCTGACTGGGGTCAGTGGTCCTGGGGGCGTCCTGGCTGGGGTCAGTGGTCCTGGGGTGGCGTTCTGGCTGGGGTCTGTGGTTCAGACGGGGGGGTCTTGGCTGGGGTCTGTGGTCCTGGGGGGGCGGTCCTGGCTGAAGTCTATGGTTCTTGCAGGGGGGGTTCCTGGCTGGAGTCTGTGGTCCTGGGGGGGATGTCCTGGCTGGGGTCGGTTGTCCGCTCGGGGTCCCCAGTCCTGCAGGCGGTGCGGGATCCCAGAGGGCCCGGGCGGGGTCTGGGGTTGGGGGTTCCCCGCAGGCCGGGGCGGTTCGGGGCGGGCAGGGGGCGGTCCGGGGCGCGCGCGTTTCCGCCGTCCGTCCGGGCGGGCGGGCGCAGAGTCCCGCGGGCGGCGCGGAAGCGGCGGCGGCGCGGCCGGGGCAGCCATGTCGCCATTGTCTGCGGCGCGGGCGGCCCTGCGGGTCTACGCGGTAGGCGCCGCGGTGATCCTGGCGCAGCTGCTGCGGCGCTGCCGCGGGGGCTTCCTGGAGCCAGGTCAGCGGGGCGGGGCAGGGGTCAGGGCTCCGGGGACCCGGGTGGGCGCGGGCTGGCTCGGGGGCGGGGGCGCGGGGGCTCCGCGTGACCTTGGCGAGGCGGTGGCGCTCCCGGAAGTGGGGCTGGGCGGGGGTCGAGGTGTGGCCGGGGGTGGGGGTTGGGGGGGCGTGCGCGCCTGGGACCTCCCCGCCCCGCGCTTCCCGTCCCCGCCGGCTCTTCTGCGCGCCTGGCCCGGCCCGACCCGGCCCGACCCTTCCCTCCCCGCGCGTGTGGCCTCCCCGCCTGTCCCGGGTCGGGCTCCAACCGAGCAGCCCCCGTGCAACCGCCCCCCCCGCGCACCCTGACACCTCCGGGCCGTGGCCGGGGACCCGGGGGCTCGCACGCCCCGCGCCCAAGACATCAGGCGGCTCTGCCTGCCGCCTGCGGTCGGCCAGTGACCGCGCGCCCCCGCCAGGCCCCGGAGGGGAGGAGCGGGCGTCCCAGGGACCTCGACCCCTACCCACCCCAGGGTAAGTGAGGATGGGCCCTTCTCCGGAGGACGTCTCCAGAGGGGGCCCACAGGCGGCTTCTCGGGCACTGGGGAGCCACGGAGGTCTGGTGGGGAGGGCAGGCCCGTTAAGTGGCAACTTTGTTTCCTTGGCCTTTGTAAACATCTCTGAGTCACAGATCTCCAACTTTGCAGGACTCGTTTACTGTCTGAACTCATCAGTGACGACCGCCACTGTGTTTTGTGTATGCAGATAACTTCTATTCATAGATTTGCAGGTTCAGAATTTATCATTATTATTATTATTATTTGTAATAGGAAGTAGAGATGAAGTCTTGCTCTGTTGCCCAGGCTACTCTCGAACTCCTGGGCTCAAGCAGTCCTCCTGCCTCAGCCTCCCAAAGTGCTGGCATTACAGGCACCAGCTACTGCATCCGACTAATGTTTTAAATTTTTGTAGACGGGGTCTTGCTATGTTGCACAGGCTGGTCTCGAACTCCTGGGCTCAAGCGATCTTCCTTCCTTTGCCTCCCAAACTGTTGGGATTACAGGTGTGAGCCACCACACCTGTCTAATGTTTTAATTTTTTTTTGTAGCAATAGGGTCTTGCTACGTTGCCCAGGCTGGTCTGAAACTCATGGGCCGAAGCAATCCTCCTACCTGGGTCCCCCAAAGTGCTGGGTTTACAGGCGTGAGCCACCACGCCTGGCTAATGTTTTAAATTTTTTGTAGAGATGGCATCTCACCATGTTGCCCAGGCTGGTCTTGAACCCCTGGCCTGCAGCAATCCTCCAGTCTGGGCCTCCCAAACTGCTGGGATTACAGACAGAGCGCCACTGTGCCCGGCCCATATTCTCAATTTAAACCTAGAAACCTGTAAACAATTATTTGTGAACTGGAATAAAGGGAATGTTAATTCCATGTTAGGTTAAATGATACTTTGTTTCAAAAATAACAGTTTTCCAAAACAGAGCGTTCAGAGGGTCAGTGTGGTGGGGGTGGCGGTGTACGTTGCCCTGAATGTCTTAAATGTCCAGCCTAAGAAGAGAGCTGTTATTTCTGCCTCTGTAGACAGTTTCATGGCATGTCAGGAGGCCTCTGGAAGACACTACTGCACGCCTCTGGGAGACTGGGAGTCAGCCAGGCGAAGTGCTTGGGTGCCTTATTGTGAAATGACTTTTGACTTCCACTCTGCACCCACTGAAGGAACCCCAGGGGTCCCAGCGCCACCCTTTGAGAAGCGTGCCTGGAGTGGATGTTTTAAAGTGAGCCTCTCTCTCCCGCCTCTAGCCAGAGAAAAAGAGCTTTGAGTTTTCTGTGAGCTAAGCTTTTCTTTTTCTGCCAAACTGGCCTTCAGTATTTTTTTTTAAACCCACTTAGCATAATTACAAGTGCATAGAAGAAGGAGAGTAAAGGGAACTGTAGTCAGGCTTTCGGAGGGCAGGAGAGCATGTTTGTTTGAAGTAAGTAATCAGTTGCAAGGTGAACAGTTTACAGCTGCTGAACAATTGTGTGGAGTCTCGCAGAAGATTATGTTTATCCGGGCAGTTTTGCTTACAGAAAGGTCCCCTTAAACCTCCTTAAGGGCCTGTGTGGGCCCGGGCAGAAGAGGCCGGGGTTCCCGCAGCAGCTCACCAAAATGCTGGCCTTTGAAAAACTTGCTCTTTGTGCATTAGAAAGGAGGGCTGGAATCTTTTTTTTTCCCATTTACTGATTAAATAACAACAGAAGGTTGTTAAAGAGGACGAGCTTCTGGTCAAGTCACGTGTCTGCCAAGCGAATCTGTACCCGGGTGTGTATCGAAACAGAATGGCCTTCTCTAAAGATTAACTTAAGTGGCTTGCCCTCATCGAGCCCCTTCCTATGTATGGATTAAAAATAATTTTCGATACCAGTGGAGGAATGCTGTTGTCCTTGGTCTGCTGGTGGCCAGCTTCCTAAACGGCATTTTTTATTTGCTTCTCTCTGGTAGGCCTTCGCTGTTGATGAGGAAACATTGAACTTTGTCCAGGGCATTTGAGCTAAGCTGTTTGAATAACCAAGAGGGCCAATTTCCCCACTGCAGATTGGAAGCAAGGGCAGTTTTTTCTTAGAACTTCCAAATGGAGCGTGTTCTTCTTAGGTATCGTACAAAGGAAATGCCTGGGTTACACCTTCCACATGAGTTGACTTACATGGTATGAGAAGGAAGAAATTGTGGCTGGAATCCACTCCTAAATGGTGTCTTCTTACAGTTCATCATGGAAAAACAAGATAATTACAAATTAATCATAGATGTTGGTCATGCCTTTACAGAGGGGCTTTAGAAACAAATTGAGAATTCCCATAAGAGGGTCTGTCTCTGTGTTCTTAAGACTATATCCATGCGGCCCATTCAGTAAGTTGTATCTGTTGGTTGGATTTTAAAATAGATGATTTAATCAGTGCATTTAATATCCTAATATGGCATCAAAACTTGAACACTGATATGGCCTGAAATCTGTTGAAAATGATCATATTGAGTAAAGAAAGTCTCTACCCACCGGTATTAATAACAGGGTGATCTGTTTAGAAATTACATTTTCTCTGATGCATCCATGAGTTTTGCAAAGGAGAGAAAATTGATGGTACCTGTAGTCAAGTCCAGTTCCAATACTGCCACAGAATTTTTCTTAAAAGTTCTATTGTAAATAATAGGCCACAGAATATTCCTTCACTTTCTGGGATGCAAAATGGATTCGTAAATGCTGTACCACAGGAGTGAGTATTTACAAAAAATATGCCAACTGGCCCACTTACAAAGCTATTTATAGAAGTCCTACTTTTCAAACTATTTTTTTTTTAACCTGTAAAGGGAAAGTTAATTCTTGTTGGTTTTATGAGTAGTGAACAGTGGCTATTAGAAATCAGGTAGAAGTAAAAACAGCAGTTTTCCAACTTCTTCTTCTTTTTCTTTTTCTTTTTTTTTTTTTTGAGACCAAGTTTCGCTTTTGTTTCCCAGGCTGGAGTGCAATGGCGTGATCTCAGCTCACCACAACCTCTGCCTCCCGGGTTCAAGCGATTCTCCTGCCTCAGCCTCCTGAGTAGCTGGGATTACAGGCATGTGCCACCATGCCTGGCTCATTTTGTATTTTTAGTAGAGATGGGGTTTCTCCATGTTGGTCAGGCTGGTCTCGAACTCCTGACCTCAGGTGACAGTCCACCTTGGCATCCCAAATTGCTGGGATTACAGGGGTGAGCCCCTGCCCCCGGCCTCCAATTTCTTGATCATAGAATCCCTTTCAAAAAAATGAGGACCCCAGACAGTTTTTGTTTTTGTGGATTATAACAGTCAATAAGTCATCCTGTTAGACATTAAAACAGAAATTTAAAACATATTTAACAATTTATTTAAAAGTAATGGTAACAGGCCAATTACATGTTACTACCAAAAATGTATGTAATATATTTATTGTTTTTATATTTTATTTTTATTAAATATATATATTTTTAGAATAATTTATACTTTAAATATAAAATACAAATAAGTTATATTTATATAATTTAGATGTAAATAAAAACAATTGATATTTTTATATAAATATATAAATGTGTACACTTATGGGGCACAGTGTGATGCTTTGCTGTATGTTTGCATTGTGGAATAATTAAATCAAACTAATATCTATCACCCGCTATTTTTCCTTTGCGGTGGGAACATTTAAAATCTCTTTTAGCTATTTTTGTTTTTTATTTCCATAGGTTATTGGGGAACAGGTGGTGTTTGATTCCATGAGTAAGTTTTTTAGTGGTGATTTGTGAGATTCTGGTGCACCCATCACCCGAACAGTATACACTGCACGCAAGACATTTAAAATCTCTATTGGCGGGCCGGGTGCGGTGGCTCATGCCTATAATCCCAGCACTTTGGGAGGCTGAGGCAGGTGGATTGCCTGAGCTCAGGAGTTTGAGACCAGTCTGGGCAATACAGTGGAACCCCATCTCTACTAAAATACAAAAAATTAGCTGGGTGTGGCAGTGTGCGCCTGTAGTCCCAGCTACTTGGGAGGCTGAGGCAGGAGAATGGTGTGAACCTGGGAGGTGGAGGTTGCAGTCAGCCAAGATTGCGCCACTGCACTCAAGCCTGGGCAACAGGGCGAGACTCCGTCTCAAAAAAAAAACAAAAAAACCAAAAACAAAAATAAAGACTTCTTTTAGCTATTTTGAAATATGTAATACACTATTAACTATCGCCACCACGCTGTGCAGTAGGTCACTGAAACGGATTCCTCCTGTCGAACAGAAACTTGGTACCCTTTGGCCATGTGCTGTATGTTTTTTAAAAGAAAAATGATTGTCATTTCCAAAATAACAAAAACCTAGGGAGAAGAGTGGCTGAGTTTTAGGGTTTTGTCAGCCTCATCCATAAAGGGACGGATGGCGGCTGGCTCCTTCCTCTGCTTCTTCACACTGGTCTCTTGCGACGTGTCGTTCTGGTAAGAGTCATGTGAGGCACATCCACTGGCCTCTCATGGATGTGCAGTTGGAAACGTGAAATCGCCGGCCCCCTGAGAGCGTTTTGGGGAGTGTCCCCCCCAACCCCCCCCCCCCCCCCCAGCACTGGGGATGCTGCACCAGTCTTGAAGAATGAGGCAGTGAGAGGCTGGTTTGCAGCAACCTTTATTCGTGGCCTTGTGTGCACGGAAGCGCTGCAAGGGAGGAGGAACGAGGAAGGAGGAAGGAGGGTGCTCACTGCAGAAGGCCAGCTCTGCTGTGGCTGTTACGTGGGTTCAGGTGGAACCCACCTACTGTGTGGACGGTTCTTTACCTGGGAGTCTCATGGAATTCTGACAGCAGGAGACGTGGGAGGGAGCTTCTTGTTTCTCCTTCCAGGAGTCACTTGGTTAGGGGTTTGGGAATTTTGGCTCTTAGTACAAAACTTCGCTCCAGGTGCTAGACCTGTTTCAGCCAAATAATGATGATAATCATAATAGAATACAAACCTTTGTTCACCTAAATAATAACAATAATATTAATAATAATAGAATATAAACCTTTGTTCATGGTACTGGGGCGTCTTTCAGCCCAATAATAATAACAACAATAGGAATAATGATAATAATGATAAAATATAAACCTTTACTTCACGTCCTGGAACGTCTTTCAGCCAAATAATAATAATAATATTAATGATAATAGAATATAAACCTTTGTTCAGGGTACTGTGACTTCTTTCAGCCCAGTAATGATAATAATAATAATAGTAATAATGATAATAATGATAGAATATAAACCTTTGCTTCATCTCCTGGAACGTCTTTCAGCCAAATAATAACAATAATAATAATAATGACAATAGAATATAAACCTTTGTTCAGGGTACTGTGACCTCTTTCAGCCCAGTAATAATAATAACAGTAGTAATAATGATAATAATGATAGAATATAAACCTTTGCTCCAGGTCCTGGGAGCTCTTTCAGCCAAATAAGAATAATAATAGAATATAAACCTTTGTTCACGGTACTAGGACCTGTTTCAGACCAACAATAATGACAGTAATAATAATTATAATGATAATAGAATATCAACTTTTCTTCTAGGTACTGGGACCTCTTCCAACCAAATAATAATAGTGGAATATAAAACTTGGCTCTAGGTACCAGAACCTTTTTTCAGCCAAATAGTAATAATAAGAATAGTATTAATAGAAAACACACCTTTGGTCCAGGTACTGGGACACCTGTGAGCCAAATAATAATAATAATGATAATAATAGAACATAAACCTTTGACTGAAGTGCCAGAACCTTTTTCAGCTAAATAATAATAATAAAATATAAACTTTTGTTCCAGGTACCCGGACTTCTTTCAGCCTAATAATAATCATAGAATATAAACCTTTACTACAGGTCCTGGCACCTTTTTCAGCCAAATAGTAATAAAATAGAATATAAACTTTTGTTCTGTTACTGGGACCTCTTTCAGCCTAATAACAAAAGTAATAATAATAGAATAAAAACCTTTGCTCCAGGTTCTAGAACCTCTTTCAGCCTAATAATAATAATAATGATAGAATGAAAATTTTTGTTCCAGGTGTCGAGACCTCTTCCAGCCTAATAATAATAATAATAATAATAATAATATAATAATAATATAAGCCTTTGCTACAGGTACCAGGACCTGTTTCAGCCAAATAATAATAACAGCAATGATAATAGAATATAAACCTTGGCCCCAGGCACTGGGACTTCTTTCAGTCAAACAATCACAATAATAATAATAATAATAATAATAATAATAATAATAATGGAATATGGATGTTTGCTCCAGCTTTCAGGACCTCTTTCAGACAGATAATAATAACCGAGTACAAACTTTTCTTCCAGGTATCGGGACCTCTTCCAGCCTAAAAATAATAGTAATAATAGCATATATATCTTTTTTTTTGTTTTCTTCTTTCTTTGAGACGGAGTTTTGCGCTTGTTGCCCAGGCTAGAGTGCAATGGCGCCATCTCGGCTCACCGCAACCTCTGCTTCCCG